>NC_091501.1:21800179-22100179 GCF_947461875.1 Haliaeetus albicilla
TGAATGTACTGGATTATTAGCTGAAGGAAAAACTGATCTATCTCCTTTCCACTTCCCACCCCTCCAGCTTAGAGGAGTCTTTGTCAGAGCTCAGGACCCTGTTTTGGCTTTTTGCCACAATCCTCTCTGATCGTCTGAGCAGTCTCCTGCAGTGTCCACACACCATTCAGGAACCTGGAGAGCTTGCAGGAGGTAGCAGTCCCCGTTACCTTTAGCAGGACATGTACCTTACTATCCTTGAGCCAATTAATATAATCTTTTTGGTCAGCATTCCTCCTCGTCTTTGCTGTCTTGCTCCTTGACCCTTTTGAAATAGTCTTCCATGTAGCAGAATGCCCTTAGGTCAGTGAATGTAAATCCCTAGTGTTTGCAGAGGATGTAACTTTTTGCTGCATATTGGGGCAAAAGCATCCCCATTCACTGTTCCCAGCACATGCAACGTGTACGTGGCAAGTCTTGCAACTGCCACCATATCTGCAGCCTGTTTCCTTCCTGCTGGAAATCTGGCTTTCCTCTTCCAGATACCACCGTCTTCTGCCAGTGCTCAGCACTATGGATGCTGTTCCCAAAGGACTGATGAAGCTGTCTAGAAGCACAGGGGGTCTGCAAGAGGATGCTGGGGGAACTTGAGAATGTCTCCTAACATGTCAGGGAGATCAGGAGTTGATGGTGTATATCCTTGTCCAAACACAGAGTCCTCCTCCTTGAAGTAAACCAGCTTGTAGCTGATACTGGCTCTGCCTCTTCTCTCTCCCAGTATCCTATTATTCCTCCAGTAGCAACTGCCCTTTTTCCCCTCAGGGTACAGCGAGATTACCAGGAACAGAAAGCTTTCCTTACCCTTTGATGTCATTGCCTGCCCAGCCACCTTCCCTCTCACAGGAGATGACAGAAGGCTGAGGTGTGCTCTCATGCAGCAGCATCACCTACCTCCATTACCTGGGGTTCAAAGACACTTTGCTGCCAAACATACAGTGAGCAGGGCTGAAAATGCCTCACATCAAATAGGCAAAGTCATTGCATGTCATTCCCACAATGAATACACACCTGTGAACACACCACCTTGACCACACACACAGAAGCGTAGACTACATCCTGCACCTCATGCTGGAAATACCACACCATGCTCACCCCAGACATGTACACACACATGCACCTTTTCCGCCACCCCTCACACCACATTAAATGCACATATATCTTCACATGCTGCACTGGCCACATCATGAATATTACCATGTCAAAACCCACTCTGTGTCTTCAGTAGTTCCCCACACAACAGTGAATTTGCATGCATTCCCATGATATGCTGTCAAAAACAATGTGCTGCATATACCGAGCCTTGTATCGCAGCAAATGTGCAAAACATACCAGTCTGACGGTGTTCACCTGAAGCACATGTAAACAGAAGGGATGTAATGGAGAGAGCGATGCACACTGCACACTTAGAGTTCAACTCCCCACACAGACTGCAAGTCTGGAAAACAGTGCAGAAAGGAAAGAAAAAGGAAGATGCATGTACACACTGAACGTGACGCTTAACAGGCCTGAAGTACAGCCACTCTGCTGAGTATAGTGTGTACAGGCAATCAAGAAAGAAATAGAGCAACATAAACATCTGTGCATACTGGCTTTCACCCAGCCCTTAGGGTGATGGACTGATGGACACACATACATTTTGTGCTAACATGTATTCAGTGCAACTGGAACCAACAGCCATGTGCAAAAAATGGCCACTGAGGAGTGGAAATCAATAAGGAAACACAGGATGGAAAAAATGCATAGGGTAATATACAGTCATGGGCTACATGTGGTTACAGAAAGGTTTGCAAGGGTAAAAGTAGAAGTGAAGAAGGAACCTGGAGCGCTCAGCAAAGGTACTGCAGTCTACAGCCACTGAACTGGCCCTTATCTGTGGAGTGTAAAGGATGCCAAGAGAGCATCAGGTCATAGGAAACCTTGGAGGAAAGGAGCCCACTACCTACAGCCATATTTCAGAGGTGAAGAAACAGCAGTCCCTCTTCCTCTATCCTTTGCAATTTAAGGTGAAAATTAGAGTCTGGAAAAGCAGGACCCTTCTGACTACGACTGGACTGGGTTGGGAGAACAGGAGGGAGGCAAAACTGGAGTATCGGCAGTTTGTGGAGTGCAGATGGAGGTAGTAGCCTGGTGGAGTAAGGTGTGAGGGGAGAGTAAGAACAGTCTAGTGGAAGGACTGCAGGATATGAGTGACCCTGGCAGAATTGTGTGGGAAGCCCAGCACTGAAATAACACAGTGGCTCCAAGGCAGGAGTGAAAAGATACAGACAGCTTAAACTAATTCCTTTTGTGCATAGTCATTACAGTAGCCATCCGAGCTCCCTGTGACCATCGTGCTACCTCAGTGCTATCAATTAACCTCTTTGACCCTGGGTGGACAGTGGTATGGGACATCCTAAATGCCTTTGCCTGACATCACACAGGAAATCTGTGGCAGGGCGAGGGAGTGAACGGTTATCACAGGGGTGATCCTTCTTTTTCTTAAGAAGTGTTCGGAGCCCAAGAGCAAAATAAGTGTATAATTAAAGGAGTGGTATCACCATGCAGATACACGAAGGGCAATAGAGTCAAATATTTAGGAGAGAACAACAAGAAGACAATGGGCAACACAAGCCTTTTAGAATGAGAGCCAAGAAAGGCAGGAGTCAAGCTGCAATGCACTACATAAGAATGTATATAAAAATGATGGAGAAGATGCTAATACAGATTAGAAGCTGAAATAAGTATTTTGCCCTTTTACTGTGGTTGTTCAGATGTACCATTGGAGTATTTCAGGTCTCACTCACAGTTCCTTTGTTCCAAGGGGCATACGACAGAAAATGTGAAGTGACAGGTCTGATCATATTTCATTAGTTTGCATTTTATTCACACTTACATAACAAGTTCTATATGACAGTCTCAGTCCTTTCAAAAATACTGATCTATTCAGCCTCACAGTGGCTCAGTGGGGTAGCTCTTACTGTCTCCAGCCTGCTGCTGGGGAAACTGAGGCACAGAGATGTGGACTGGCTTGCCTCAAGGCCATAGAATGAATTAGGAGCAGAGCTAGGAAAAAAGCCTTGTCCTCCTCATCTCTAGCACCTCTGATAACAGGATGATACTCATCACACAGTAAAATTTGAAATGTGGCTTCTGTATATTCATATCATTCATTAATGAATGAAACCCCTCATCATCTCTGGGAATGCAACACTATAGCATTTTGATGTTCTGCCATTTGCGGACTAGAAAAGCTCTGATTTCTGTGCCAGAACCAGCAACAAGACGGTAGCCCCTACTCTTGACATACTGCCAAGAAAACACTGCTGAATTGTCTTTGAGCAACAGCTCTCTTCAAAGCTCATTGATACATTTATCAGTGCCTTCTTTCTCTGGAACAAAAAACAAATCACAGTGCAAGCCTGAAAAAAAAAGTGCATTTTCTTCTTGTCATTTGCATATTGTTGGATTTTCTGGCAACTTACAAGTATTTAGTATCTGCTCTTCTATTTTATTACGAACATGTTTCATAAAATTTGCAAAAGGATTCAAATGATTTAGAAGCCTAAATGTCATTTTGAAAGAATTGACATTTAGCTCTAGATGCTGCAGGACTTCAGGGCTGAAGTCCCACTTGCTCTTGAAAAATGCTGAAATAAACCCAACAATGTAGCCACAGACTTTCAGTAATATTTTGTTTTGTAGTATTTTTAAAGACATAGTCACATGACAAAGCAGAAAGAAATCTTGATGGTTTTGAAACTATATAGCTATATGCATCTGTGGTTGCCAAAATAAAAATCAGATATAAGACACTTTTGGAAATATCCTTTTGGGATAGCATTTCCTGGCTGAAAAAAAAAAAACCCAAAAAACAAACCATTTTTAAATCTATACATTTGCTGTGGATGTCATGGAGATGAGCATTAGAGTGTTTCACTGTTAGAGGAAAATATCATCCACTATCTTGGCCTCAGAAGATGAGAAAGCTCTTATTCAGTGGTAGAGACTAAAGGCCCTACAGGTACCTAATAAAATGGAGAAGTGATATTAAGTTAACATCACTTCAGTGATGGAGAAATTTTTGTTTCCTATAAAAAGTTTCAGCTTATTTTGCCTCGAGGATGTCCTGTAAGAAAACTGCATTTCCCCAACTCAAGCCCAGGGGAAAATACCTCTTATTAAAACTTTGACTATTCCAGAAGGCAGAATCAAGTGCATATTTGGACTAACTTCTGAGCTCCGGAAAAATCACAAAGGTGCTAAGGCAGATTCATATTTTAGCATATTCTTATAGTCTATTTTAGCATATTCTTTTACTGTAATGTTCTCATATTTTTCCAGAAAGCAGAAAACACATCTAAGTAGTACATCCCAGGTAGCATGAGCTGCAGTTTGCTGTAGTGCGCCGACACTTCTCTTGACTCAGGTGTGGCAGGTCAGTTGCTCCCACAGCATGGACATTTTCTCCTCTTTCTGCAGCTGGTGTTGGGTTGTCCAGACTTAAAAAAATCTCCTTGAAGGTACCTCCCTGCAAAGGATTCCTGGTCAAAGCCTATCTCCCAGAGAGGATATGAACATGGCACCTGGTCTAGCAGCATATTCTTGAACAAGACAATAAAGAAACAGTTTTAAAAGGAAAGTAAGCTGTGCCGGGCAATTTAAGGTGAGGTAGCCACAAGAAAAGAACACCACTCAGTGAATTAAGATCTAAGATTTATTTACTAAGGGAGACGGTATTGGTGGCTGGCAATTTCTAGCTATGAAATGTGCACACCACAAGCTCTTTCCAGAACATACACACCCACAACTGAAAACTCCAGTCTGTGAGTGGCACCATGGACTGAGGGTGACAACCCTGTGCTGACCATAACTAGCAGGGTTTCTGTAACAGGGGGCTGCAGGGCTGCCATGTGCAGGAGGAGTCAGTGAGCTGCCCCGTGCCAGTCACAGCTACTTCCAGGTAACCCTGAAATGGATGTGAACAGCCCATCGTGCTCCAGAAACCTCAGCCTGCCAGAGCCAGTCAGAAGATCCATGGCAGAGTACATGGCACCTCTGCTCAAATAGATTTAAGAAAGAGCAGCACGCACAAAGGGGAGGAGATATGTGAGGAGACACATGGAAGAAGACATTGCTGGGGACATGGCTGGAGATGCACCCTTGGAAGGAGAAGCTCCATGCCAGAGCAGGGACACACCTGAGGGACTGTGGCTTGTGAAGAACCCATACCAGAACAGGGACACCCCCAAAGGGACTTCAGCTTGTGGGTGGTCCATGCCAGAGCAGAGGAAAATGAGCAAAATGCATGGACTGGCAGAGAGAAACAATTCCATTCGAACCTCAGCCTCCTGTGCTGCCTGTCACATCCCTGAAGGGACTGGGAGAGACTGAGTGTAATGCATGGCAAAACCAAGGGAAGCTGGGATCAGGAAAGCGTGGGAGTGGTGTTTGACTGAAGTTGAGCTGCGGGAAAGAGAAGGAAAGGTGTTTTCTTAAATGTAAGTTTAACGGTTTACTTTTTTTTTTCTTCTCAATATACGAATCAGTAATCAAAAGTTTGCTCTAGTTGGCAATAAATTAATATAAATAAAATTCCCCAAGTTGAGACTGCTTTGGCCATAAGTACACTTACTCCAGCTGGTAAAAGTGTTCAAGACCTGCCTGGTGGCCCAACTGGTACCTGCAGCAGTGCCAGCTCAAGCTTAGCCTTCTGTGTGATGCTGTGTATCTGGGGATGTGGTTTCTTCCCTCAGCAACAATTGTTTTCACTATTTATTGCTGCCTAACTGAGATGGCCAGTAAGTCACCAATTACTTCATTTTCAGATCAGCTCAGGCTGGTTTAGCTTTCTCCATATGTTAAGAAAATTAATGGTCTTTTCTGGGGTCACTAGTATGTTGCAAAGGTGTAAAGTTGTTAAGAGTTCCTCTGTGCTTCTTGTTTCTGTTGCTTACATGAATCATTTGGAACAGGGCAGATATAGTTCAGAACTTTGGGCAAGATTTCCCTATAGCAGCTATTTGTGCTTTCCTTATTTTTCCCTGTACATACCAGAAGTGTTAAAGCTGGCAAAGCAGTTGAGGGCTCATTTTGTCTGAGTGACAGTTTTGGGCAAGTTTCACCACATGACAAGCCTAGCCTCCATTTCCAAAAGATCTCAAAGCAATCTACAGAGATCGATACTAAAATGGTCATCCTACTTATGGAAAGGCTGTTCTTTGAGCGACAGAAAACAATCATAAATCAGCTAGCTACAGGGTAGAAAAAGCAGAATAATATCAGGTGTCTGAAGCAGGAGGTGGGGGGATTCTGTCTGCTAGAACTGGGTCGACATTTTCATAGACTCATCCACTTTCAGAAATACCGAAGATAATTTACTATTATGCATAAGCTTAGTTTGAAAATTATCTTCTGTCTCCAAATAGCAGGTATTTTGATTGGAAATATGAAAGATGTAAGCCATGCGTAGTGTGGGAGTTTTAAAAACAGAAAAAATGAAAGGCTAAATTACATAACGAAATAACAGAGAAAAATGATATATGCTGGCTACAATTTGGGGATAGTGTGTTTTCTAGGTAGTTTTTTACTGCCTCTTAAAAAGTACAGAAAAAGAGACAAGGTGAACTAGTCTAATCCAGTGAGAGACAGAAACCTCCCAGCTATTCAGGTTTTCCACTTTCAGATATTGTTATCATAAGCATTTTTTATTAAAAACTCATGTTTCAGTCAAAGAACTCAAATATCCACTGTTTATGTAAGATATTTATTTCTCTGCTTGATGGGGTGTGGGAGCTGAAAATCTCCAAAGTATAGAACAGAGATTATAAAGTCATTCAATGGGACAGATACAGTAATGTTAGTGCGGGACCCAAGACCACAACATTAAGTAGGATTCACTGCTATGAAGTTTAGAGGCTGTAACCAAAACTTGAGTCTCCTGAGATTACAGTGTAAAGGAGAATAGCCTTATCCTTCCAGCTAGGTAACAGTGACAGTAATAAACTACTCTGGAGCAAGAAGTAGCAATGAGTCTCTAAAGGATAGGAAAGAGCATCAAAGGAGACATAAAGGATTTACACTGGAAGAAGAATATTAAATGCTTGATCCTGCTTTCACTGGCATTACTGAAGAGCTTCGGGTTTGTTTCTATGAGAGCAGAGTCTGCATCCAAAAGCAGAGACAAGATTTTGCTCTAGGCTACATTCATGGCACTGAGATTGGCAAAGTTGCACGGAGGCAACTGACAGTAATGTCTTGCCTTGTCTGTAAGCAGCAGCTTAAAATCTCTCTCCTTCTCTGGCATAAGAACAAGTAATTTGATAAAAATCATGTTTCCTTTATGTTAAAGACTGTTCTAAGCAACTCTTTTTTTTTCCTGGAGACTATAACAATTTTTTAACACAATCAAAACATTTGGGATTCCCAAATACTTGGGAATCTTTTCTGCCAAACCTGTGCATCATTAGTAAATATTATTCAATTTACTTTTTGTACAAGGAGATATTAATAGGTTTCATAATGATCTCATTTCATTATAATTTGCAAACAAAACCAGAACAATGGAATTAATTAGCAGGGCTGACTCACCTGTGTACATTATTTGAATACAATTAACAAGACTCCGGTCAAGGAGTAATAAAAAAAATTAAAAGGAATGATTTTAGCCTTCTGCTAAACTAGATGAAGAAAAACAACCAAAAAAATTTAATTAAAAATACCAAAATACAAGTCTGCAGAAATATTATGTTTAATTGGAAGTTTATTTCAAGTAAATTACTTACTGTTAGTTAATTACTGTTGCCAAGCATATTTTAAAGGTTCAAAGTGCTAAGAACTGCCAGGTCTGGCAGAATGGTGCTCATTCACATCTGCTCCTGTAGGAGGTTGATAAGCCAGGGTTATTTTACGCACATGATATTTTCTTCTTCTTTCCAAAATAGCTGGATAAAATAACACCTACTCTCAGAATTTCTCAGCTGAAAATCAATTTGAAAGTTCCACCCCAAACCAGAAACATGAGTAGTGGTACAAATGGATATTTCACCCTTCTGATACCCAAAATTCTGGCAAAACTGAAGTTCTTTGTTTCCAAGCAGAAAATCTGTTCCTCTTCAAAGTTCAGTGAAAAAATTCCTTTCTTTCTTGGTGGGAGTTGAAATGAACCCAAGAAAGCTTTGTGGTGGTTTTCTGCAGGTCTCCATTACAAATGCTTCAGCCTATGGACAGTGCCACCCTCCTTCACTTCCTATTTCAGTCATCATCATATATGTGAGGCTGGAAAATGCTGTTGAAAGGCGATTAATACTGGATTTTAGACTGGGTAGATCCTACCAGGGGACAGCAGGCTTGAAAGAACATAAAGCAAGATTGCTGCTTCTTTGCTTTTGTGCGATCAGTGGACTCAGCTGGGAAATGATGCAAGATTTAGAAAGGAAGCTGGGAACTAGATGGAAAAATGTGTTCTGATTGAACTGCTATTTCATGACAGGTCTTATTGGCCAGCAAAGCAGCAGATATGAGACACTTGGCTGGGTTTGACATATGCCACCATATCAGGGTGTTCACAGCCCTCAAAACCTCGTCCATTGAAAACCACTGAAAAATATATCAAAATATAACAAATGGCTGTTAACAGCTCCTGAGAGCATCCTCCCCTACATTTCCAAGCAACTGCCCCTTCAGTGGACATGTCTGCACAGCATTAACTATCACAGGTGGTCCAAAGAAGTCAGATCACAGTGAAAAATTCTCTTCTGCCTTTGTGATTAATATTATTGAAAAAATTAGACTATTGATACAAATTCTTAAAAAAGAACTGGATTATCCAAACTTTTTTTTTCCCTCTCCAGGATTTTTTTTCCTGACACAGCAGGACTGCGTCAAATTATATCAAATATCATAAGAAAAATTCAGCCCGTTTTAGGCATTTAACACACTGCAGGCAGCGTAGAACAGAAAGATAACAAGGTTTCCACCAAGTCAGTCATTAGGAGAGATTGTCAGATGGCATTATGCTTGAATGGGTATTGTCAAAAAAATCCAGGGTTTAGATGTCAGTCTTGCAAAATTACAAATAACAAGCAAGTGGGTGATAGACCAATTTCCCATCTCCTAGATGTCTGTGGCAGTACGGTTCTTCTGACAATAGCACCCATGTAACTGCTTTAGAAAACAGATGAACTAAACTTATGTAAATCATCTCTTGTGGCCCACCCTCTCCTGGGTTAGGAGCACCTTTTCTCAATATAGCACCATCTTTCCCACACCACTACCTTCGTACAATCGCTTTGATCTCTATGCTCCCTGAAGCGCTGGGGACTGAGGGCCTTACACTGTTTCTCAGCACAGCCATGCTTTTTCCCTGTTCCCATCCCTCTGACAACCCGTGGAGCAGCTCAGCAATGCACACTGCCTTTAAGAGAAGGCTGTGCTAAAATATTTATTTTTGTCTTAGAATGTGTAAACACTGGTTTTCATTCCAGAGCCCAAATAATTTCCCACCCCTCCAGTGCTGTCAGTATAGTTTATGGATCTAATAGTTTATTATGGGAAAGTCACAAGTGATACAATCTGCAGAAGTAACCCAAACCCATTCCTTTCATTCCTCAGACTCTACAAGGAGAACAGGGCACAAATTTCATGTGCTGAGAAAAGACGCATATATTCATGAGGTGCTATCATACATATTAAACAGGAGAGTGCTCCTCAGAGGCTGAAACAACACCCAGATGAGAAGAATTTGCGTGCCAAGAATCCTGCATGGTTTGCTTTACATTCTGCTAGGAAGAAATATAGAAAACAACAGTATTTATCAAAAGGTATTTGAAGCACCTCTGCTGTTTTTCTCACATGCTGTGTTAGTTTTTGTAACTCAGAGTGAATAGCTATTAAAGAAAACTAATGAACACAAAGGAATAACATTTGCAAAGTGCTTATTAATTGCTTCTGAACTGATTATACTTTTAAAATTAACTCCTTTTCCATCCATACAATAAGCATGGTCATGGAAGAGTTCTCTGATTGGAGAGTGACTTGCAGCGTGCTGTGTAGAGCTGAAACTGCTGTTTATTCTTTACTGTAAGGCACAAAGAAATGTTGGAAGATTGCTCTGATGGTTGCTGAAAATTTGTAAATCCTTCCAAGGCAATCAAGATGTACTTTGCAAAGCAGAGGGGCTACAACTACTGTAGGATTTTTCCTCCAACATATCATATCCCTCAGTATTATTCTTAGTATCATGATTTTCTCTACCTCATTGATGGGGGGTTTGCCTTTGAAAACCCTTTGCTCCCAGACATGAGCTAGTCCTTATGTATAGCCAAAGGAATAAAGGTTTTCTGTTCCAAAAGCAGCCTGATGTCCTATGCCATCCTGTTTTATGTGAAATCTGAAATTGGAAGACATCTTTTATTGTTAACTTTTCTAATCTTACTATAAAAGGCACATAAAGAAATGGTCCCTCATTTGCTTCTCTGGGTACCCTTAATTGTCTTGGAGTTTATAGGGATTCAGCATGGAAGGGGTGGATGGGTGAGCCATACCAGGCTCTGCTCCATCACAGAAGTCTGTATACACCAGACAAAAAGTAAGGCAGATGATACACTTAATAGTGTCCTAAGAGAAAGCCCATGAGCTGTAGTTGCTGCTGTAGTTTGCACTGTCAGACATGAATGCATCCCAGTCTTGCTTCACAGCCCTGGAAATCGGGGCTAGTATAAAAAGAGAGTAAGGCTTAGCACAAGGGAGAGCTCATGGCTGCTGTACTGGGAGTTCAGGATGGCAGAGGGGAGACAAGGGACAGAGATGAGGACAAGGGCCGTATCAGTAACACTGTCCTAACTACTCAAAATGCTGATGTAAAAGCCTTTGTCTGCCCAAGCCTTGAGACAGAAACACTCCTCCTTCCTTCTGGAAGAGAACATGCCCAAAGGCATCCACCTCCCAAAGCAGGCTTTGTGAAAGCGCAAAATAACAGACAAAGATAAGATAACCTTAAAAACAAAAGAAACTCAAGATTTCACTTGCGGGGGGGGGGGGGGGGGGGGGGCGGGGGCTAAAATCTCCTCTGAGTGCTCTACCCAGTCAGACTGGTCCCTCCCTAGTCCAGTTCTGCAGTTTTTTTCAGTGATTCCCTGCATCAAATAAGCAATAAGCACCCTCAGTCCCCAGAAGGCAGGAGGCTGTGCTAGAGGTCTGCACCCAGAGCAGATCACCTTGCTCTGCTCTGGTTTCAGGGCTCCTCCTTGCTGTGTGACCCCTGCCTGCCCCATCCCACCTTCTGGAAGCTGAGCATGGCCAGCCAGCTGCAGGGAAAGTGCCGCCCCCCCTCTCCTCAGTGGGGTCCCCTTGACTGAGCATGGTGCAGCAGGGATGGGGTGACTGAGCAGACTTTCTTGTCCTCCCATCTCTGCCATCCGGCTGTATGATTTACCTTCCTCTCCTGTAATCCATGGCCCTTCTTTTTCAAACAAATATCCCTTTGACATACAGAAACCTAGTTATGGTTCCCCTCATGTTCACTTAACCCTCTAGCAATGCCTAAACTCTCAACCTTACATGATGTGTTGCACCTTCCAACAGTCTGTGTGTCCTCACCTTCCGCATAAAGTCAGTGAACACCAGGATCGGTGGTGTTGCATGGCATTCTCACCTCCTTGGGTTGCTGCTTTAGATGGTGGGATAGCTACTTGGTAACTGTCCCATATATCATCATCTATGATGTGATGATCCTCACATTTCCCCTGTGGCACTCTCTGCAGAGATTTCACCATTTCTGCTCACACGTCGCAGACTGTACTCTGAACAAGAATGTGTTGCCATCCCTGAAACTTTTCTAATTCTTGAAGACACTAACTTCTTTACAGGGAAAAGGAAATGATAGCAGTTTTCTGAAGTCTTGTGGGGAAACAAACTGCATCTCAGGACTCATTTTTGGTGACTAGATCCCCCAGGGAAAGGACCGTGAATAGTGAGTCCAGGCCAGAGACCAGATCCTCTGATTTAACTAATAATTCTCAACTAAAAGCAACCCTCAGTATGTAAAATCTGCCTTAGAACTTTTCAGAAAAATCTCATCTCCAGCAAACCAGTAAGACCTGTAAAGGTATCAGCCCTGCAATATTCTAATTCTGTAGCAGAGGAAGAACTCTGAACAGAGACAAGGACTCATTCTTCTTAAACATCTGCTAAATGCTGACCTGGACCTAGCTCCCTGGCAGAACCACACAGAGCACCATACTTCAAAATCTGAAACCAGATCTACTGCTGCTTTTACCAGTACGATCAGCTGCAGCCTGTCAAGGCTCCTAGACATTAAAATTTTCAGGAAAGAGATTCCAGGGGAAATTTGGCTTCATTGAAACCAATGGAAAAACTCCCATATAAAAACACATTCTTATAAAACCGATTTTATATAAGTCTTACAAAGGTCCTATCACAGCCTGGAGGTATGGAAAAAGAAATACGAATTATATTTATGAAATAATTTATATGGTAATGATACCAATGCTACACTGCACCAGTGTAAGGGCCTTATGATCTTTGAAAGTGCCTAGAAATGTCTGAATCCTGGAGAAAATAAGTTGAATATATATCTAAATGGATTTTGTCAGAATTTCTTGGAAAATTATTTGCTTTCTTTTTCGACTGTGGATGGCAGCTGAGTGCAGAAAAATATCTTAGAATAAAAGATGCAGTCCTATGGTAATGCTGAATTAAGATTATTGGAAGATGAAGCAGTGTTAAAATAAAGTCAAATGGAGTTTAGGAGAGAAAACCCAGGGTTTTGGTTACAGGGAGGCACCTCAGCTGCAATAGTGGCTCAACTCCAGCGGGAAGCAGCTGAATACGGGCTTTTGGCTGGGAACCATCCCATCCCCCTTAGGTTGGGGACAGCCTTGCCTTCCCACTGGGTTAAACAGCAGAGAGCTGAGAGACCATCACAGCCCCCAGGGTGTCCAGGGAGAAGACAGCTATCCAGTACTGACATTTCCTCTGCACAGCTTTTGAGGGACTCACCTGCAAGACTCAAAATGACCCCATCTGTTTTCTTGCAAACCTCACGCAAGATTTGTCAAACTGACTGAAACCTCCCACCGTTTGGGCTGTTAGGTTGTGTCCAGCTGCATTAGTCGCACTGGAGTGAAAAACAGTCTGTCAAATTGGCATTGGAGCAAAATGAGTAACCTGAAACAAAACTGCAGTTTTACAAAACTGTCTTTTTTAACTCACTGATTTCTGAGTACAGTTAACAAACTTGTTATTTCATTAAAACTGTAAGGTCAATGTAGGGATTTTGTTCTCTTTACATGGGGACATCTGATGTTGCTGTATTAATTTTGAATAGCAGATGCAGCCTTCAGACTTTCAAATTAGTAGAGAAAAGACTCATATGTTCGGGTTATATATTCTGAATTTTTGCAGGATTTTCCTTGGCCTGCTGCCATGCTGGAGCTACACTTTTTTTGTGCTTATGGAATAAGCTTCCCCAAACTGGCACTCACCATTCCACTACACAGCCAGTGGACATAGCAGGAGAAGGTTGATTACACAAATTTCTGCAGGCAAAGCACTAAATGCTTTGATATCATTCATAAATACTTTCAAAGGTATGAAGCTTTCTTTGAAAGCTTCACAGAACAATGGTTGAGAGTCTGCTCTGATTTCTAATCACACGTTTGTTCCTAATATAAACAAAGTACAGCAGAATGAATAACGGGTGGTTGTTTATTAGTCATTAAAAATTATTTGATCAAAACATCTATTTTTGCTAATCCAGTAGGTGATTCTAAGGCAATCGTTGGTTGGGGAGGGTGGGGTGCTGATATGATCTATAATATGAACATAGATGAAAGAGTGTAATAGAAACTTGACTTATTCTAGAGCGATGGGCAATTCATCCAGTCATCAGTATTCAGAAGCTAGAGCTCCATCTTAGCAAGCTTTAAAGATAGGTTATCTTTAATTGGCATAGACTGTTTGACAAGTTTGTGTCCGAAGATCTTGAAAAAGAGGCATATTTCTCCACCTTGTAAGAAGATACTTGGGCATGTGTTGTCAAAAATCCTACTGCAAGCTGATATTTGATTTGTGTTGTCATGCTAGGTTTCATTCTGTGCTGTTCAATATCAAAGATCTCCCTGGTGATAAGTATTTACTGAACCTGAATTTAATGTATACACTACACATTATTTCTGCATTAAGCATTTACAGCAGAGCAAATGCTAATTAGTCATTACATATAAATAACATAATTTTTTCATCCTTGAAATAATTGGTCAAAATCTCTTGTTATGGGAGACATCTCATGAACCGCTATTAGATCACTGGGTTTCTCACTCCTGTAGATTAGTACTGGGGCTGGTAACTTCTTACAGTTTGTTCAAAACATATCTAGCTGCCCTGGACTCCATATTGGGTTAAAGTGCTCATATTATAACGTTTTCTACTGATGTCATTGCAAGGGCACTCTTGGTTATTTTTGAAAGGTAATGGCAACTGGGATATGTTCCTGAGGACTGGAAGAAAGCAAATGTCACTCCTGTCTTCAAGAAGGGCAAGAAGGAGGATGCAGGCAACTGCGGGCCAGTCAGCCTCACATCAGCCCCAGGAAGGTGATGGAGCAATTTCCAGACACACGGAAGGACAAGAAGAGGATCAGGAGTAGTCAGCACAGATCTGTGGAGGGGAAATCATGCTCAACCAACCTGATAACCTTCTACAATGAGGTGACTGGTTTGATGGATGAAGGGAGAGCTGGGGATTTTATTTGTCATGACTTCACTAAGACCTTTGATGATGTCTCCCATGAAATCTGCACAGAAAAGGTGATGAAGTATGGGGTTAAATAAGTGGACAGTAAGGCGGTTTGAAAACTGGCTGAACAGACAGGCCAAGAAGGTGGCACAAAGTCCAGTTGGAGGCCAGTGATCAGTGGTGTATCCCAGGGGTCAATACTGAATACTTAGCTGCATTAAGACGAGTGTCACCAGCAGGTCGAGGGAGGTGATCCTTCTGCCACTACTCGGCACTGGTCAGGCCACGTATTTTGTGCTGCTTAGGGGCATGAACCTAACAACAAAATCATCAGTATTTCAAGAAATACCAACATGAACTACCACCAGAGTGTCACTAAAAAGTCATCACAGTCACCTGTCAGGTAGTCAAGGTGTTGTTGCACAGCGTAGGACTTTGGGTGACTATAGCCTACTTGTCACAAAAATTGGAATTGTATCTGTCTGTCCACTGAATCCCATGGGAAGAAGTGCTGGGTGAGGAGTATAGTGGCACTTCTTTACAGGGAGAGCTGCTCTGGAGGAAACTTGGAGCGTGGGGCAAAGAGACCACTCAGTCAAGGTATGGTGCGGTGCGCTTGAACCGTGGCTGAGGGCACCTTCACGGGTGGGCCTTAGGACAAAGGGTCTAGAAGATGAGGGGCTGCATTTACTTGGCTACTGACACAAGTAAGTTTGTCAGTCTGTAATCCCTCAGGCAGAGCTGGGGTAGGAACCTGTTTAATAGCTGTAGCTGTATCTTGTCCTCTGCAACAGGAGATGCTGTTCTGCAGTGTTATTGCAAAGAAAGTGTTTCACCCCCTGCCCTCCTGCCTCTGCTCCTGCCACTAGCTTACTTTCTGCCCATTTATCAATCACCCAATGTGCTAAACAATGATGTTGGGGAGGAAAACAGAAAAAGCCACCACTGAAAAAAATTGTTAGAAGCAACCCATATTTATTTTCATCTCAGCAGGGTAGCAGGTTTACTCCTTCCCAGCTAGTTACACAGCAATGTAACACTGGGTGTCATGCTCCAGTTTTCTCCAGGTACAAACAAAAAACACAGAAGAATTTAGGTTAGAAAGGACCTCTGGATATCATCTGATTCAACCACTTGCAAAAGCAGGCCAGCTTCAGACTTCAGGCTAGTTTTCAGCCTTGGTGTATGACACCAATATTCACACGAGAGATAAATTAACCCAGAGTTTGCACGAGCTCACAGATTACAATCCCATCTCTCTTTCGGATTTCCGATGCCAGGACAGCATTCCAGTGACAGTGCTCAAGTATCTCTGAAAATGACTGAGAGGGACATAGAGAAATCTCTCCTGCCCCTTCTCTACCACTTTGAAGACTGTCTGTCACTAGCCAATGGCTATGAATAAGAACCTCACCAGTGTGATCCTGAACGGAGCCAGGAGCAGCACTCAGACCTCCGGCTGCTCATGCCAGGGCTTTGGCTGCAGCTACATTCAATCCTTGCACTATGGCAGGTGTCACAGCAGCAAGGAGCACAGCCAGGCACTCTCTCAGAGAAGCTTGCTGAGTCACCTTCAGAGGGATCAAGCATTAGCACAGCTTTCCAAAGGACACTTCCTAACACAAGGTCCACAGAGGTCACTGAAGAGATTTCTCGCAGACCCATAGGGCAGGGATTTCACAGCTGGAAGCATGGATGGCACCTTCCAGCAGAAGGGCGCAGTTCTGCACAGGGCTGTTCGACGGGACCCTGTGGGAGACACGGACAGACCACACAAGCAGGGAAACATTAGAGAGGGATCCCCACTTTGGCTGGGGGAAGAACACCTTACAGCTTTGGAGGCAGGAGACTCGCTGCATGGACTTTGTGACCTTGTGTCAGGGAAGACCCATCCTGGGACAGAGGAGGTCTGGCAGTGGGGCTTGCTACACCCAGAGCTCACCGTGAGACTTTCAGTTAGCCAGTCCATTTCTGGGCTCTCCATTTCCCATCACTAAAGAGAGAAAAGTCCCGTCCCACAAAGGATTTTTTGCTGTTCCACTTAAGGCATTTGGAGACCTTGGGACAGAAAGTATCAAGTGTTCAAGTTTAAACCTGTTGTATGGGTTCATGGAAAGTGAAAGCCTCTGCTTCATTAAGGTTATCTAGTCAAGGACATTTTCAACGCAAAAGGGGGTAAGAAGGAGGAAATGATTAAACAGAAACCCACAGAGACACAAACTTGGTGCACAAGAAATAGCGGAGGCAACGGCAAAGACCAGAAGTCTTCAGCCACAGACTGACGGGCCGTTAAGAAACTCCAGGTGCAGCTTTGGAGAGGGACACCCTGGGCTTTGTAATGGCTGAGAAGGGGCCAACAAGAGGAACAGGAGGAGTTGGGAGGTTCGAGGGGGGGCTGTGGGACTCTGCAGAACTTGTTGAGGAAAGTTTAGGGCAAGGGGCGACCAGGGAGGAGAGGGTCTAACGAGGTGTGGGTCGTGTGTGAGCAGTTGCCGACGGCGGGTCCGCGCTCGCCTGACCCAGCCCTGCCGCTGCCCACCGCGGTCCGTCCCGGTTCTCCTCAAGCCCTTCCCTCGCCGTCTGTCCCTGCGGTCTCGCCCCCCGCCCCGTGTGTGCCAGCGCTGTAAGGACGAGGTGCCGGCAACCGGGGGCACCCTGCGAGGGGACACGGTGCCGGCTCTGGGCTCGGAGCGGGGTGCTGGACCCCAGGCGGTGGTGCCAGGGTGCTGGGGTGGCTGACGGGCTCAGCCCAGCCCCGGGGTCGGCACCAGTGGGGGGGTGTGTGTCCCGGGTGTAGCTGCTGGGGGGACCAGGGCGGGCGAGGGGCTCAGCGCCGGCAGCTGGAGCGGGGCCGTGGGTGGCTGCCGGGGTGCCGGGTGCTGGGGGGAGAACGCGTGCGCCTTCCCCCAGCCTGGGCTGCGTGGGCTGTGGTTCTGCAATTCCCTAGCAAGCTCTGAGTCGCGCTAGCCGGCGAGTAGGAGGCCCTGGGTCTGGGCAAGGGGTACCAGGTGGGCAGAGGGTCCGTGCTGGCGCTCAGGGAATCCTTGAGTGGGTGCGGGCACGCTTCTGAACCTGGAGGGTGTCGTGTATGTGTCTTCACTAGTCAAGTTCAATCCTGAGCAGCCAGAGAGGTGGAAGGGGACTTCTCTGACTGTAGCTGTGCGTTATGTGAGTTCTGGTGGCATTATATGTGGGTGCTGCTGAAGGCAGTGCCTTGTCTGTGGTAGCCAGCTGTGTCAGAGTCCTTCACCTGCATGTGTGTCTGTGTCCATGTTTGTGTCTCTGGGATACTGGCTCAGCTTTACTACTGGTTGAACCCGCAGACAGGAAAGTAGCAGCTGTGTCCATCAGCCTGGGATAGAGACTCCCAGGTCTCTGGGTGTACCAGACTGGGGTCCAGCAGCCAGGCAGGAGGAACCCCTTAGTTCTGGAGGTGCTAGAGCCTGTGGCCACTCTGAACATCCCTTAGCAGCTCTGTTTGTTGTTGGTCGACTTACATCAACTACAGATGGAACTTTTCATGTAAAAGGGTTAAGGGCAGGGGAAGGATCCCAAGCCCTTTATCTAAAAATACAGAGGAAATACCATACTCACTTTTTGCCACTCAGTTTTGAGCCATCTTCCCAGGCCCAGTCACCACCAGTGCTATTCTTCAAACCAATCCAGTACAATTCACTTTGCATCATCTGGAAGAAGTCCTAGGAGGGACGGAGAGGCAGAGAGATCAGTGGACTCGAAGAAACCCAGTCAAGTCCTGGGTTCTGAGGGGGAAAGAAAGGGTCGCTGTGTGAGAGAGGGAGTTTGGGGGCCATTTCTCAATGTCCTTTGAACACCCATGCCCTTCCTTCCTAGAGGGACCGGCTTTGTGACACTCAGCGTTTTGGAGTACCAGGCAGCTCCCCTGACTGTGGGGTCTGAGGTCTGAGCCCACGACAACCTCAGTGCCGGCAGGCAAAGAGAATTGAGTCCCTCTTGCAAAGAGGCCAAGAGAAAGCCTTGCTTCTGCCAGATGCAGGAAGGTGGTGGTGGGTCCCAGCGCGTTGCAAAGTCCCTTCACACCCTCTTTTCCCCACAGAGGGGAAGAGCTGGGCAGTACAGTGCCTTGGACCTGCTCCCCTGTAATCCTACCATCCTGCATGGCAAAGGCCCTCTGCCCTTGCCACTGCAAAGGCACCCACCATTTCGCTAGTATCGCTGATCACCAGGAGATGAGCTCCCTGTGCCCGGCAGAATTCCTGGCTGGAATTCCAGTCCTTCTTCTCCTTGGAGAAGGAGTAGCAGCTCTCTCTGTAGGCCACCCACTGCTCAGGGCAGCGTGGACACGCACAGCCTGCAAAACAATCGTACGTCTCTCTTCCCATTCATAGTCATAGCCTAGTTCATTACAAACACATTTCACAAAGACACCTTCTCCAGAAAATGATTCTGCACAGTTACTGTAATGCCATCCCTGGAGCTCTTCTGAGACTGGCAAAGACAATGTAGTTACCTACACCAGAGTCTCTGAAGGGCTCTGTGAAAGGGCATCCATTTGCCAGACGGGAACACGTGGGAGAGCATGTAGGGGTCTCTTGGGACCTTCCTTTTCCTTCCCAGTGTTTTTGCCTTTTTGTTTTTCCCTCCCCTTTTTGTTCTGCCTTCTCCATATAAACTTCCTCTTTGGCCCATGTTTCCTTCCATCCAACGGGAAAGGCAAAGCCTTGGCACCTGACAGGTTTGTGGCAGGTCACCCATTTCCATACAGCCCCCACCGCTAGCGCTGGCTGCTGCTAGGGCACATCTGTAGCCCATTTCTGAAGTACTGCTGCTTTGGACGAACAGCATTTCCGATTCCTATACTTGCCCGAACCCCAGCTTCGTAACATTTCATGGCAAGCTGGTCAAAAGGCTTAAACTTCCTAGGAACAGGAATCATTTTATAACAGCTGCTAGTCATGGAAGTCTTGCAGTTTGAAGCACCCTCCTTTTCCTTCCTAACAGGAGAGCAGCTGGTGCTACTGGCCCATGGATGGTTGGTCACTGAAGACCTCAGCGTTCATTCTCTCGCTCTGCAGCATTGATCTCCAAATCAACAGAAAAGAAATGGGCCTTCAGGTTATGTCCTCCCGCCTAGAGCTGTATTTGTCAGGATGTAAATGGTCCTGAGTGGCTGAGCACACAACACAGCGTGCTTGCTACACACTGAAGTCTACCCAGTCACCCCTTTCAAAGGCATCTTTGATACTTTCTACCCCTTACTCTCTTGTTCCTGCTGAGGGCAGGTCTAACTAGACCAAGTTTAACATTTAAAAATCTCAGAAAAAAGAAGCAAGTCTTTTTTAAGAGAGAAAAGGTACTTCCATGCTCTCCTTGGACCTCTGAGATTTCAAGAGCTCTGTTTTGCTCCCTGACAAAGTTCTAAATTCAAATCAAATATTTTCAATGGAGGACATTTATTTACCCTTGATAATAAAACCCACTGTTGTTCCCAGCAATGCCAAGAAGAGGATCCCTAGAATCACTGCAATACTCCAGCAGGTAGTACATGAAACAGGAGAATCTAACAAGAAGAAAAAGAACATAAATGTGAGAAAGGTGAGGCTTTCTCAATGGGATCAGCTCTAAAAATACAACTTAGATTGAACTGCAGTGTCTGTTTACCTCAGCCTGCACTCATGTCAGAGTCCAATACTGTCTGAAAGGGTCCTTTTCAATATTACACACATGGATAATTTAATGTTTAATACCAAATTTACTTATTTGAAGATACCTGATGTTGCATGAAATTCCGATTTAGCAGAATGATACAGCTATATGCTGAAAGCACAACACAAGTGCAAATCACATTTAGCAGAATATAACAATTTCAATACATAGCTGAATCGCAATACAGATGTGATTCTCATTGCTAAGCTCTATGATATGCTCATCATCGCAACGCTGAGTGGCACCAGGAAGGAATATGTGGGTTTAAGCAGCTCAAGCCTGTTGCTCTCTTCAAAGC
This sequence comes from Haliaeetus albicilla, assembly GCF_947461875.1. Classification (NCBI taxonomy): domain Eukaryota; kingdom Metazoa; phylum Chordata; class Aves; order Accipitriformes; family Accipitridae; genus Haliaeetus; species Haliaeetus albicilla. Next base: position 21,820,935 of record NC_091501.1, read on the forward strand.
TCTTTTTGTCAGTTGTTCAGCAGTTGTACTCTATTAGGCTGAGTCACGTATACACTCCCCCCATCCTGGTCTGGCTACCTCAGGAAGACATTCCCACTCTTTTGATTAACTCATGGACAAAAATTTACACAACCAGCTGATCCACTCAACTGATACAACTTTAAATCTAAAAAAAGGTATCTCTCTGGTCCCCTTAATGTTAAATTCAACTTTCTGACAGCCATGTGCAGTCACTGCATGCTTCACAGGTACACTGCATTTGCCCATCTCCTTTGAGCCTTCTCTCATTGTAGGGGCTTATTGATCAGTCACAACTCAGGATTATGTCTGAAGAGGAGTCCAAATACGATGACTGTTTTGATACGGCACCAACAGAAATTATTAGATCACACTTTACTTAATCTGTTGGAGCTGCAAGTCTCCAAATTTAATATGCCTTGAACTGCCCATCCTTCCCAACTTCAAACAGCAGGATAGAAAAGAAAAATTTTTAGCATACAAATGCAAACCTCTAATTCAGACATGAAATCTGTTAGACTATTTATTCAGTAATGCATACATCTTTCCCATTATTAAGACTTTACCTTTGTTCTTGATGTTCTTCTTTTCTGTTCTTTGTCTTCTCATCATCAGTTTCTTGGAAGAAGTGCTGTGTTTCACGTTCAGATAGATGTGCTCCTTAATATTCCCGTCACAAGCTTTTAAGTGTTGCTTTTTTTTACTTTGCTTTACTTGGAATTTAGAAGTCCAGTTAACTGCAAAGTCCAGGTCTGGATCTGAATTTCCCTGAACGTCAATACAGCTTTCCTCCCAGCAGTTTGGAATCATTTCAAACAACAGACCATATTAGCGGAAGGGTAATACATAGAAGGAATGATGTCCTAAATCAGCCTTCTGGAATACAAAATCATTTAAGCAAGGACAATAGCTCATGAAGAACTCTATCTTTTGTGATTAAACTGCTTGTGTGACGGATGCTTGGTAGGTCAATGTTAGACAGGGGATCTTGCTTTCACAAGCAAGTGAAGTTATCTAGCATTTTCCACATCAACTAATATAAGTAAGCAACTTAGTCTTGACTGAGATGAAAAAGGTGAGGAATTAAATTTCCTTATGTAGCAAATGGATAGACATGTGTAATTGCAGTGGGACAATTTACAGAATGCATTTCTCTCTTTCACTGCAAGCACCGTCAATAAAAGCAATACAGTGCATTTGATCTATGTCAATGACACACTGACTTAAAAACAAAAGTCCTTTGAGCATTTGGACAAGAAAATTGGGGTGGTTTACCTTAATTCCTCAGGAGGAAGCTGAAATGTAATAGCAGAACAGGTGGTGCATCTGTCCTGGTCTCCATATGTGACTCTGCAGGATGCCAAAGTGATCATTAACATCAGACTGAAATAGGGCAACTGAGAGATGAGAAAAAAGTATTGTGGTGACCCACACAGGAAACTTGCATTCTTTTACACAGCACAAAGCTCTACCCTTTCAGAGTTACAGTGGCAAAACCTGTTCCTGTCATGGTCACACAAAACTCTGTTTGAGCTAATTGTAATATCATGTTCACTGAGCAACAGAATACATTGAACAAGTTGAATCTGTAGAATCCATTACTAAAATCATAGGCTTGTACTGCCAGTGCTTTTCCTACAAGAACAATTTCTCTGATCTGTCCAACAATACCAGTCTTTCCAACCAACTCTGAGAATTTCCACCAATTCTGAGAATTAATAAAAATCTGGAAACGTAATTCAATGAACATTTGCATAATTGTTCTTACTTTATAGGCTACCAGGAACATAATATTTAATTTTGAAACATAAAAATATTTTCCTTCCCTTTTCTTCATTTCCTTTCCCTTCTTTTTCTTCTTACCCAATTTATTTTTAAGGACATGGACAAGAACTGGTCAGGGATGTAAAGGTTGGGAGCAGGCTTGACTGCAGTAACCATGAGACGGTGGAGATCAGGATCGTGAAAAGAAGGGAAACCCCCCAAACAGCAGAATCACAACTCTGGACTTGAAGAGGGCAGACTTTCGTCTGCTCAGGAATCTGCTTTCAGGGATCCCATGGCAGACAGTCCTGGAGAGAAGAGAGGTTCAGGATAGCTGGTTGGTTTTCAGGGATCAGCTCCTCTGAACTCAAGAACAGTTCATCCCAATGAGCAGGATACAAAGCAAAGGTGGCAGTGGCCCTGCATGGAAGAGCAAGGAGCTCCTGACTAAACTCAAACATAAAAAGGAAGTGTACAAGAGGTTGAAGCACGGTTGGGTGACACAGGAGGAATCCCTAACTTGCAGGGATGGGGTTAGGAAGCCCGCCTGGATTTGAATCTGATGGGGGATGTGAAGAGCAACAAGAAATGTTTCTACAGGTACATCAGCAAGACAAAAACTAGGGAAAAATGTGGGCCTGCTGCTGAATATGCAGTGGAGCTGGTCACAAAGACATAGAAAAGGGTGATACACTCTGTGACTCAGTGCCGCCTTTGTCTCAGTCTTTGCTGGTGTGACTTGCCTTCAGCAATCTCAGGTCCATGAAAACTATGAGAAAGTCCAGTGCAAGGCAGACTTATCCTTGCTGGAGGAGGATCATGTTAGGGAGCATTTAAATGAAGTGTACACACACAAGTCCACAAGCCCTGATGGGACACACCATGAGTGCTGCAGGAGCTGGCTGATGCCATTGCGAGGCCACTCTCAATAACCTTTGAAAGGTCATAGTGATCGCGAGAGGTCCCTGAAGACTGGAAGACAGCAAATGTGACTCCTGTCTTCAAGAAGGAGGATCCAGGGAACTACAGGCCAGTCAGCCTGACGTCAGCCCCTGGGAAGCTGATGGAGCAACTAATCCTGGAAACCGTTTCCAGACACATGAAGGTAATCACCTTCTTCTCAGCATGGATTTACAAAGGGGAAAACATGCCTGATTGACCTGATAGCCTTCTACAATGAGGTGACTTGCTCCGTGGATGAGGGGACAGCTGTGGACGTAATTTATCTTGACTTTAATAAGGCTTTTGACACTGTCTCCTGCAAAATCCTCACAGACAAGCTGATGAAGTATGGAGTTGGGTAAGTAAAGAGTGAGGTGGACTGAAAACTGGCTATAGGCCTGGGTCCAGAGGGTTGTGACCAGCAGCATGAAGTCTAGCTGCAGGTCAGTGACCAGAAGCATGCCCCAGGGGTCAATACTGGATGCAGTAGTGTGTAACATCTTCATTAATGACCTTGACAATGGGGCAGGGTGCACCTTCAGTAAGTTCTCAGATGATACAAAACTGAAAGGAGTGACTGATACAGCAGGTGGTTCTCCCAACATTCAGAGAGACCTGGACATGGTTAGAGAAATGGCCAGAGAGGAACCTCATGAAGTTCAATAAAGGTAAATGCAAAGTCTTGCACCTGGCGAGAAACCAGTACACACTGGGGGCCAACTGTCTGGAAAGCATCTTGGCAGAAAAGGATCTGGGAGTTCCTGGAAGATACCAAGTTGAACATGAGCCAGCAATGTGCCCTCATGGCAAGGAAGGCCAGCAGCCTCCTAGGTTGTGTTAGGCAGAGAGCTGCCAGCAGACCAAGAGGAGTAATCCTTCCCCTCTACTCTGCACTGATCAGGCCATGTATCAAGTACTGTGTCCAGTTCTGGGCTCCCCTGTACAAGAAGCATATGGACTTATCGGAGAAAGTAGCAGAGGGCCACTAAGATGGTGAAGGAACTGAAGCATCTTTCATACAAGGAAAGGCTGCGAGAGCTGGGACTGTTCAGCCTGGTGAAGAGAAGATTCAGGGGGGTCTTGTCAATCAAAGCTTTTTCCATTTTTTATTTTTTTTAAATAAAAGTGAGTGCGGTTTCTGAGTGCAGTCAGAAAAAGTTTCTGAGTGCAGTCAGGAACTGGAACAGGTTTACCAGAGAGGGGGTAGAGTCTCTCTGGGAAACCGATATTCAAAGGCCAACCAGACAATGTCCTTAGCAGCTTGCTCTAGTTGACGATGCTCAGAGCAGGGCATTGATGATCACCAGAGCTGCCTTCCAATCTCAACTATTCTGTGATTCTGTGACAAGTAGTGAAATTTCAGTATGAAAGAGAAGAAGATGAAGGCTGAATGGAACAGACATCTGATTCCTCTCCAGCAGCTTTGGATGGGCAGGTAGGTTCTGCCCTGCCTTCCAATACAATAAATCTTTGGCTACTGGAAGGGACTTCTTGGGCTTAGTTAGTTAAAACAGACTTCAGTTTGCTCTGTTTTGTGCTGTTGATAAGGTCTAAAAGAGATTTTTCCCAGCCTCCACATCCAAAGATCTCCTCCCTGACTCCACTTTGTGCCACGTGGTCCAAGGGACTGGCAGATCCATGCCAGCTTCAGGGACAGTTCTGTAGGAGTGAGCTGCAGGATGCTGCTGACCCATTGTCATAGAAAAATTTAGGAGTCTGTGGCTTTTGATATTCCAAACTCATCCAGACAGTGCATGAGCAACTATAATGTAAAACATCTCTCTGGGGGCAAAACAAGCTGGTACAGTTCTTCCTAGTAATTACACCATGCACTATAACTCACAAGATCCAAATCGACTGTGCATACAGCAGAAATCACGTAAGGATGACACTGACTGGGTTAAGAACTTTAGCACTGTTTTACAAGTCTGTGGCTGCTTGTGGGCAGATTTTTGACACAAACATCAGATATATCACACTCCCCAGCAAGCTGGATCTAAACTCTGCCCCCATGTCCCTGAGTTCTTCATTGTGCTGCTGCAGCTGACAACATATTCTAGGGCAGGATGTTCTTCATTTAAAACACGGATGTATCAAACAAATTTAATACAGAATGTGGGATTAAATTCAATAAAATACTTCCTTTTTATAATTCAGCATAAGAAATTAAGTAATTAAACTTATTAAAACATAAGTAATTAAACTTATTAAAACATAACTAATCAAACTAAGTGCTCTCCTCCAACTTGGAGCTGGAGTATACCTGTGCAGAAAGTACACATTCAAAAAAACCTTACAGACAATTCAGCTTGTATCTGGCTCTTCTTTCTTGTTGCAAAAAATAAACCACAGTAAATCCACACTTTGAAATGATAACACCAGTTCACAGGAACTGCTTTTTCTAAAGGCTTTAGCTTCAGACAGGAAGCATTAGCTTCACAAAAAGCTTTGTTGCCTGATATATTGCTCATAGGAAGAAATGATTAATAGGAAAGGCAATGAGAAAGCTCTGCGTGCTTCTCTTCCACAATGCCATATATATCATAATGCCATTTCTTTGTGTGTCTCAGCAGATAGGTCTGTTTTGCAATATGTCCATAGGTTAAGAACTTCAGCAAAACACATCCATTTCTGGTTGGTTTGGTTTTTTGTTGGGGGGGGGGGTTGCTGCTCTGGTTTTTGGTTCTCTCAGACTCAAAACTTCTCATAAAAACACAGAAATACAATTAACAGCACATAAACTCTTCTAAACAGAACAGCATACATTTTTTTATAGTGTACTTTACCACAGTGTATAGTACTGCTCCCATCTCCTCACCACATCTTGAAGATAGGTTGTGGTGAAGAGCTTAGAGCTGCAGCTCAGCTGCATATGTGCAAGATCACATACATGCTATGGGTGCAATAAAGAAAGGAACAGCTGATCTTGACCTGACTGTGGTGCAAATATTTAATTGCTTTTATTCTGTTACAATGATTCAGGTGAAAAGTAATGAAAGGTTTCTACAGTGGCAACAGCTCTGCTATAGCCTTTCCACATCAAAATATTGTTTTCTTACCTACTGAAGCCCCATGCCTCTCCTCCAGGTACTGAATTTTGAAGTACTAATCACAGCAAACTGATCAAACCACGGCTGCTCACACTGACACAAAAATGCTCCCGCAAGGCTATGTGGAAGGTGACAGCATCCACTTCATTACAGTCATCGAACAAGGAGCCTTTAAATGTAAAAGAGGATTATAATATAATATAATAACAATAACAGTAACAGCAATAACAACAACAATAATAATAATAATTGTTGTTGTTGTTGTTGTTGTTATCACAGAGACACAAACTGACTGGACCCGCTGGTGAGTAGGGAAGCCGTGGGGTGGGTAAGAGGGGCTGGGATCTGGGCAGGGGTGTCAAATGGAGAGGTGCTGTGCTGGTACTCGTGGGTCCATGAAAGCATGCGTGTGCTTGTGAACCTAGAGTACTGTGTGAGTGCCTTCACTAGTGAATCCTGAGCAGCCAGAGAGGAGGAAGGGGACCGCGCTGTCGTTAACTAACATTTGTGCGAGTTCTGGTAGTGTTATCCATAGGTGCCATTGAAGGCATTGTCTTGCCCTTGGCCATCTGTATATCCAGCAGTGTTAGTGTTGGGTATTCGTGTGCGTGCACGTGTGTCTGGGATACTAGCTCAGCTTTTGGTACTGGTTGAACCTGCAAATGGGAAGGCAGCAGATGTGTCCTTCAGCCTGGGACCTCCCAGGACCTCAGATGCACCAGTCTGGGCTCCAGTGGCTGGGCAGGAGAAATTCCTGAGCCCCAGAGCTGCTGGAGGCGGCATCCACTTAAAACATCCCTTATCAGCAAGAATATCAGAATTATGTGTATTAATTTCCCAATATACATCTGCTTATTTACCCCTTCAGAGAACTTCAGTTTATTTGCTTAATTCCTTGCACAGAAGCATAGTTGTCTCCTTCCCCAGACCATTGTGCTTAATGCTCTGTCTATTCTATGTTTCTAATGGTTTCTACCAGCACGTGTAATGTGACAGTCAAGCTTCTGGTCTGTAGTTTTAAGACCCTTAAAAAGTGGTGCTACATTTTGTTTCTTTTGTGTTGGGATACATTCAAGAAGTTACTGTGGTGGGTTGACCCTGGCCAACAGCAAAACACCCGTCCATCCACTCACTCACTCACTCACCTCTCTGACAAGACAGGTTAAAAATAGAAGTAAGGTGAGAGGACTTGTGGATTGAGATAATGACAGTTCAATCAAGAAAGCCAAAGCTGCATGCTCAAGCAAAGCAAAAAATTTTTTTTTACTACTTCCCACCAGCCAGCAGATGTCCAGGCGTCCCTCCTTCCTCCTCCTTGCCTTGACCTTAGTGTTCTTTCTCTTCAGAGCTCAGTTTGGAAAGGTGGCGTTATTTCTTTTCTATAGGCATTCTGCCAGAGGGCTGTGGGTTGGGTTTATTTTTGTTGTTTTGCTGTTTTTTTCTCTGGTCCTGGTGCTGTTTCAGTGTCTTCTACTTTCTAAGGCTCTCATTTTACTTCCCATCAATTCCTGCACTTGCCTGCTACGCTTTTTAAAGTGTCACACTTACTTAAACTGATGTTCTTTCAACATGATTTTAAAGAAACTGGTCTCATCTGTAACCACATTATGTGGTTCACTTCTTTTAAAGACATATGGCATCAGCTGATTGGTTTCTCGTTGTGACGTCCTCTCCCCGTTCAGGACGGAGCTGCGTTACTGCCTGAGGCTGTGCGCCCATGTGCGAGTGCGTGCTGGGGCAAGGGACAGAGGGAGACATGGAGAAACGGTGAGAAATACCGCGGTGAGGATTGTAATAAATAATAAATAAAAAATAAATGAAGACACCTCTGTCGGGAAGTGAAGTGTTCATCTAAACCACTATAGACAGGAACACAGACTTTTATGAATGTGGAATGCTGTGTTGTTTTTTTTCTGAAACTGTCATACATGAAGAGGTAAGCAAGAAGGAATGAAAACATCCAGACAGGCAATTCGTCTTTCCATCCCTCCATTATTTATATTTCAACCACTGAATTTGGATCTCAGAGTCAGCGGTACCATGCCTGCATCCAGGAGGCAGCAATGCAGGTCTCTTCTCATGTTGGATGGTATTATGTGGATATATTAAAGGATTAAATGTATCAAAAGATCAGCCAGCTAAGGCTTTTCCTTACAGTGTAACCTCCCCACCTACACACACACACATCCCCGCTAATACTACCCCCTTCTTTTGTTGAAAACCCTGCTTTCAAGGATAGTTAAGGAGCATAATAACTTTGAACTATGTATGTCAATGTATAAATTGCTGGCATGCCCTGCACCAAGTAAGGTATGATTTTTTTGGCAGCATTGAGCTGATTTTTCTTTTCCTTACTTGTTAAAATAACACTTTTAAAAATACAGGTCCTAAGACAACATTTCTCCCATTAAAAAAATGGGTCTGCCCCATCTTTTTTTCCCTGTTTTCTTGCTTAAAAAGTAAAAGCCTTTTTTTCTGACAGCAATAATGTATTTTCATGCTATTTCTGCATGCAAAAAGAATTTACTCAGGTGGGCCAAAGCAAGATCATGGTCCAGGAATGTCACAACCTAAAGGGTTACCTGGCCTTTGGGTGTGTAGAGATCACAAACACGGGTTCACAGGATTCTGTAATACACAAGGACATGGAGGCTTTATCCTCTAAATTTCTCTACTTTATTACAGATTACCACAAATCACCACTAGCAAGTATATGTATGATTAATAAAGCGAATATATATATAAAGCTATTAAAAATTATTATCAGCAATCAATAGCATAGAAGCAATCAAGAGTAGCAGCAATCGAGAATAGCAGCAATCCAGAACAGCAGCAACAACTGCTGCCTCCCTGGGGCCTGGGTTAAAGATGTGACAAGAAAGCTTCCTACCCTGGTATGGCCCTCAGATTATTATCCATTATTGCTTTTTCATGTAGGCAGCAATGAAGTTGCAATAAGAAGTCCAAGGGCGATCAAGAGAGACTTCAGGGCCTTGGCACGACTGGTTAAGGATCAGGACCACAAGTGGTGTTCTCCTCTATCCTTCCAGTTGCAGGGAACGATGAGGGAAGAAACAGACAGACCCAGCAGGCTGATACCTGGCTCTGAGCCTGGTGTCACTGGCAGAATTTGGGTTTTTTTGATCATGGGTCTCTCTACATGACACCAGGCCTGCTGGCAACAGATGGGGTACACCTGTCTCAAATGAGGAAAAGGATCTTCGCAGAGGAGTTAGCAGGGATCATTGAAAGAGCTTTAAACTAGATTTGAAGGGGGGAAGGGGTAAAATCAGACTTGCTAGAGATAAGCCTGAGGGTGGCACACCAATATTTGAGGGACAGTGTTCTAGCAAGGTCCTTCAGTCTGCTGAGTACACTGGATCACATTCGAGGTGTCTCTGCACCAACGCACACAGCACCTTAGCCACCTCAGTGGAGGTAGGGGATGGAGATCCACTCTTGCAGCAGCAAAGACATAAGGGTTGTCGATGCCATTAGAAACCACGGAAGCACCTGGGAACAGTCACATAGGAATTAGAGCTTCTCCCCCCAGAAGGTGGCAGGATCAATAGCCCAACTGAAGTGCATCTACACCAATGCATGCAACACGGGCAACAAACAGGATGGGTCAGAAGCCATTGTGCAGCTGGAAAACTATGATATAATTGCAATCACAGAAACATGGTGGGATGACTCGCACAACTGGAGTGCTGCAATGGGTGGCTATAAGCTCTTCAGAAGGGATAGGCAAGGAAGGAGAGGTGACGGGGTGGCTATCTATGTTAGGGAGTGTTTCCATTGTACAGAGCTCCATTAGAGCTCTGGGGAACTACAGGCCTGTCAGTCTGACCTTGGTGCCGGGGAAGGTCATGGAGCAGATCATCTTGAGTGCCATCACACGGCACAGACAGGACAACCAGGTGATCAGGCCCAGCCAGCATGGGTTTATGAAAGGCAGGTCCTGCTTGACTCACCTCATCTCCTTCTATGACAAGGTGACCTGCTTAATGGATGAGGCAAAGGCTGTGGACGTTGTTTACCTGGACTTTAGTAAAGCCTTTGACACCGTCTCCCACAGCACTCCTCTGGAGAAACTGGCTGCTCATGGCTTGGACGGGTGTACTCTTCGCTGGGTAAAACCTGGCTGGGTGTCCGGGTCCAGAGTTGTGGTGAACAGAGTTAAATCCAGTCGGCAGCCGGTCACAAGTGGTGTTCCCCAGGACTCAGGACTGGGGCCAGTTCTGTTTAATATCTTTATCAACGATCTGGATGGGGGAATCGAGTGCACCCTCAGTAAGTTTGCAGATGACACCAAGTTGGGCAGGAGGGTTGATCTGCTTGAGGGCAGGAAGGCTCTACAGAGGGATTTGGACAGGCTGGATCGATGGGCTGAGGCCAATTTTATCAGGTTCAACGAGGCCAAGTGCCAGGTCCTGCACTTGGGTCACAACAACCCCACGCAGCGCTACAGGCTTGGGGAAGAGTGGCTGGAAAGCTGCCCGGCAGAAAAGGACCTGGGGGTGTTGGTCGACAGCCGGCTGAATATGAGCCAGCAGTGTGCCCAGGTGGCCAAGAAGGCCGATAGCATTGTTAAGGAATACTAGTCATTCCGCTTAAATAAGTAAGTTTTAAATAGAATGAATTGCTCTGTGTGATTTGGTATACTGTTTAGCATAACTTAGTTAGCATGAGTAGCTAGATTTACTGAAGCCTTAGTCTGCAAGCTGTGAACTTTCACCTAAATACTGCTGCACTTATGCTGAACTTTTACTTCATTACATGAAGGAAGGCCCCAAAACCGGTGCAAACCAGAAAGATAAGGTAGCCACATCCATCAGCAGAAGTTGTGTCTTTGACATAAGAAAAGGAATGGCCTGCCTGGAGACAGAAAAAGGATCTGAAGAGGAACAAGAAGACCCCAAAACCAATTATTACTATTGGACTGAACCGTCGTGTGACGGGAGGGGAACTTAGATTGTCAGGGTGTAATTGCCCAGAGGTTTCTTTGTTCGGGGTCCCTCTCTGGAGGCACCCAGCTCGAGCTGTTTTTACGCTCTACCATCAGAATAAATTATTTTCATAAGGTTCGATGCCTGAGATTCTGCTATAGGAAACCTAGGGTGAAGAAACTTCTTTAACAGCACCCTGGCTTGTATCAGCAATAGTGTGGCCAGCAGGAGCAGGGCAGTGATCGTTCCCCTGTACTCGGCACTGGTGAGGCCGCACCTCGAGTCCTGTGTTCAGTTTTGGGCCCCTCACTACAGGAAAGACCTGGAGGTGCTGGACCGTGTCCAGAGAAGGGCAACGAAGCTGGTGAAGGGTCTGGAGCACAAGTCCTATGAGGAGCATCTGAGGGAACTGGGGCTGTTTAGCCTGGAGAAAAGGAGGCTGAGGGGAGACCTTATTGCTCTTTACAACTACCTGAAGGGGGGTTGTAGTGAGGTGGGGGTCAGTCTCCTCTCCCAAGTAACAAGGGATAGGACGAGAGGAAACAGCCTCAAGTTCACCAGGGTTGCACTAGCTTATATGCATATAAAGGTATGTTCATAATAATACCAGTACCAAGCACATCAAACTGATCCCAGAAGTGGGAGGCCAAACCCGTCCCACAAGTTAGACCAAATCAAACCAACCCCAGAAGTGGGCCCAGAAGTGGGATGAATAAAAAACAGACTGAGGCTCACCTCAAAGATGATCCATGTCACAGAGCTGGGAGTCAACCAGGCAACCCTGGTGATGGCCCAATAACTTGTCTAGGAGATCTTGTAGAAAAGTTTGTGCAGGGAGTTCAGCCTGCTTAGGAAGAGGAAAAGTACGTGCAGCATGGGAAGTTTGCAGAGAGAGAGGCTCCATTTTGGGTCAAAAAAAAGTCATTTTTATATCACAGAGACATAAATGGGCACAGAACACCCCACCTGGAGCAGCCAATAGAGGCAGCTAATTTCTATTTTTCACTTGGGGCAGCCAATAGATGATGAGGATGTTTTCTGTTCTCTCAGACCAATTTTTGTTTTTCCAGACTGTTTTCCTGTTCTTGCAGCTAGAACAGCCGATGGCAGTTACCGATTCTTACTTTCTCAGGGTGTTTTCCTCTTTTGCCAGACTTTTTTTCACCTTTCCAGATGATAACTTGCTGTTACAATCCTTGATTTTGCGCTTATCTCAGGCTGTCTCTCGTTTCTAGGTACCCAGCTGCACTTCAGAGATGCCAGCTGCACTTCTCAAGGATACTTCTGGTTCCTAGGCCCCATTCCCAAGCTGGCAGGCATTTTCTCTGACAGTATTTCAGCAGACAGCTTCTTCTGTTAGTAATTTTCCCCTTACAAACAGGTTGCCTTTATGGCTGTTCACATCAAGGAAAAACTTGCATTTCTGAGAGAAGTCTGAGACTTACAGTGTAATTTAAAATGACCAGCTCTAAACCTTGGAGCTGGTTGTGAAACTTCCCTAAGAAATTTTTGCAGGATTGTCTCTGTTATAATAGAACTTGAAAACCAAAGTTTCCCAGGTTCAGAGCTGAGCTGGGACAGTGGGAGAGCGAGAGAGACCAATTTCCAGAGTTGTACGCTGGTAGCCTGGCTCCTACACTAGGACATCCAACACCTAGGTTTTCTTTATTGTTTCTGAAACATTGGTTTTGGATTAAAGACCAGAACCCAGATGTAGCTGCCCTCACCATAGTAGTATGTTCATATATACTTATTTGTAAGTGAAAAAAACTGGATGAGTGGTTGGTTTGCATTTCCTATCTTGCATGCCACGTGCTTCAGGCTGGGCAGAAAACAACAGAGGTAGTAAGCTAGCATCACACAAGAACCTCCCTTGTCACTCAGCAACTTAAATAAACACTGAAGTGTAACACAGTGAATAAATATTGTCCTGACCACGATTGTTCTCAGAGTTGTGATGCCTACTGCCTTCAAGCCTCAGCTTATTTTGAGAAATTGTTACCAATTCCAAAATCTTGCAGAGAAGTTCGGTGTAACTACTCAAGTTTTTAACATCTGCATATTGCATGTTGCATAAATAATTATGATCTGCAAGTAATTTGCAAGAGTTTTCAAGACTGCATGCACATGTATGTGATGGAAAAACAGATGGTAATCATGAATTTCCAAAATGTGCCCACAACAGAGCTGCTACCAGAAGCCGTGTAAATACTGACCTTGATGTGAAGTTCTGTGTCTGTCTGCCCACGATTTTCTGTTTCTTTGGTTTAGCATTTTTCTTTCTCTCATTTTGGTTTTGGTGATGAACTACAATAACCACAGGCATCCTCTGTCTACCATTAACATGAGCAGTAGGATTTTGATTACATGTGTCCACAGAAAGACACAAATGAGAATATCATATATTCTTGCCTGGTTGTAAAACATACCTTTGATAGCATGCCACAAAACTCCAAGTCTTAAGTGAAGCAAAGCAACCTTCTCACTATTTCATCCCTTACATTTTCCTAGACCTGTTCTCTGGAGAAGAAGAAAGAAGATATAATTGAAGGTCAGAGATGGGCAACTGGTGCTGTGAGAAGACTACAGCCCAGGTCAGCATACTTGGGGACGCGTGCCGCAATGACATTGCAGGCAGGATATAATGGCAGGACTATCATCAGCCACATGTCTTGCCATTGTCAAGTACAAGACAAACACTGAGCAATGCCACTTCGAACAAAACCAAAACAACGGATGCCTACAGGCCACAAACAGACCATCTGGAGTATCTCAGCGTGCCTGCTCACGCTGTGCCAGTCTGAATGACAAACCTGGCCAGGAAGCAATCACCAGGCACGACGACCCCCTTGTTTTCACAAATGGTGCTTCATGTCAGGTCCCAGCTTCTGCCAAAGCGATGCCAACCATGGCTGAAAAGATAAATTTGATGCTGGTTACATCATCCATAACCACCATCTATAACCAAAGGCACTGTTCTCTGGCAATCTGCCCTGGCACCATCACCAGGAACCCCAGTTACTGGGCAGGATCCCAGTGCAGGCAAGTGCTTTGGCCAATGTGAGGTTACTTGGCAGCTGTACCCCTGAAGTGAAAAGCAGGCTCTGTTACAGGCAACGAGATAACCTACATTGGAATTACAGTGTGGTGCCTGGCAAAAAATAAACTATCAGGTTGGGAATTATTTTTCTAATTTAATTTCTTCTGAAGTTCACAGACTTCCACAGAACAGAGCTCTTTCAAACACTTTTGTCCTTACCTTTCCCATGTAAAGCAGCTCACGGAGTAATCACAAGGCTGTACTGTAGCCAGGTAACTCTGGATATGCCCCAACTCAGAAGAAACATACAGCTCCTCTCACTGAAGAGGTAGTTATCAAGTTTGCATTCAGCAGCTCCTGCAAGCAAAAGTTGATTTAATTAATATGAATCACACTAGCACCTCTTCCTACTCTGAATACTCCTGGAGGAGTTAGTCATATCATAGCAAATGTTGCCCTGAAGACAAAAAATCCTGACACACGCTAGCACAAACAGATGAAGAAGCCAGCTATTAACAGCTAAGAACCAAGAGAGAGCATTTTCAATATAACATCCTGGTTTAAGACTAGCACGAATAACAATTCCAATGTAGGTATTGCTGTGCAATTTCAAACCAGGCAACCGTGCTCAAAACTACTAGTTTTTGAACAAATTCAACACAGTCCCAGCTTAACTGTCTCAATGTTACTCTACTACACTGGCAGGCTCTTCCAGGTCCTATTCTGACATATCAAATTCTCCCTGGGTCCTGCACTGAAGGGCTCCAAATGTCGTTCCAGGAGGGAATGTATCTCAGAGAGCAAACGTGCATTGTGTTATTAATGAAGAAACAGGGAAAGAATAAGGCTGCAGTGACTGGCAGAAAGCAGGAAGAAAGGTGCAGCATGGGTCTCATGTCAGGGCTTGGTCTTCTGCTATCATCTTAATACCAGCCAGCATGTGAACAACAACCTTCCTGATAAGCACATCCAGCCCCTTTCGAAGGTACTGGATGTAGGCAAGGGTCATCCTGTGGCAGCAAGAAGACACGGTAGCTTCTTCCTCTGCCATGAACATCTCAACTTCTTTAATCCTACCTGGGCTCTTCACTTCTTCTTCAGCAGTTCTTTTGCTCTTAAACCCTGGATGCTGACATCTTTACTTCTACGAAAAACTGCTCCAAGAAGAAAAACTTCAAATTTAGAGCCTGGACAGAAATCATTCTTTGACTCATGTACACCAGGTTAAATTCTAATCTAAACAGGATTATAAATATTTCATCACATGTCTTGGTAGTGTTCCGGCTCGAGCCTAGCACTATTAAACACTGCTCCCTCACACCATAGGTCTGCTGTAAGTTTCCCAAAGTCAGAAGTAGTTACTGTAAGTGAAGCAGAGGGTGAAGTAGCGTCCCCACGCACGCTTCAGTGTCTGACGAGATAGCAGTTGTAAATACCACAGTAGAGGCATTTTCAATACACAGGAAGAAATCTCTAACACAGGACACCTCAAAAAAGCATCCAGCACCACTATGTAAAACAGCAGCAAGGGAGAAGAGTTTTCAGCTTAAATAACACCTACCCAGCCACTCACTTGCCAGTGAAGGCTAAGCCTCCCCACTCACACTTCATGATCTGCAAGCTCACACAGTCTTAAGAGGTCAGAAACAAGTCCAAGATGAACTTTAAATCTGCACCTCCAACAGGAACGGGGAAAAAAGCAGTGCTGGGTAAGAAACATTTCTCAAGCCCAAGAGGGAAGAAGGAAGATCTGGGAGTTGTGAGACTCTTGGCACAGCTGGAGTCCAGAAATTTTTGCTTCAGCTTTAAAGAAGACTATATGGGATGCAGGATCTGCAGATACGTGTCATCCTTACTAAGATCCAACACTTCAAGACCTTGTCACTTTATCCGATATGATACGGTATTTCACATGCCAATTGCATCCATGTCAGATTCACTCTAAACATGCAGAAGCATGCAGAAGACAACACCATGGCTGTGCTTTCCACACTGCATTTCTTCATCTGCTGCTTACTGGCTCCTCACATATAGCTCAACCACATGGGAGGGAGCTTAAAACTCACAAACCAACAACCACCAAATTCCATTTTAAAGAGGCTTTAAAAGCAGCTACACAGCCCAGCAAGATTTCAGTAATGATTTTCTGAAAAAATTATTCATAACCAAGGTGTATCCCATCACTTACAGCAACAAAGGCTAGGTCAGATGCCATTCCAACATTGGACCATCAAAAACGGACAGTAATTTGCAATAGGGGATCATACTGGATTATCAGTGCTTCTAACAGCAGCAGCAAAGCCATGGTGGATAAGACATGACAGGTATTCAGGAAGCATTCTCTAACTCCAGTGTATCACTTCAGCTGAAAAAATAGGTATTTCTTGTCAGTCCCAAATGATTTAATGTTACCTTGGCAGTGTTTTCCAAGCATTCTTTTTTTACCTATCTGTCCTGAGTCAGACTCCAAACTGTGCTGCCCTTACCGATCTGAAAAGTCACCCACAGCTACCCACACCTTTCATGTTGTATGCACGTCTTAAAGAACAGACTGTGATCTCCTCTCTTGGTTTCACCTGGCTCAAGGCACCTACATTGGCTAAAGTCAGCTCTTTCTCTACAGCCATAAGCTGTATCTAGCAGCTTTTATAAACTTTGAACAGAAAAGTACCACCACACAGAACAAGGCTTGCAAGAATACATTTTAGCTTCACACAGTATTTAAAAAAATATTGGTTACAATTACCCTACAAACCTTCTAAAGCTTTTCTGCACAACTGCCTATACATTTGTGGCAGTACGTTTTTAGTCTATTTTAACCACCTCTCCAGAGGATAAGGCCTTCAAGCCTTCTGCCTTCACTTCTTTTTTGGAACAAATTCTAAAAATATGTAATTATTTTAACATGCATAAGTCCAGTCATGGACTATATTAAGCAGGTTTCCTGGTCCTCTTTGCTTTCCTGATATGTTTTGTAAATGAGCCATATTCAAAAGTCCTTGGATTACTGACAAGCTATATGAAATCCAGCTATTTTGCTGGATATCAAATAACTCCATTACACTCCACTTGATTGCTCATGCCATGCAAAATAAGAGTTACTGTATTTTTGTGTGTGATATTAAATCAAGAATGGTTTTGATATAGTATTCAAGGCACTGTTGCTAAAAGTCAGTGATGGCAGCTCAGGCTAGCTTGCTACATATGCATATGAGATTCTCGGGAACAAGTTCTGCAGGGGAGAACTGTAAGCAAAAGAGGAATGAAAACAAGCTTCCAAGGGCAAAATTGGGGGAAAAAAAAAACCCAAACCAAACCCACAAAGGGAAATGCAGCATCCTGCACAGAAATAATTTCCAGAGGAGATAGAATTTGAGATAAAATTATTATAATCCAGAACAATTTACAATAAGAAAAGCAAGACAGCATTCATTAACATTAGGAAAAAAATTACTGGATAGCAAGCTCTAAGTCACAGACGACTCAAGTATTTTCATGAACATCACCAAACTAGCAATTTAAAGTTTTGCATATGAACTACTGGTTTTACACACTAAGTAGAAACCCACCAATGGCCCAAAGGGTTGGTTAGAAAAGGCTCCACCGAATCAGTACACCTCTGGGATAACCCAGAAAGAGAAACAGGAATATCTCAATTCTTACAGCAGTTCAAATGTGGCAGGCTTCATCTGAAAGCTCAAAGCATGTTAGAAGACAGTGCAGCTACTACTCTTAACCTGAAATGTATGAATCAAGTACATAATGGGGTTGTTTTAATTGTATTCAGGTTCCCAGTTGCATCGAGACAAAATCAGATGCACAGTCAAGTCCTTCCCTTGCATCCCAGCAGCAATTCTTAATTTTAAGGTAGACCACCATGGGGCAGATGTGGTAAGACCAGTCAGCCCTGCCATACAACCAACGGCAGCAACTACAGGGAAACAAGGGCAAACGCTGCAGCCTGGGGGACAGGGCTGAGTTTTGTCACGTTGCTGCCTGTTTCTTATGCCAGAAACCATGCTGGCATCCTTTACGAACCTGTGTGGAGTAAAGGCACCCGTAACCCTTTAGCAAGGATTTTTTTAACATCCATTTGGACTGACATCTGAGAAACTTCCCCTGCCTTAGCGAGAGCGACTGCAGCAGTGAAGCATGACTGATCCTTGTTATTAGGATGCCACCTCAGAGCAGCTCCGACAGCAAGGGCTGCTCCAGCAAAGACAAATAAAGAGCGAAATATGCAGGGTGATGGCAGCAGAGGAAAGTAAACCAGATCCAAAGCACTGGTGAAAAATTGGAAATCAGCTTGCAAAGTGAAGGAGCTTGTAACTTCTGACCTGCGGCTATAACGCGTGTGTGAAGCTATGCTGACATGGGAACAGAAGAGCGACACCTCTAATGTAAAACACAAAGCTACAGAAGTAAAATGCCTCTTGCAGAAGTGGATGACAGTGGGGGCTGTTTAAAAACAGGAAAACCCCAGGTCACCTTCTCCTTTTGTCATAAGTAGAAAGACCTGTTAAAGCACTATAAATACGAGACTAATGTGAAAAAATTAGCGCTTTTATGTGTCTTGAAGAATTTGGGAGGGGTGTGTATGAAGTATTGCTATTTCTTGATGGTGCAGTACCTGCTATAAATAAAACCACAAGCTGTAGGAGGTAGCATAAACAAATACACTCTCACATCATCCAGACTAACCCACAGCCCTCACCAAAAAGCAATTCTGTGACCATAGAAGAGCAAGTAAAAGCACTGCAGTATCTCTCTTCTGTGTGTTTTAATGGGAATCCTTTGCTACATGCCCACTGTTGCAAGAGAAAGATTTATGGAGGCCTAGAGAGTTCAAAAAGACTCTTTAAAAGCTAATGGCTCATCTGTGGTTCCAGGAAATTCCAAGCATGGTGAAGCCAAACCGCACCATGAATATTTAGTATCTGTGCATCCTGTTTGTTTTACCTTTTGGACCATAAACTTTCTTTTTCTCTGGACAGAACTTCCTCATCCTTAGCAGAGCTGTTGGTGCTAATTCAGTCTCTCACTGATCAAATGGCTGAAGAAGGCAGGTAGCAGAGATAAACCTTTATCTGTAACAAAAGACATGCTACATCTACATTTGAGAAGGACAGTGAAACAACCCACTGTTTTCCAGTCTCCAATCCTGTATCAGCAGGTACATTGAATGCCAGTCAAATAAAGACTCAGATACATACGATTTACACGCTGTGGTGCTAAACTGCTCCTTCCTTGTCCTGTCAGAAGCGGGGCCGGGCAAATTCACTCTCAAATGAGCAGTAGAGCGAGGCAAGACAGCCGTCGTTGACCCTAACCCTCGCTACCTCTCAGCAGACCGAATCTGCTCAGGCACAGGGTCTCACTGTCACGGCTTCAAATATCCAGGAGGCAGCAATGCAGCACCTGTGTTGGTTCTCTGCATTTGTTCCAGCCGAAGGAAGTCTTCTCTCGTGTTCTAGAAAAGCTTCCAGACTTCCACTCCAAGCCTGGGGCATCACCATGCAGAAAGTAAAAAGCTTGTTTCAACGGGACGGTAAACTCACGCTTTCGGTGATGGCAAACTGTCAGACAGAAGTATTGCCAATCAGAGAGGTGCAGGCCCTGTGCAAAGTCCATCCTGCCAGTTCTACAGGACTTGTGGCTCCTCTGCTTCACACTGAGTCAGCGGGGACCAACTGAATTATGCAGATGGCCCTGCCATCTTAGAGAAAATTGCAACATAATGATCAAAAGTCAGCATTTTTCATGGGAACAAGATATTCCAAATAAATCAAACAAGGTTTGTCATTGAAAATCCACGCTTCTCCACAAAACTGTGAAAAATTTTCACCAGGCCCTCAGTAGATTCACCAAGGAGGAATTCATGCATGACTCTACACTGATCCTAAAAATTTAGACCTACGCATGAATGGAGACTGCCATGTGGAAAAGATTTCTATAGACTACTTTAATTAGCAGGAAGTATAGTTAAACTAGGGTAACTCCACATGTGTAATTCCTTTTATGCCACTATAAAACTTAATCTGATTTACATTCGGTCACTTCCAAACCTATATAAGCTAACCTGGGGAAAAGGCAGTCAAACCAGAATAAGAATGCTCACATCGAGAATCAAGCCACTTTATTGAAAGGAATTAAATTTAGACCTTATCATATAGCAGGAAAATATCTTTCTGTGGGCAAATTCATAAGCAGGGTCTTGGCACAGATTTGCTCTCAGGGGAATCTAAAGCAGATCTTTTGTTAGAGGTTGTGAGGTGCTCAGCATCCTGAATTCCCACAGATTCCCTTGATCAGAGCTTTGATAACAGAAACAAAACACGAGGACTCGTGTAAACCAGAACATTGCTTTCTGTGATGTAACAAGATAGGGAGCTTTGAGAACAGTGATGCATTTGTCACATTTATTTCTCCGTTTAACAAAGCTCCCTATGAACCACTGTGCATTATTCATCAGGTCTGCAGCAGCACTACCGATGCTGTTCATCGTTCTGAGATTGTATTACACACCTGAAACACACCCACCTTTAGCTGGCAAGACCTTTAGGAATATCCCATTCTTGGGTGGGGGGTTCGAACTAAGCAAATGGGTTTTTTAATGAATAGTTGATTCCCCCAAAAAATAGTATCGGCTGACTGGTAACTGTGAATTTGATCTAAATTTACCAGGTAGCTTTGAACCTCTTTTTAAGTGAGGGGAGAGAGAAGAGGATGTTATTATTTTAGCATTTTGAAAAGAAGATGTTTCAATTCTTCAAGCCAGATTTATACCAAGAGTGGTTATGGACATTAAGGTGGCAATTAGCCAACACTGTATAAAAAGTCAGAAAGCTAACTGAGCGCTCTTTCATGGGAGTTTGCAATGTTCTGGTATATAGTGGTGATATATGTGCTGCATGAACTAACATTACTTTTATTTCTGGATGGAAACATAGTTTCTTACAAAGCCTAAGTGATATAGGAAAAACAATCATTCCATCGATGTTACTTTGCATTTAAAAGAGAAAACTTTTTAACATTGTCTTTGGAAGAAAACCAATGAATTTTGATGGAAACCAGAACCGAGGCTCCTTTTTACAGCTATATATGTTTAATATCTGAAGTGACAGTTGAAGACTTCCTTCAGGGTAAGGGCTCATCCTTTAGATGAGCCATCGTTTAGCTTTTTTCACACCACCAATTTTCAGCCTTGCATCCTACATGACTAACACCTAATTTTGGCCTTATAGGATGCTGCAGGCCTGAAACTTGTTCTGAAATTATCAGGGATTCAACTACACCAAAGGCTGAAACCTAATAAATATAACTGACTGCAATTAGCCTTTTGTGGGTTTCTATGCCCTTTGACTTCAAACACATACAAGGGTCATGCTAACTGGAGGGATATGGAGTGAACATTGAATCCACTCTTCACACAGAACAGTAAAACTACTCCTTTAATGTGCATTTATTCTTTTTTTTACAAGAACCTTTGTTGCTCAAAGTGCCAAAATAATTAGAGAAAAAAAAAATTAAGGCACTGTCAACTTAGAAACCACAAACAGCGGAAGTCGGATGAGAAAATTTCACAGACTGATTCTGCTTCTTTTGAAATGTAGGAAAAATGTTTCTGACTTCAAGTGCCTCCGATTTTTTACAAAGTTTGCATGTTCATTAAAATCAATGACCAAATATTTTCAGATAAAATTTGTGCAGCTTATATTATAAAATATAAATACTGAACAAGCAAACCCCCCACTTTTTTTGATTAAAGAGTCATGCCCCTCTTCCAGGCAGACACTGAAGACATACAGGTGTATTTCCACTTGGGACTTCAACCCCTCAGCTGTGCTAGGGTAAACCTTAGCATAGGCACTACTAACTTTTCTGCAATAGCGCTGGCGCAGCCAGAGCCTACTCATAACCTGAAGAGTTAAATCATGTGCACTCACATAAATCACCACTGCAACAACCCTAGCCATTGAAATCTTTAGTGGAAACAAGCCTGGAACTCACATTAAAACGTATCCACTGATCAATGCATGGCATATAAATGGCTTATAAGAAAACTACGTACATAAACTTTCTCACATTATTATTTTAAGCTGAATCTTGAGTTCATATTCAGCAGCTCACTGGGCACAAGTTCATATCCTCCATACGATTACCAAAGTTATCTGTGTTGTTTATATGTGAGGCCTTGAAGTAACTCCATTATCAACAAAGGATTCACAAAATGCTACATATTGTCACACTTGTCACAGGGTAGCTAAGAAGGTCATGGCCAATATCCAGATCCTCACTGCAGAATTCATATAGCAAAGGTGTCACCAGAGAGGTAAATACAGTCTATGGTATATTCTCACCATAATCACACAACAATGTCACTAGGCATGCTTATTTTCATCATGTATTGTTTTTACTGTAGATCAACCTTTCTTACTTGATGTACTCTTAACATTTCCAGACTGTTTTCACAGTAGCTGTTATAACCATGGACAGGTGTCCCCCCAAAACCAAAATGCTTAACCCAGCAATTAGCAACTCAAATGAATGCTTGGTTAAGGACTATCCCTAAGACATTCAGGTCTGTAAGGACTTTTTCCTGAGACGAACATGGGATAATACACCTTTTGTCTTGGAGTACTCACTTGAACCCAGAGCTACTACAGGGAAGGTACACTCTACATGAAGATGTATTACATTAATGTAATAACTTCTGCACCCACAGATCTTCAGGTTTGGAGGTTTTTTTTGGTTTTTTTTAATACAGTACCCATTCTCCCATGGGAAGCTAGAGTATAAAGCACTGGAAAAATCCCAGACATTTACTGAACACTTAAAAAGGCACAAACACAACTGTCTTGAGTAGGTCCTTAAGTGGACAGGAAACTATCCATTTGTATTACCTACTCCATACGGTTTTTCCTATAGGGCTGTGCCCCATAGCATATTCCCCAGGACACCTCCTGTTTTAATACCCAACTGATGCAGTTTCCCGGGACAGAAAGGATGGGGAGGGATTTACAGAAACCTCCTCGTGGTGGGTTGACCCTGGCTGGACACCAGGTGCCCACCAAAACCGCTCTACCACTCCCCCTCCTCAGCTGGACAGGGGAGAGAAAATGTAACAAAAGGTTCATGGGTCGAGATAAGGACAGGGAGAGATCACTCATTAACTACCATCACGGGCAAACCAGTCTCAACCTGGGGAAAAATTAATTTAATTTATTACCAATCAAATCAGAGTAGGATAATGAGAAATAAACCCAAATCTTAAAACACCTTCCCCCCACCCCTCCCTTCTTCCCAGGCTTAACTTTACTCCCCATTTTCTCCACCTCCTCCCTCCCAGCAGTGCAGGGGGAGGGGGAATGGGGATTGGGGTCAGTTTATCACACGTTGTCTCTGCTGCTCCTTCCTCCTCAGAAGGAGGACTCCTCACTCTTCCCCTGCTCCAGCGTGGGGTCTCTCCCACAGGAAACAGTCCTCCATGAACTTCTCCAGCATGAGTCCTTCCCACGGGCTGCAGTCCTTCACAAACTGCTCCAGCATGGGTCCCTTCCACAGGCTGCAGTCCTTCAGGCACAGACTGCTCCAGCGTGGGTCCCCCACAGGGTCACAAGTCCTGCCAGGAGCCTGCTCCAGCATGGGCTTCCCATGGGGTCACAACCACCTTCGGGCATCCCCCTGCTCTGCCGTGGGGTCCTCCCCGGGCTGCAGGTGGAGATCTGCTCCCCCATGGACCTCCATGGGCTGCAGGGGGACAGCCTGCCTCACCATTGTCTTCACCACAGGCTGCAGGAGAATCTCTGCTCCAGCGCCTGGAGCACCTCCTCCCCCTCCTTCTTCACTGACCTGGGTATCTGCAGGGCTGTTTCTGTCACATATTCTCACTCTGCTCTTCCGGCTGCTGTTGCGCAGTATTTTTTTATCATTTCTTAGATAAGTTATCACAGAGGTGCTACCAACATCGCTGATGGGTTCAGCCTTGGCCAGTGGCAGGCCCATCTTGGGGACAGCTGGAACTGGCTCTATCAGACATGGGGGAAGCTTCTGGCATCTTCTCACAGAAGCCATCCCTGTAGCACCTCCACTACTAAAACCTTGCCACACAAACTCAATACACTTCTTTAACTCAAGCTTCTCATTACATTTTCTACAGCTTCCTAAACCCACTTTGTTCCCAAATGACCACTGGCAGAATGATATCAACAGGTTGATTTAATAATAATAATCATAATAGTTTGTTTTTTCTGGTATGGAGGAGAGATCTGATATATATGATGTGTTTGAAAAACAAAGGGATCCCTCCCAACATATGCACCTCACTCTGGGCTTGCAAAGGGTCTAGAAAGGGCAAAATCAGAGACTTCTCCTTTACCAACATGTGAAAGGGTCCTTCAGAGTATGGTGTATTCCCTCACTAGGCTGTGTACATCAACACCAGCAACATTAGCATAGAGTTCAGGCACCACAAGTTCAGGCACCTGCAGTACTGCATGGTCATTGCTGGTCTTTACAGCTGTTTGTAGGGACCGGATCAGGTCTGCTGGAGAAGGCCGCTTAGTTGCATTCCACTGCCAGCAGGACGTCATGATGCCATACCTGTAAGATGGAGAAGTAGGGCAGCACTGGGAATGAGAAGCACCAACACAAAGTTTTACTACAGTCAAATCATCTCATATTTAAAATATCTAGAGACCTCCTCTTTTTCTGCTTCATATAAAGTTCTTTCAATGATCCTTTGGAATTTGCAACCACATAATAATGTGTGGGGACAAAGGCATGCAGTTGTTTGCCAGCATGTCAACTGTGAGTATGGGAAAAGGGAAGAAGATTGTTTGGTATTCCCTTTTGAAAGAGCATTATGAAAGAAAAAGCCTCTGAATATCAAAAGAAATTATGTCTTCACAAAAGGAAATAATAATGCCTTATATCTTCCCTGTGGATGATTTGTTCATTTCAGGGAGAATCCCACAACTTAGAGGAGAAAGATTACTCCAGAATAGTCCTGCACCTTGCAGGGAAGCAGTGGAGCAGCAAAATGCAGGGGCAGACAAGGAAACAGAAACAAGAGCAATTTTCAAATGCAGGAAAGAACGGTTTTGGCAATCAAGGTTTCATACAGCAGAATCCAGTAAGGAGATGTGGCAGACATGTGAGAACAAGTCTCCTCAGCTAACAGGTTACTGTTTTGTATAGTCTAGACTTAGAGATCTTCTGTAAGATCTAGTTTTGCATGTCTTACTTCCATTTAGCTCTGCAGATCTCAAGTTCAATTGTCCATAAAGCAAGTGGCTTACATGGCTTGCTGGCAGCTTGAGGGCTGCTTCATAATGTTCTGTCTCTGCAGGTATGGTAAGATGTCACAAGGTGGCACTTCAGGATATGGTGGAGCACCTGGAAGAGCAAAAGGAGCAACAGTAGAAAAACTATAAGGTAATGGTTGCAGATAGCAGCTTGTCTGTAAGAATGCCTGTCTTCCCTACCAAAATCCATTTTTTTCCTATCACAATTCACACTGACAGACAGTCTAAAAGGAATTGTCAAGACTTTGCAAGTTGGAAAAACAAGATGTTTATTTAAATGGCCCAACTTTACATGCTAAAATTTGAGATTTTGGGTCTTGTTAATTTGCTGCTTCCTTACATATTTTTTTATTATCATTAATCTTCTTACCTAATGTTATCATTTCATACAGTAGAATTCCAAAAGACCATCTGCAAGAAAAGAAAACAAAGCAATGTTAAGTCTCCATTCTAGCTAGCTAGCTAGCTTAAATACATACAAGGCATGACCTTCAGAAATTATAAGAGAAGGTATGAGCTATAAAGTGGAGCATTACACTGAGACTAGATAGGCCTTACTGTGAACTGCAGGACATGAAATGATACATAAAGGAGTGAAAGAGATAGGCCTGACAGAGAGAGGAACTTCTAGTCCAAAAATTAAATCATACATGTCTGCCTTGATGCTGGGGGGTTTCTTGAGGAGCCGCTCTGGTGCCTGCCACTTGACTGGCACAATCTGTGTGACTGAGTTGGCACCATATGTGTGAGCTTCATAGGCCAGACCCAAACCACAGAGCTTAGCAGTGAAGTTGTGATGAAGCAGGACATTCCTGGCAGCAATGTCACCATGGAACAACTTCTTCTGTTCAAGGTAAGCCTGGAGAGTTGGAAAAGAAAGAAACCATGATAATTTTAAAAGGAATATTAACTGATATCAATTTTCACTTAGTTTATGCCTGTCTTCCACACTGTGGAATAGAGGTGTATGCTCACCAAAATAATGCAAGCATATTTGGCTCAGTTTTAACAAAGCACATCCTCAGTGCTTAGGCCAAGAAGACCAGCCACCATGCAGACCTGTGTTCCAATCAAGCAAGAAGGAAAAAATGCAGCAAATGTGAGCAGACTTACCAGAGCTGCTGCAACCTGCTGTCCAACTTCATATACTTGCCTCTCAGTGAGGTCATAGGGGATACCATCCATTGTCATTACATCCTAGAGACAAAAAAGCAGACCTTGGTTCAAACAAATGCCATAGCTGTAGGGTACTGGGGAATATTTCCTTCTAATCCAATAAAATGAGTACTATCTAATCTTATGCTCCCCCAGCTAATTTCAAAATTGGTCATAAATTGACTGAAATATAAAGGTACATGGATGGGTGATGTTGATGGATGGTGTGCTGGGTAAGACAAGTACACTAGAGACAACTGGTGGGAAAATTGAAGGGTGGAGAAGAGATTAATAGGTTAGACAGAAATGGGCAGAATGACAGAGGAGAATGACAATCCATACAGATGAATGAAAGATATATTATAAATTAGAATGATGAGTAGAAAAGCACATTTATAACATATGAATGGTTATCTGGTACGAGACTAACAGTCCATCTCTCTTACTATCCTGCCTGTAAATGACCCTAGTTGGATGTCCAGGAGAGAGAGAGAGAATAAGGTAAGCACACAATGCTTTTCCTGTGTCGTTTGCCAGCCCCCAACTATTTTCAATTTGAGAACTTCCTGAGATGGTTATAGTTTCAACACATTCAGTAACCTTTGAAAGGTTATCTTCCATGAATATATTCAGTCTTGTCTTGAACCCATGTAAAGTTTCAGTATTCACAGCAGTCAGTGGCAAGGAATTCTATTAGTCAACTCCCTACTTCATGAAGAACCACCTGCATTTGTTTTGAACAAGGCACTTACTAGCCTTACTTGCTACCACCTTGACCTTTTGCTGAATGAGGCAGTAAGCAATCTCTCTGTATTTAGTGTTCTAGAGGTAGGAGAATGATGGATTTATATAGTGACATGGCAGAGTTCTGTTTCTATGCCTTTCTTAATAGTGCCTAATATTTGGTTCCTTTTCTTCAGTTAACATTTTCATTGGACTGTATATTTTCATACAATCAGAACCATGATTTTACTCCTCACCAGCAATGGGCAGATATGAGGCCATCACTACATATGTGAAGCTAAGACTGCTTTTCTACATGTGCATCACTTCATTTTTAACTATGCTGAATTTCATCTGTTCTTTTTATTGGCCAGTCTCTCAATCTTGGAAGACCCTTCTGCAATTCCTCAGGGTCAGCCCTTGCCTTTACTGGCTAGAATTATCGGCAACCATCATCACCTCACTGTCATCCCATTTTGTAGGTTATTGATACATGCAGCGAACAGCACCAGGTCCTAGGTGGGTGACCTCCCTCCGGTGCAAGTACCAACCTTTCACTCTCATGCTCTGTTTCCTGTCTTTTAATCAATTGTTATCATTCAATGACCTTCTCCCTGGTGTTGTCACTGCTCTGCTTTCTTAAAAGCATTTGGAGTGAGACATTATTTAAAACTTTTTAGA
This sequence comes from Haliaeetus albicilla, assembly GCF_947461875.1. Taxonomy (NCBI): domain Eukaryota; kingdom Metazoa; phylum Chordata; class Aves; order Accipitriformes; family Accipitridae; genus Haliaeetus; species Haliaeetus albicilla. The sequence goes on from NC_091501.1 coordinate 21,848,563, forward strand.
AATTCAGGTAGCTGTACCAACTCTCACTCTTATTCCAGTGCCTGCTATACCCTTCAAGGAACTCAAGTGGTCTGCAAAGTAGGACTTAGCTCTACGTATGTCAACTTCTTCAAACTATATCATATCTATCGAGATATCCACTAATTCTATTCCAGTTTAGACTTGTGTAGAACTTCTCTGGGGGATGGAAATAGTTTAGGCTAATATAGAGGGATGCATGGAGAGATGAAAAGAATCATCTATGACTTATGGACTATGACTTATGGATGGATATGTACCTAAGAAATTTAAAGTGATGATAGAATATCTTCTCTTTTGACTCACCTTCCGACATGTCCATAGAAATGTCAACAAGTCACCAAGAGACACATCTTCCATGATCATATAAAGTGGGAGCTGGTCTACACAGCATCCCACCAATTCAACCAGGTTCTCATGATGGCCAAGATTTTGATGGAATTCAATCCTCCTCAGGAAATCCTTTACTTCCTGGGTACTGGCCAGGTCTGAAAGAACAAAAAAACCCAACCCAACCCAAAACAAAACAAACCACAAAACCAAATCAAAACAAAATAAAAACCACCAAAACCCACAACAAACAGAGGCAGCATAGAACAGGGTGAGTAGCTTAAAATCAACATGAACAGCAATTTCTTTAGTCTTACCAAGACACTCCTACCAAAATACCACTCTGACTAGCTAACATGTTACCGAACACAGCTTGTTCTTGCCCAGTAATGACTGCAAAGTTCTGCCCAGCATCATGTCTTTGATACAGAGATCTGTACCAAAGCAGATTCTGGCCATGTGCCTTACCTTGTAAGACTTTCAGTACTACAGTCTTAGTCTTCCCGGGGTTCCCAGTTTCCAACTGTGCTCTGTAGATGCTCCCATAGCGGCCATGTTTTATCAGCTGCAAGGTGCCTGGTGAGAGTTTCTCTCGTGGTATCTCCAGTTCTTTCAGCATCAAGGATGCAGAATTTAGCAGGCTCTCCACAGATGTCTCACTCAGCTGGATATAATGGTTCTCTGTTGAGCTGGATTCCTCCTGATTCTTGTCATTCACTGACAAAAGCAAATACACATGATGCATAAAAACAGACAGATGAACTCTTGTGGTAGATGGCAATGCCTGTCCTTCTATCCTCTTTAATTTTTGCTCCATACTGTTTTGGAAATCAGGACAAAATACGGAACTGTTATTGTCTCTTAGTTATTCTGGCCCTTGAAGAGAAGGAATTTATCTCCCACTCTGTTTGATGAAAAGGCAGAATGAATCTGGAGATCTCTACTATATTTAACTATGCAGACTTTCTAGATAAGACGCATTTGTGCTTGATTCCCCTGTGCTGAAGCAATGACCATTTTCTTTTATTACCAGCTACCAGTTGTTATGTAAGCGACATGCACAGGGTGTTCCCACAAAGGCCTTATCTTTGTTCTCAATTATTTCCCTTAATATAGGCTGAAGAGGCTTTTTCCTCCACAAAACCAAAATCAGTTCAGAACTGGATTTTCCTTTCCACACAGCAACATTTTGCGGTACCAACAAACCTTCCCCTACACCCTCACCAGTCCCTCTTGTTTCCTGTTGTCTCCATAGGAAGTGGGAGACAACAGCTTGAAATTAAATTTCTTAAATGACAGTATAGAAAATGGATTAACGAGGTGTGATCTGCATCAAAACGACTGTCATTCATAATTACCCCAGTGAAACTGTCCTTGCAGTAGCCTCTAGAAGGCTGCTACATGAACACACTTCACAGCTCTCAAGTGATGTTACCACAGTATGTTAAACAGCCTATATGGTATGTTGCTTTAGGTTTTGTCAGATCTATCTGTACTACAGATTCCACTACTACTACTGCAAGTGGGGTAAATCAGGGTTTGCAGTTTTTCTGATGTTCACTGGATTGCTGAATACCACTCAGGCTCTTCATAAATGCTATTGCCTAACACCTCAAGCAATGGGGAAATGGGATTGACTTCTGGCCACTGAAACAACACTCTTTCCTCTGGTTGAAAAACATTTTTTTACCTTGGTGTTCAGATGATGATGCTTGCTGCTGCTTTGCTCGCAAGCCTCGACAGTGGAGCCAAAGGATCACAGTTAGCACGATGACAAAAAAACCCACAAGGAGAACTGGGACAACAATCACTTCAGTCTGATATTCACGCACAACTATCAGCAGAAAAAGAAAATGGGAAACCAAGGAATAAGCAGCACTGCCAGATGCATATTGGTTCTATATAACAAAGTAGTAATAACCCATTTCAGTACCTTTCAAACCCAAAAGCATGTGTATCTATCCTCTGCTCCTTGGAATAGCAACTGAACACTGTCAGTGCTGCCACTCTATTTTTCAAAGGTGCTGAGTATCTAAATTGCATGAAACCACTGGGACTCCCACACCTAAGTTCACTTATTTAGATGCCTTAATACAGAGCCTAGGACTTGTAGCCATGTATAAGTATCATCCACCAGTGAAACAGAACCGGCCCTGGCAGAGGCTTACCAGGGAGATGGGAAGGGCTGGATATTGCTATGCCATCACAAATACACGTGCAATTACAGCTTCAGCTCCTTCCATTAAAATTATAGGGAGCATTTTAAAGAAAACTGGGCGTGGTCACCTGGTTTGGAATTTGACTGGAAGACATTGCAATTAACAAGGATGTTGCAGGTAACTAACTCTCTTATGTTCCCAGATTTGGAGGTGGTGCTATTTTTGCATAGGCCAAGACCACATTTCAGTTCCCAAAGATGACAGAAAGTCATGAAATCAAAATCTCACAAGACTGGTCCTTAGGGAAGCTGCAGGGAATCTTTAATGACTATATTACGTCTCATTCAAAGTAGAAATACTCTAAAATGCCTAAAATTATGTGAGAAGAATCCCACCACAAAGGCTGTATCCCCTTAAAAGTTTCTCCCCCAAGACACACGCAGGAAAAGCTCGGCCAGATCCTTCTCAGATGCAGGTGGAGGAGGGGAAAAGGCTTGGCCCACTTTTTAGTAAAGCTGGACTTCCTGCTCAGTATGTGAAAGCTTCTTACTTAAAAGAATCTGTGAATCTTACCACATAGCTTGTCATTGCTGTTGCACTCCAGTAGCATGCGTGTGAATCTTTTTACAGCCCCTGCCATGTTCAATTACGAGCAAGTGGGTTTCCAACCTCCGTCTTCTGCACAGACACAAAGAATATTAATGAAATTTATTAGGACAAAGGATGATTCATGAAGCAACAAGTGACCTGAGTATGGAACTTCCTACACCTTATGATCAGTGGTTGTATGAAGCAGCAGCACTGGGACTTCAAGGCTTAGAGAATGATACAGGACATCCACTGTCAAATCCTATGAATGGTAGACTGCATGACCAGAGAGAATTTAAGATTAAGCTTGTTCTACAGTGCTTCACAAGCAATCAGGTACCCCTAGGCCTAAAGGCTGGCATATGCACAAAAATTCAGAGTCATGAACTTAATTATATTTAAAGAATAGCTAATACAGCTAATACACTTCTAACTAACACACTTAGATGCCAAAATGGCTCAGCCTTTTATCTTCTGGTCCATAACAAATGAAGAGATCAGCAGCATGCATACAAAATGTCTGTCATTCTTGACTACAGCCCCTGCCACAACTTGTACTATTGCTCCACAAAGACAAGGAGAAAAAAAGTCTTGTTATTAGGGCTCTCTGGTACCGACTCCTTAACACTGCCAGTTCTATAACTAATCTGAAGCACAGCATCTGGAACTCGTCTGCATTTGTAGTTGAAAATCCAGAGCCTGTGCAAGTGTGCACCCTTCCAGCTGTAATTTCAGATATCACTAATCTCTCAGGATGTGCAATCATATACCTACAAAATCTTCTGATTGTGTAAGTGCGTGTGTCGTGTACAGCCCCACTCAAACAGGGCTAGACTCACCAGTGTATGCCAGTGTCTTTGAGCTGCACCAGGACTGCAGATCAGCTGCAGGCCTCCCAAAACACATCCCTGATGTAGTATTTCAGCTGTTCTGCATTACAGGGGGAGATTAACCCTTAGAAATTTGCATTTCAGTTCAAATTGGTGTATGTGGTTTTGTTTATTCTCCAGAGAACACATAAGTGTTTTAGAAGATGCCCCACTACTACACTAGGTATGTTATATTTACTGAGGACTGAAGTCATAAGATAGGAATAGGCTTTGTGGTGCTGCATTGATTTACATCGGCAGAGGACCTGGACTCCTATTTCTAAATTGCAAAACTCAATGTGGTGAATAGCGACGACTGTCAAAAAGGCAAGGCATGTACATTTAGCCACTATTTCTTATAAACATTGCCAAAAATTTAAGACTTAACAGTTTCACAAACAGTATCATCTAGAACGTTTTATAGGCATTGGGACTTTTATCCTGTAAGTACTTACTTTATTTTCAGCTATGAGTTCAAGGCAATTAACCTCAATGGCAAATGTTAATAATAATATATGGCATTCTTACTGATATTAATATGGTTTTATGGAAGTTGGTAATGGATCAAACATTAAACAGAGTTTGTTCTCATGCTTAAAATTAATGGGTGAAATTATGCTTTATCAGTTGTATAACAGAGGCAGCAGAAAGAGGAAAATGGAATATATCTGCACTTTAAGGTATCACAAAAAGTCTGTTTCATTTTTTATTTCCTTTGGTTCTTAATAGGCTAGCAAATTCACCTGGTTTCAGGGTGCGGCTACAACAGTAATCCAGTCAAAGGAGCAATAATACAGCAATAACGCCAAGCTTTTCAGGTACAGTCTGAAAGCAAGCACACTAAGTCAGCCTACCTTGGCTGTAACATACACACTCTTACACACAAATACACACGTATCACTGTAAGAGGAACAGTCCTAGCTTCTTTCACTCTCAAGACACACACAGATACAAAAGGCATATATGAACATTACAGGAAAATAGACTTTAGGACCATTAGCCAGCAATCATGTTGTATAATCTGAGCCATAAACAGTCCAAGCTCCATCTTAACACTAGCTAATGGCTTTGCTTTGTACAGATGCTCACTAGAAATGCACACTTACATTTAAATGACGTGCATGCACAGGCACATATAAGCACACGCATACCAACTTGTACTTACACAGAAACATGCTCATACAGTCGCCAAGACCGATGGAAAAAAGCTTTGACACAGCAACCATGTCTACACTGGTTCCCTGTCCGTAAAAAAGATTCCTACCTACTCCCTTATGCACCTCCCATCAGTGATGCCAGTGGGTGGCACCCATTTTTTCTAACCATACTCAGGGCAGAACTATGGGATCCAGAAACAAAAACATTGGCAGCTATTAAGCTTTATTTGCACTGGCACTCCCATTCATTGCTGTTGCTTATGGAGCCATGCAGGTGTTACCACCGGAAAAGTTTGATTAGACAAGTCCATTTACACTCTATGTATCTATCCTCTTGCAAAACTCAGGAAGCAGGAAAAGAAGTTGTACTTAGTAAGATAATTCTGAAGTGCCTTTCAGTGCTAATTTCCAGGCCGAGACCACATAAATTCTCATACTTCACTCTTTCTGCAGCTTACTTGACTAACAGCAACATCATTGCAATTCCTACATTTCCATCCTCACAGGAGTGGTAACTCACAAATCCACAGATCTCCTGTTATATGTTTAATAAATATTTTTGCAGTGTACCTGTAGGGGACACGTGGAGGTTATGTGGTACTAACATCTTCAATGTACAGGGACATACTCACCACATAGCAGAAAGCATATTGGCAGTGCTCAACTACTTATTTTATTATATGAAGACAGTTTTCCAATACCAAGCCAGGATAAGGGGGACAAAAAAAGGTGGTGTGTTGTTTTCAGCCATGTTTGTTTGCCAAGCTGTTCTGCAGCCCTGGCAATTTAGACAAAGTGCAGAGGGCAACACAGGGACAGGAATAAGCAGCTAAAAGATGGCTGTTGTGGGGGCTGCTTAAACCAGTTCACAAAGCCCCAATACTGAATGTGAATATGGTTTTGAAAATGCAGCTGAGCTGAATTAAGTGCTCACCAATGCCAAAAGAAGGGAGTATCTCTTCTCTTTGGTCTCTTCCCACTCCTTGTTTTGCTCCCAGCTGTGCAATTGATCACACAGTAAACTGATTCAAACATTAACCTAGCAGGAAAAATTCACTGTTCTTTTGCCAAGGTAATTTCCTGACATTTTAGTGAGTGGCATTATTTCACCAAGCAATTCAACAAGTGCCAACACAGGCTGGAGAAAGTGGCAGGGGCACACATCCAGAAGCAGGAACAGGGAAAATGGATCTCCTACTACCTTGGGCGGAATGGCTAATTCGTCTAAACTTGTATTGTGAAACCATTCCCTGTGTCAGCACAGATCCACAGGTACTGTGTGCCAGCATAAGCCCTGCTATGGTTTTTCCAGCCCCCCGTCACTCATTCCCATGTGTATACTGTCCCCTTCGCGCTAGCACAAGCATTCACATGGTAATGTGGTAAACTGATCGGGAAGGTGATCTGCCCTAAAATAATCAATCCTCTCTCACATTTTATGGACTTACATTTCTCATCAGGCTCCATTTATTCTATTTAAAGTGCCAGGACGTAAGAGTCAAGAAACCAGAGTGACAAACATTGTGGTGAAGACTGACAAGAAAGAGAAACAGAAAGTCTTACATGCCCATGGAATATATGGAACAGATGGCTTGAGAACTGCACACACAGAAACTGCCTGCTTATTGCTCCTGCCATGTTCAGGAAAGTAAGTTGCACATATTCATGGTAAATACACAGTTTTGCCAGTGAATATGTCTGACTTGGGAACTAACATCAGTTCCTACCATGCACAGTGCAAATGTGTAAATCCTTGAGTACTGATTAGCTATTCTGTCTAAAGAAACAGCTGATTAAATTAATTAAATATGATAAAAATAAAGGCTAAGAGGCATTTGGATCTTCATTAGACCTTTTAAACTGTGCTATGAGCTGATATGGAATTAATGTAGTTATTTCTCCAGACTTCCTGGCCTGAATTAACTGCACTTTATTATAAAAACATTCTTGCAGGTGTTTTTCATGCACCAATTGTGAGGACCAACTGTAATATGACTACAGGCATGTAAAGAACAGCTGAGTAATTACTCACTTCAGTCCAGCACACCGCCCGACTGATAAAAGACAAAATAAATCCTTTGACCGTGACACCTTCTATGTAATTCCTTACAGCGGCAGAACCATACTCTCAAGCTTTTCCAGTCACCATTTCTGCACTGCTTTTATTATTTTCCTGCTCTTCTATATGACCTTTGAACATGGCCACCAGTCAAGGCTTAGGCAACTGTTAAGCACAAGCACACTGCCCTGGCTGCGCGGCTGAAAGGGAGGGGAGCTACCAGGGAACTGCAGGAACCAAAACTGCAGTGAAACCACGATGTGTGGGCTCAGGACAGCCCAGCAGTTGTGGACACTGAATGTGAGAGAAGAGGGAGAAGAAAAGCACCATGGAAAAGCAAACAGCGAAACAGATTTCTTCCCCTGTAATGTCCACCGTTTTACTAAAAGCAGCGTCCAAAACAAATAAAAAACAAGTCCCACAGGTTTCAAGCCTAACAATTTGATACCGTAAGAACATATTTCTGCGAAGAGCTATGTATTTGTTAGACTACATATCCTGTCTCTTCTGCCTTCAGAAGACCTTAGTGACTATTTCCAACAGCCTGGTAGAACATGACATGTTTGCAAGGTTCCCCTGGCCCATCGAGTCATCTCATCTCTCACCATAAGGCACCTGTGGGTTACCAAGCAGCATCTCCAACTGTCGAATGGGAAATTCTGACTGGTCAGCCCAGGTTAAAACATACCAGAGCCACCTCACTTCTCTCCTGAACAAGGATTACTAATAATATCCTGCGGCTTGCTGTATTGGCTATAATAATGTCTCAGCTATAAAGATTTGGTACTCTAACTCACTTCTCCAACACCTGGTAGTTGTAACACTCCGTAAGAAAACAAAGTGTTTCAAAAAATCACGTACAGTGACTCAAGATTTTCTCTTGGCCCAAAATTAGAAGCAGTACCTGAACATCAAACCTAGGCTAGCTGCTACTGAAGCTTATTAAAGGAGTGAAAGAAAACTAGGCCGACCACTTCTGAAGAGCTAGACCATGGAGAAAACAACAAATAATGAGGTCCATGCTGCTAGTTGATCAGGTGAATTACTTAGGGCAAACTTGGCTCCTTTTCAAGGGAGCAGAAAAAATAGGCAAAGTCAGCAGTCACTACTGCATTGAGAAATGAGTCAGAAGGACTCTGCACTGCTGTGCTTTTATGCTAACAAGGTTAGTCCAAACTGGCACCTTATCAGTGGAGACATGCAAGTTCTTATGGTGCTAAGTTTTCCTTAAACTCTGATCATCTCACAAAAATTAATTTACTTGTGCAGCGTGAGGAAGTTTGAGTACAGAAGTGTGAAAGGTACAGAAACTGAATGGTGATTAAGACAAAAATAAAGAATTTTTTCTAATGCAGACACAGCCTACTATAGCTTCTGAAAAATTAACTTATATCTTGATCACGCTCCCCCTGAATTAAGGCCACGAAAAGTTCTTCCTCACAGGTAATCTGCAAAATGAAAGTTAAAATAATAAAAAACCCCTGAGGAATACATTAACCTGAAGCCCTTAGTGAGCAGGCTGTTTGGAATATGAAGTGTCTAGTGGCCAAACTCTCAACAGCAGAGTTTTACCTATGACATCTTTTTGTGCAGTCAAAATCACACACTACTTTTGAAAACACCAGCCATTCTGTCTCTTTCTTACTGACTGACTTCTGATTTTGGGGGTAAATGCCAGTACTAAGCCTGTATCAAGTCCTAGCACAAACTTGACACAGATATTCTGAAAAACTGTGACAGCAAAAGCTGTTACAGGACATAAGCAGAATGAAGGAGTTTTTCAAAGGACCACGCATACATGTAGCTCTTGTTGTAAAGAACACTGTGTGATAAAAATACTGCATGATACACATTGCTGCATAATGGCTTAAGAAATTGGAACCTGAATCTGCTTTCATAAATGCACAGCCACAAGGAAACTGAGCTGAAGCTGTGTACAGTACTTTAGCTTCACAATTTCTCAACTTTGGGATGTTTCTTGGTGCACTTAACATAGATTTTGTTTATAATTTAATCAGTAGCTCATGCACACACACACACACACACAGAGATACATGCAAACAGGTGAACACACAGAAAAATCTAGACATCTGCACCACTTTGGATTAGAGTTAGCTTCCTCACAATCAAGTAACACTGATGGAAGTCAAATGCTAATTAGTTCTGAATCCAGCCCTAGGCATTTATTACTTAACCAAACACTGAACATATTTATACACACATGCATAGTATCGCCCTGCATTTTTTCAGTGAACTGAGACTAATTTTATATGAAACTTATTTCTTTTGTTATTTTCTTCCTGTTTAAAATGAGCCTAGAAGTTATTTCGTTTAAATCAACCTGCATGTAGAGGGCATATCTTTTTTCTTCTCTAGCCCCAATACCATTATGATCACAGAAATTTATTACTACAAGTAACTTCAATACAAGCAGTAAGTACATGCACAGATGTATATACATACATACACAGATGTATATACATACATACACAGATGTATAGACTTTACAGTACAGCTATATCCTAGTTCAGGTCACATTTATGTTAATGAAAGTCTTTTTAAAAAAAATAAATGTTCATTAGCTAATCTTCCAGCAGTGTTTTCTCTCACTTACCTGAATTACACCACTTCTCTTGCCCTGCAGTAGTCTCTTCCTGAAGCTCGCCTGCTGCCGGTTCCCAGTTTGTCGGAGGCTGCTCCGGAATAACACTGATAGTTGCCTTGTGTGCTTGCAATTCTTATTACTAAGTTCCTCCTCACTGATTTTCCTACCCCAGACCTGCCCAGCTTCAATTCTTTATTCCTCAAGGTCTTCTCAGCTGTCTCCCCAGGGAGGTTGCATGAGTGTACGTCCAACACACAGGCTGACAGGTAGGCACACACTTGTAAAACGGGTCTGCCTGGCTTCCGTGCACCAGCTGCTCACCCACAGATGACAGAGACAGGCAAAGAAAAGAGTCCACGGGAGGGGACCTGGAGTGTAATTTAAAAGGCAGGCAAACACAGATCAAGAGGGATAGGCTAACGTGACAAAGAGAAATCATACACTTCAGATTACAGGTTCACGTTTAGAAAAAAATGGGTTCTTGGAACAGAAAATCTGTACAAACCCCCTAAGACTCCAGACACTGAAAGGCTTTCTATCAGGAACACAATCTGCAAATGAAGAAAGAAAGAAAAGATTGGTAATACCAAAGCATGCTACAACAGACAGCAGCAACACAGGATTTTTTCACACTCTGCCTTGCTTGTGCATATCCCTCCTGCTTGGGCTGTCCATGCATTCTGCCAGCATTTTCCAGCCCTGCCATCAGCTCTCTCCTGCCCTTTCCTCCCACCAGTCCAGCCCAGAGCTCCCACACAGCCCTGGCAACGACCCTCACTTACAAAACCCCTTCAAAATCTGTCCTGAGCTCCCCAACTAGACCGGATAATACTCTTGAACTTGCCTTGTGACCTTTTCCTGCTATGATGCCCTTGGGGTCACCATTGCGCTCTGCTGGTGCCCTCAGTCCCCAGCAGCTGCATTGCATAATCTTCATTGCACCTCAGCTCCTCAGTGTTTTAGTTCTGGGGACTTTCTTCCCACCTGCTCTCCCCTATTACTGAAAAATCTTGTGTTAAGAGTTTCAGATTCCTGACTCCTGGTTGTATGAGTCTGTACAAGATTATTTGCTTACCTACTTCATACAAGTGAGAGGCAGTTGTATTACAAGAGGAAACAACATGAGACCTATCATTGAGAGACAAAGTTCATTTCACAGTCAACAACACAATGCAGGTAGCTTTGGGAAGTTGTAGAAGATGATATGATCTCTGCCAACTGTTTGAGCAAAACTTACCTACTCCTATTAACACTTTGGTGTTGCGTGTATTATTTTGTTATGGGAAAATTTTAGTTGTGGTAGAGGCAATAGCTTTAGATACTGAAACACAGTAGTTAATTTATCCACAAGAGAGACTGCATATCAATATAACCGTATACCAGTACATCCCAAGCTTCTCTCTGGGATTATTCTTCCACCTGGCATTTACTGTTCATGTGTGCAAAATGGTGAAAACCAGGAGTGGTCTTCTTCATTGCTTGATCTCTCTACAGAGACTGGAAGAAGTGGGCAAAATAGACTAAGTGAAATAGCTCTGTGATGTGGACTTTCAACCCATGAGAAACCAGGAGAGACATCTTCCAGACTGAAAATTTTCTTGAGTTAGAAAGATCACGACAGCTGCAGAGCATAGGCTCAGACTCTGGTTTTAGTTATCCTCTTATTCTGGTACTAAGCTGCATTGACTCTCAGCAGTATTTTCTTCATGAAGGAGCAGAGGATCTGTCCTATACCCCATTCCCCATTAAAAAGTGGCTAAAATGCACAGGACAGTTCCTCATTTAAATGAGTTCTTTACTGAAATGTGTTACTTTCCAGAGGCACCTTCCCCAAGGGCAGCTGGGTGAACCTATTCAGATTCCTGTTTAAAAATATGCTAATTGGCAATACTACTCCTTTTGCTCCTTCTTTCACAGTTTCTAAAGCCCCCAACTGCAGAGGAAAGAGTGGGAAAGGCAAAGGGTTAATATTCAAGGTATGCATATGCAAAAGCAGCAAGTGCTGCTGCTTTTAGCTTCCCCAGTCAATCTTTCTGCTGTGTCCCCTGTCGGACTGGTTGGAGAAGATATTTCAATGGTTCAGGCCTCAGACTATATAATCTTCCTCACTGATCCACAATTCTCTCCCCCTGTTTAGTTAAGGGACAGCAGTCATTTATTGTCATGTTTTGTCCTGTGAAAGACAAACTTCTGCTGTAAGTCTTCTATTGTGTGTACATCCACAAAGAAAACAGTTTAAATGCCTCTGTCCTTCTGTTTTTTCCTTAAGCAAGTATTATTAGGCACACTGAAAGGCAGTAGACTGGCACTCTTATTAACAAAAATGTCCTCTTCATCTCCAAGACAGCTATAGCAACCATCCAAACCACAGAGCAGCTGCTCAGTGGCCTCAAGATGTGTTTCTGGGACTAAGTGGCAATTCAACCACAAGCCATCCAGTCTTTATCCTATGCACTGAGACTGTTAACAAGGGTGCTAATTTTGCAGTTCAGCTTCCAGAAGGTAAGCATGCTCCAAGTAACTGCTGCTGGACCAGAAAAAGCAAGCTTCAGATGATGGGATCCCCTTCTTAAATGTTGTGGCATTCACTTTTTCTGCAGTAATTTAGAGGAGGTAAGGTCTCTGACTTACTTTCACATCCTAATGTAAGATTTAAAACTGTGGCTTATAGGTGATAGACTATGACTGATCTTTTGGTCAGCCTAAGCCCACAGAGGCTGAAAAGCTCAGTACCTGTTCTTTTGTTTCTGCAAGCCAGCCATTCATCCCCTAATGGGGTAAGAATCAGAACAGATGATCTAGAAGTGAAAGAAAAACTCCCATCATTATCCCAAGTCTCTGTTCTGCCACATGCGCTTTGGCTCTCAAGATGGCAGGTCTTCTGACTTGAGAACAATTCATTTGCCTATTTAATATTTAGATTTTTCTTGAAAATGATAGTTCTAGTGTGATTTTCAGTTTATCCCTGCAGTTTTTGTTATTTAAAATTTCCAAAGGAACAAACGCTAGGAGGGGTAGCATTACATGAAAAGAAATAAATAAAGAGCTTCTCCTTATAAAAATGAAATGACTGAAGGATTATGCATCAAGCTTCTTCAGCCAGTTGAAGGTCCAGTAATTTGCCAGCACTTCCTCTATTCAGGGTTAGGCACATCTAATAATAGTCTTTTTCCACCGCTCCCCTGCCAAATTAGACCTGATCATTTCCAACTCTGTTCTTAAATCAAATGGAAATTTCATTTGCACAGTTTCATGCAGTCACTGGTCTGGTCAGCCCTCTCTTCTCAAACCAGATGCTCAGGAAAGATCCTGAAGGTTGGTTAGATGCTGTAAGTAGGCTACAGTACAGTTTTCCCCTTTGGCTTCTTTGGCAGATTTTCCAGGCCCAGAAGCGGGGATTCATTCAACACAGCCGAAAAACTAAGTTAAGGTCATAGCTGCCACAGGTTCTCTGTATAGTCAATACAAGGTCATAAGAACTTCTGTAAAGCAATTCAGGGACTAAAACCTTCTCTCCCTACACTGATGTCACAGGTACAAAGGGTAATCTAGCTCCTGATTTACATGTCTTGGTCAAATGTCAGAAGTTAGATACCATACATTTGGGCTAAATTCCTTTATCTTCTTCAAAGAAATAACGTCCCTAAGCAGGAGCTCTTTGGGCTCTCAAAATCAATACATATCCGCAGCGTAACTTGGTAGCTTGGCCACACCTTCTCCCAGAACTCCAGGGCTGAGAGATGAACTGTTAGACTGTAAGTTAGGTGCAGCATGTATCATATGCATTCAGTTCTGCTCTACTTCCTAAGTGCTTTTGTCCCAGGCAACCAACATCCTGAGCACAGTATGTATGCATATTCCTCTGTTACTTCTACCTTCTCTCTTTCAGTTTCTTACATTCTTTTTGTTAAATATATAAATGTTCCTTTTACGTTCCTGCTTTTTGCCACCACATTTTTACACTGTTCCCATTTTCCAGTAAGAACCCAGCAGCTCCTCTTGGCAAAACCTAGAAGGTAGCGAACAGAGCTACAGCGACCTGAACAGCCAGTCTCTGGATGGAATAAATTGCAGGGTGTCACACAAAAAGGAGCCAGCTATGCCCTGGAAAGAATGCCCATAGAGACCCTAGAAGAACTAGAAAGTACCTATCACCAAGAGCTATAACACTGTTACATAAAAATGCATTTAAGAACAATTCCACTCAATAATATAATATTTATGCCTGTAATTCACCCTTTAACACATTGCTGTGTCCTAATTATAGTAGAGAAGAGTCACAAATAAACAAAGACATGTTGAAACAAAACACGCTCCTGTCTGCCAGTGTCACTGGAAATGGATTCTAGCACACTTATTATTATGCAGTAGCAAGGTGGCTGCTAGGCTATTGGCATTACGTGCATAAACACATGACATATGCTGCCCAGGTTTTCATAAAGTAATGAAGCAGTATTAAAAAGCAACACCACTAGACCAAAAATCAGCCTCCTAACCACATATACACACAGGTACAGCAGGAGGGCAGCATCTGGGGGATAGCTTAAAGGCACAGAATTTAGGTGCTGGGGTTACTTAAGAAATGACTGTGCCACCTCAAACCAAGGGTCTATCAGCCTAGTACTATGCCTCAGGCGGCTGGCAGCGAGACTGCCTAGGGAAACTAAAGACTGTAAGATCATAAAATGATACTTCCTTTAACACTTTCCCCAGCCGCCAGCAGCCTATGGTTCACGGATTTACTTAGCCAAATACAACTTCTTCTTTTATAAGCCTTGAAGGATTTTGCTCAACTGCTTTTGAACCCCTGCAAAATTTCAGCAACACAATGCTCTGTGACAAATTCCGCAGCATTCATATAACTTGGGTGAATAAATACTTCATTTTGTTTGTTTTGAAGATGGATTGCCAACTTCAAACCAGCTACTCAGTTGTCAGTGAAATGAGTGGTAATAGCAAGAGATGAGTAAGTTTCATGCATGATGAGAATACTAATATACTCCACTGTTTACAAACAGGACTAAGTTTTTGTTTGTGTGGATGAAAAAGGAGAACAAGAGACAGCCCAAACCATTTAAGGTTTTGATATTGATCTGGAATGCCACACGATTTGGAGCATGAGCAATTCAGAGAAGGTACTTGATTCTCACCCTGCTATATACCAGGTAATTCCTAGTATCAGCAAACTCTCGACAAACTTTTGAGTCTTGTTGCTCAGTCTCCAGAAAATTGCTAACCCTTCTTTGCCTACTCCTGCAAACACCTCCTCTGGTATTTTTTTTTATGAAGGCAAATACCATAGAATCGCAGCACAGCTTGGGTTGGAAGGGACTTTAAAGACCATCTAGTTCCAGCCCCTCTGCCATGGGGGTTGCTCAAAGCCCCATCCAACCCGGCCTTGAACACCTCCAGGGATGGGGCATCCACCGCTTCTCTGGGCAACCTGTGCCAGTGTCTCACCACCCTCACAGCGAAGAATTTCTTCCTGACATCTAATCTCAACCTAGTCTCTTCTAGTTTAATACTGTCGCCCCTTGTCCTGTCACTACAGGCCCTGGTCTGAAGTCTCTCTCCATCACGCAGGCGGGAAGACGATCCCCCACAGAAAAGAAGCCGAGGCACCACCCAACTTTCAAACTTTGGGCTCGAGACGTAACTTTTGGGTTACTTTCAGGACAATCCCCGAAAGCACAGGCCATCTGGTGCAACCAGCCTTGCCACGGCTTCCAATGGCCGGCAGCCGGCCGTGAGGGGAGGCCCCGCACCACCCTAACGTAAGGGGGCTATACATCCCGGGGGGGGGGGGGGGGACACGACACAGCCAGAGGGGCCGTAAGCAGGGGGAGGGGGTTACCTCCTGTTGTCCAGCCTCCGGGGAAGGGCAACTACGGCACGGCGGCAGGCGGGGGACCAGGCGCTGCCCAGCAGGCCCGGCCTGCCCCGGAGGTCGGCCAGGGGGGTGGCCAGGCCGGCTGAGGGGGGCCCAGGGTCGGCTGCGGGTGCGCTGGAAGGAGAGGGGTGGCGGGACACAGAGCCGTGCCACAGTCCGGGCCCGGCGCCGCGGACTGCCTCCCTGCCCCGGCGCGGGGGGCGGGGGGGGGGCAACCCCCCTGCCTGTCCCTCGGCCGCCTAGCTCCTCACCCAAGCGCTTGTTTTCGCGAAACACAGAATTAATCGAGCCCGTGAGCTCGGGGGCAGAGCGTGCAGGAAAGGACGGAGAGGACAGACCGGCGCGGTTTTTTTTGGTGTCCCGTTGCCGCCCGCTCCCGTCCCCGCCCCCCGCTGGCGAAGGCGGGAAAAGGGGAGGCTGAGGCGGCGGCGGGGCCCGCCCGCCGTCCCGCCTGGGCGGCAGGGAGGTGGCAGCGGGCCCCTCGTGTGGGACGAGGAGGGGTCTGGGCTTGTGGAGGTCCCCGGGGGAAAGGGTTTGCCGGCGCACGGTTACCTCAGGGAGCTGGTTGTGCGGGGAGGCCCGTGAGCAGCCAGCGTCTCGGTGAGGCTCGGCATCGCTTTCAGGTGCTGTGGAGACGTTGTAAACCGTCGCATTCCTCCCGCATTTATCGGCAATAAAAGACGGGAAAATTGAGTTTGAGAAATCATATATGAAAAAAGGAGGCTGACAAAAACTCGTGCTTGCTGCGGGACGTGTGGAGTCCCTGCAGTGAAGCTCTCCCATCTCCCCCTGTGTAGTTCCCTGCCATCCGCCGGTGGTTTTCAGAAAAGAAAGTTAAAGGCAAGGCTGCGTGCCACATTTTCGGTTAATATCAAGGTTCTGAAACTTTTAATCGCATAAGTTGAGCCTCCCGACCTATATTTTTGCCCCAAGCATTTTTACTTCCGGAGATTTTACTACCTACAACTTAAGTGGAGGTTGGTAAATCACAAGCACTTAGATGGTGACAGAACTTAGTGTATGTAGTTACCCTGCTGCAGCATGCAAGTGTGAAATACTGGATACTAATGGAGATTTTGCAACTACCTTTGAAAATTAGGAATTGACCTATGGCAGAGTATTTGGGAGAGAAGCATGGAGACAACTGTAACAGGACAATAAATAAAATTTTCTAATGAAGTGTTTGACGGTGATCTTTGTTATTACTAATACCAAAATCTTTATTTGGCACAAACGCAGCATATTTGAGTGTAATTCTTTCTACTTAAGTTAATTTCAAAATGGGTTGAAAATACTGTGCAGCATACAGGTGATGACCAGTAACTTCAAGGTCAGATTTTTTAATGAATTCACATGTAAATTGAGTATTTATATACACTGTTGGGTTTGTTGGTTTTTTTAAAATTTATTGCAATGTTACTTTCTCTCAACTGGGAAAATCAACTCACTTCAAAGTATAATAAAGTGTGAAATTCCTGGTTTCCTTGTAGATGGCCGAATCAGAACCTCAGGAAGGAAACTATGATAACATGGTAAAGATGGTGGAGGACCCGAATAGGGACTTAGAAAAACTTCTGGAGGAAATGGAAAAACTAACAGGTACAGGTGTATTAAGAATTATACGGATTTGTTTACTAGGGTGAAGACATTGAAGATTTACTATTTATATTTATTGCTGTAAAATTCTGTGTGAAAGAAATATAAGTGGAAACTATCACCATCAACTAATGCCCTTGTGTTCTTTATTGGGAGAAAGCGTGCAAATACTGAAAATTAATAGGTGATGCATGCTGAGTGGTGGTTGAAAACAGAAATAATACTAAGGTATTTAATGTACAATTACTGAAACATAGTATGTAAAATGAGATTTAATTCTGAAAAATGGTGGGATACATAGTATCTCTCAGGTCGGTGCATGATGTGTTTAATTCCTCAGCTAGAATAAAGACTCCTCTGCAAATTTAATCTTAGTCTTGTATGTATGGAGAGGACCACATATTCCTCTCTGTGTTCTGCAATAATTCTATCAGAAACTGTGCAACTAACAAGGCTAGATGGAAACTGTTCATTGAACTATTTGTAATTAAACACAATTTATGAGTGCCATTGAGAAAACTACAGTCAATTTATGGTAAAACAAAAGGGAAAGTATGAAATAAGTGCTAAAACCATTTGCTCTGCTTTATTAGATACTTGTTATTTCAAAATCAATTTAATTATTTAGGTTGTTCTTAAAACCTTTCATCTCTATGCTGCAGCCTCCTTAATCTTACCATTCCTCGCCTAACACAAGCCTCCTGACTGCAACTGGTCTGGAGAGTGGATTCTTTGGTTCATTTATTTTAAAACAGTCTGTTGAACCTTTCTTTTTGATTACCTGTTTTGTTATAATTTTTAGGTAAAGTGTCTGTCTCCCTTTTGTAATTTACACCAGTATACTTCCATTCTGAAGTATTTTGAGACATTTATAAAGAAGTAATACTGAACAGTCTTTTATTTCAGTATTACTGTGGGCAGTTTCCACTTTATTTTACAGCAAGCTTTCTCTGACATAAGATCTGAACTGATAATACTTCATGTCTTTTATTCGTTTATTGAATCAGCCATTGCTTTTATTTAGCCAAAATTCCTGGCTTAGTAGTATCTGTTGGGTTTGTAGTGCAGGCAGCCTGGATGGCATATGACATGGTAGTTATACGTACCAACCCAGACCTGGCCAACTCCATGAGGCGTTTGGAAGATGCCTTCCTGAGTTGCAAAGAAGAGATGGAGAAGAAATGGCAAGAGGTGCTAATGGAATCTAAAGGTGAAGAGCAAAAAAAGGAATAAATTGAATTCAGTCGTGCTGGCAGAACTCCATCCCTTGGAAAATCACTCCAGTCTTTTTGTTTTCCAGCCATGGAGGTTTCACAGACACCGTGGAAAATGGATTGGCTTTCATCTTGCTAAGAACTACTTACGTATATACATCTGTGGAAGTATTGTAATGAGATTACACAGATATATATATTTATATTGTTGAAGGTAAAAGTAACAATGTGTCTCTTTTTATTATGCTTATCAGTAATCCTTGTAGTGTGTATGCATACACAATTTACATGCCTTCCTGGAAAATCATATTCACTTTGTTGTCAATATACGTGGAATTCTTTGACACCTAAACAACTGGGGAGGCGGGGTGGGGGGGTGCAGTGGACCATCGCAGTGGTATTGCACCAGCAGATGCCTTTCAAGGAAAACTGAAGAATTACTTTTGTTCCAAATGAAAAACAGGTGAAATTCTAGATTTGCAGATACTTGAGTTAGTTTGACGTGGGATTGCCAGCTACGTGTTCAGTTACAGAATTTTACTATTCAGATAGCTCATCTGTAGTTGTTTCATTTTGTTTCCTTGGCTTTTTAACCATTTCTTGGGACTACTTTTCCCAGATTGTTCTTCTCAAACCCTCTGAAGGTAGCATGTCTCATTTAAGAAAAAAATGTTTACCATTATAGACTGCACTGTGTGTGGTGTAGTCTGTGGAGGTGCTGCAGAAACCAAATTAACCATGTTATAAAACATGCTTTTCTCCCTATGTTCCTACTGTGCAATATTAAAAAAGGCAGAAAAAACCCCCAAACCTTTTCTTTTGTAGTCAAGCTGTGGATTAAGAGCGCCACCTTGTGGCTTGCGGTTAATGCATAAATGAGTATTTTATCCAAGATGGAAGTCGGTGCAAGTTTTGAGAAGGATCTTCCCCTTCTTTAAAATCAGTTTCTTTTAACATCTCCATCTCCTTTGAAGAGGCATTTAATCATTTAAATCACATCTAAATGATCTGCCAAAAGTTTGCTAATTTTTAGACTATGTATTCTCTTGAGACTTGAGTTGATGCCAATTCACAGACAGAATGTTTATTTGAACTCTACTCTTGACTTTCCAGTGGGTAGGTCTTCATTCCAGCCAAGGTAGGGAAAAATGGCAGAGCAGCATGAGGAAACTTAGACTTTGCTTAATCTCTGGAGGATTTTTAATGGCATGTTGTCTGTCATTTGGTACCTTTGACTACATTGTCTTCACTCTTCAATTCTGTATTAAAAATTGAATTCTTTGAAGAGGCGCTGTCTTCAACAGCTTGTGTAGGAATGTACTGAATTTTGTGTGACCTTTTGGCCATGAAGTGCTAAGTATAGATTGACTGCAGATTTTCCAGAAAGCTCAGTTTTCATTGAGACATTTAAACCAAGTGGCCAGTGTTTAAAAAAAAAAAAAAAAAGAAAAAGAAAAAAAAGATTTTTTGAATCCAGGAGTCCCACTGAGAATAGAGAATACTGCTCAAAACCAACACTTCTAAAAAATACATCTTTTAATTAACTAAATGTGGCATTCAGTGAAGTTGTATCTTTTATGTAAAGTTGAATCCTGTTTCCTGTGATTGGAAGGCTACAGTAAGTGAGTCTGTCAGAATACTGTTTCTCCAGAGCAAAAGGCTACGATCAGAAAGCATAGCTGGAAGGAGAGGAGGCATCTGGTAACATTTTTTTTCAGTCCTCATCCCACTTTACAACTTTTCCTTTCTGAATTTTGGAAAAATGGGGGGCGCTGCTGTATAACCACAGAGGCAGAAGGCATTACAGCACCACCAACAGAGGGCTGTAAGAGCACCTTAATTTTCTCCTCACCAAAAAGCAGACAAACTGCAGCTAGGCTGTGCTAACCTTCAGGCACCAATTTAGTCTCAAGGACAGGTGCTTACACTGAGGTACCAGGTCACCCCGCTGTGAAGGAACAGAACAATTTCACAGGAGAGGTGTTGGGGATACCTGTGAGCATCTGCTGTCTCTGCCACCCTTTTTCTTGCTCCGGACAGTTCTCACGCATGTGACCATGAACACCTAACGGTGACGAGCAGCAGGGATGGAAGTTGGGAAGAGAGAACCGAAGGTTGTGGCTGGGAGCACAGCATGGACTCTGCCTGGGGAGTCTGGCTGGCTGAGTAGGCTGGATCTGCCCCTTTCTCCCCAAGATTTTTCTTCCCAGCTGCATGATGATAACTGGAGGAGAGTTAGGGATATACACCAGTGCAGGAACAGTGCATATTCCTTGAAAAACTACACAGCAAGATGATTATACTTTTCTTTTACTACTAAAATAATTTGTGGTTATTTTAGGTTGGTTTTTTTCTTTGTTTTTTTACATTGAGAATCTGCTTGTGGGGATTGTGAGGTTTGTTTCATCCATCTCACCATCTACCACATTTCAGCCCAGCTAGATGCTTTAGGCTTGCAGCAGAAACCAGATAGCCCACATTGAAAGACCTTGATTTCCACAGCATACAAATCTTCAGTAAAGTGTGGAGCAACAGCCCCATCTAGTGCTCACAGCACTTATAACTAACAGTACTCCGGATTGCTGGGTTGACATCTCTTAATCATCCATCACCAAAGATTTCCGTAATGAAAAGCGTCAGCAACAGTTTAGCTTTACGTTCGCTCTCGGTGAGCTCCACTTGTGTGACCTGAGGCTGTACAGCAGTTACTCACAGGCGGTCCCTGTACTGTATTTAAAGCAAAGCATGCTTCTGCAAAACAGCTACAGAAGCAAGAGAAGTTGGCACCAGTGCATTGCCCATCTGTATGCCCAAATACAGCAGTAAGGAATTCTGTTTCCTTAGTTATTCATTCCCTAGCCTCTATTAAGTAACACTTAATAAGCATGTCACAGTTTTTGGTTTTTTGTTTTTGGGTTGTTTTTTTTTTTCCCTTTCCTGTTATGCAGACACCTGGACAGGTACTGGAATCTGTGTTCACCGTAGTTCATTTTGCATGAAGACAGGCCAAGTCTTATTTCCACAGCTGGATATCAGCTTTATTCAAGAAGCAAAGAGGTTACAGACTCAACCCTTAAAAACCTATTAAGGGTAGTAGATGCTCTCATGTTTAACACCGCAACGCTTTCACTGTCCCTGTCACAACAAGATTTACTGATCTTAATTATGTAGTTAACATGTCGGCGAGAGTTGGATGCCTAAGAGCAAACTATCCAAGAGCCATCAGAGCCATACATGCTCTGGTCCAAACAGTCTGCAACAGCATAGCTCAAAGCACATTCCTCTTTTGAACATAAACTGCTGTCTTTCCTATAGACCAGAGGTGTGCAAGGTGTCCTGCGGCCCCTTTTTGTCTAGCAGCTCAGGTGCTACTGCACTCAGAGCTGCCTGCATTCTCAACACTGTTTAGAGTTTCCATTAACAGTTTCTTACCAGGAAACAGGTGAGACTTGGCTAAAAGGCCAATATGCAGCCTCCCAGGAAATTCTGACAGTTGAAACTGTGCCCTTCTCTCTAGTGTAAAACAACTGAGAAGGGGCTGTGGACATCTCACATATCCACTTCAACATCTCGATCCTTGTCAGAACGTGGCCTAGAGCTCTGTTTGGAACATTTATTTAATTTAGTACTAGTGCCTTGCAGTTCTTGATTATTATAGCCCCAACTCAGGTTCTCTCAGAAAGGCTCAGAAGGAGAACCTGTACCAGCTGTTTTACGTGTTGGCATGAATTGTTTCAAAATTTCAGTCCAGATCCTTGCAGCAATTTTTCCTCAAATGCGTATGGAGATATTGCTGTATCTCTAACAGCCCTATTTACACATACTAGTATTAATGTTCTTTTTGCTGGCATTCTTAGAGAAGCAATGAGATTATTGAGAACAAAGGGGGTAAACAACATTCCTTCCAAGCCAGTCATCTCCTCCAGAGCAAGGACTGTATCACCTAGGCACTATTAGCATGAAAGTGGCAACACCTTTTCTGTGTACGTTCTGTTAATACTGATTTCTTTTTTATAGCGCTGTCTCCTCCCTGCTTCTGCACCACTGTAAAATGCATTTGCATTTTCACAACAAAACCCTATTATGGCATTTTCTTATTTTTCTGTTTCTGATAAACTATTCTCTACTTGCCTGGTTTTCTATAGGTGCTCTGGGTTTGGATCACTGGAATACACACATAGGCAGTAAGATTACAAGGTTTTGAGGTGACATGTCATTTTACACATGGATTGAGTTCTGCTGGTAACTAGAAAACACTCTATGGCTCCTCAGAAAGTCAAAGAGCGAATAAAGAGGACACATGGCATCTTCCCATTTATAGAAAGCCAGACTAAATAAAGGCATGTGGAGATGCTAGTTAGAGCAGGTTAGTTTAGCGATTATTTAAGCTCTCACGCCACATTTGGGATACCATCCTGAGGTTGTGAAATTGCTAGGATTTTACATGCAGCTTGTTATGTACATCAGCACTACACTACACAATATTTTAAAGGAAGAAGGACAAATTTAGAGGCCATTAAAAACTGTTAACAGCACTCTCCAAGTCACAGACAAAAATGTGAGTATTGTGTAACATAAGTGAAAATAATTGGCTAGACCAACACACTGAGCAGTAACCACAGAACACAGACCTTCTGAGCCTCTGGAATCAAAACCAGACTCTTACAGGTACACTGTTCAAACCACATTTGGACTCTTACCACCTAACTGATGTTACCTCGTATGTTAAAACAAGCAGAAGTTTGACTTTAACTTGAGGTGCAGCTAAAGCTGAGTTGTAGGCTGACACTAACCACTTATCTGAGCTAAGACTGTGTGGATCTTCACATATTTAACCCACACTGAATTTCTTCAGAGCAGATCTCTTTTTGTACTACAGACACACACTTTATGGCCAATCATCCTTAGAATTCGTGACTAACTCTAAGGACCCTATGTGGTCCTACGAAAGTCACAATTTACAAATCAAAACTCCAGACTGATAGCCAAGCATTGAAGAGTGATGCATTTTGACAATACTCAGGAGATTATGATGAAGCTCAGAACTCAGCGACAACTTTCCGTAGGTCTTTCCTATCACATTTTAAAACATTAAGATATTAGAAGTACTTATTTATCTCAGCAGCTGGTGGTACTAAGTCGTCGGGATCAATTTTCTGCTCAGTGCATCATTGTCTAACTCTTAACACTCAAAATCAAATCACAGCTCCATTGCCCCGCTGTTGCCAACAGCACAAAATGGAAGAGTTCAAGCTGCCACTTGTTTGACACGGCCTCCAAAGCTTTCTCACCTCCGTTACACTTGACTAAGGGTCCCATGGCCACTTGGCTCGTGCCACTGTTTTTCCCCCCAAGTATGTCAGAATATCTCAGAGCATACACTTTCTTTCTGCAGGACAGTGATGCTGAAGGCTAGCTGGTTCTCCAAAAAGCCAAACCCGCAGAAAGGATAATGATGTTCAAGGCCATGGCTTTGAACTCAGGATCTACAGACTTTCTAAAAAGCCACAACAAATAACTGAGTGTCAGACTTGCATGGTTTTCCAAGTCATTGGAAGTTTCCATGGATCTAGAAGTAGAGGAGTTTGAAAACCACTGTTCCAGAGTTATTAGGGTCATTACAACTCTTGCTATCCAGATCACATCCAAGTTCATTCTAGTATTCCATGGGGGAGTCTCAAGCATGTGCCCCTGGCACGAAATAAGTATGCACATAGCTTGCCCCAAGGACTGTGAAATCCAGTTCTACGTAGCACAGACTTTATTTCCCAAGTTTTTCCAACTGCAGCAGGAAGTCTGTTTCACTTCCAAGGCATTTGTTGCACCTGCATACAGTCCTCCCATGGAAGCAGGTGGGAAGGGCTGCACATGGATATAATACTGTTCAATGCAGAAGTTTACAGGATATGTATTTCTCTGAATCAGTGAGTATCTTGTCATTGCAAGACTATTATGTTTAAAACAGCGCGCAAAGGCCTACAGAACTTTCTTCTCCCCTTCTTTTTCCTCCTCAGAAGATCACAAGCCACAGGGAATATTTTTGTGGCTAAGTTACAGTAGACAGCAGCCTTCACAAGCAAAAAGCCTGGTTACAGTCAGACAGCCAGAGTATTATGAAAACACTGTAAAATGATTACACTATAAAAGTGTAATCCACCCCAAGTGTAAGCCACTTTAAGTGCCCATGAAAGGGAAGAACACTGGAATGAGAGAATGAACATAGCACAAAAACAATAGCTCCAAGTAGGTATAAAAGCATGTTAGCTACTCTGTAAATTCAAAATCCTTGTAGCTAAGTCTTTAAAAAACCCAAAAGACCACAAACTGAGCACTGATCTGAAGTTCTGCTTGAGGCAGATAACCTATAGCCTTATTTTCAGGTACACAAGCACCACAGCTGCCAAGAAAACTGACCCTCATTATTGAGCACCAGTTTTATATTTCTTCAGCCAAAGTTCAGCTAACAAGAGAACAAGTGGCCCAGTAAGGGAACAATTTATGCCCAGCTCAAGACATCTAAAATGTAATTTCAGTACGTACTTTACACTTGCTAGAGTTGAGCCTATATTTTCAGAGCCAGGAATTCAGGGGTGAAGGGGGGTTATGTCAGTCACGAGCTTCTGTTTTATGCAAAGATTCTTCTTATCGCAAAGGTAGGGCTGAAATAACAGAAACAGAGCTAGACCCTAGGACACTACTTGCCTCTCTCCCTCAATTTCTCCTTTCATAAAATAAGAATAGCTAGTTAGGTACTTTTGTTAAACCGATTCAATCTGACCTACATTTTTGCAGAGATTAAGAGAACTCCATTTGGCCTGTCAAATCTTACTATAAGAAAAAACCACTTACTTTTGAACAACTGAAGGCAGTTCAAGTAGTTTTTATGACAAATTCTGCAGTAATGTTTCAGTATTTATGAATACCTTACGTCTGTTTATTCTACAATGAAACTGCCAACCTCTCCCAAATCTGCCTGAACAAAACTGAAGCCTACTAGGGATTATCCTGCTTAAGAATTTCTAAAACATCTTACTTACGTTTTCCTCACCTTATTAAATTTTATTGTGTGTCAAAACAGCCACGTTCTTCATCTTGCAAGGAAAGACATTAAAATACCACTGTGTCCATCTTGACATCTTTCCCAGTCTACAGCTTACCAGATTCGGTGCAGAAACTCAGTCTCACAGCAATCCTTGTACCAATGTATTTTCAGGACTGCTAGATAAGTGATCCAGTGCTGCAATGGCAGGTTACGCTACATGAACTTGTACTCAAGGGAGTCAGAAGCATTCTCCTTCTTGAACCAAGCCTGTAGCTTTCACTTCACACCTCATTAAAAGTTGCTAATTCACTGCAAAAGCAAGCAGGAAATTCCCAGTGCAGTCAGCTGTGGGCAGTGCAACTCATGCATCACTAAACTTTCCCCTACCCACCCCAACCAAAGGCAACAGGGTACAAGGACCATTCCTCACCTTCCCAGAAGCTGGAAGCAAAGTGCTTTGGAACACAATTACTCCCTACGCTCCCCCTACTTCTCACTTTCTCATGTTACTCCTCAGGAAATGTGTCTCCAGAAAGCCTCATGTAATTTTTTAATTATTAATAGTGCACAAGAAAAGGGAAACTAGATGAGACAAGGACAGAAAGTACCTGTCAAGAATCTCTCTACTCCCATTTAGTCCTACATGTGTACAGTTGCTCCAGACAAAGGGGTTTTACATGAAGTGTTACTCAGTAAAGGCTGGGTAAAGATTGCATAGCTAAGAACAGAAAGAGGTGTTTTAAGGAAACCAATACACTAAGGTGTGGATAACAGCAAATGCAAGACAGGAACGTGAGAAACGTTGGACTAGAGGATGAAGGATGCAAGATAGCTGAAGAAACACACCCATATTCAACAGCTGGAAGCAGACTGATAACACTTGCAAGACATCCAAGTTTTTGGGAGGAACATTAGAAAAAACACACACATTAGTAACACAGCTAAGTATCTCACTCATTAACACAAAACAGCACAGGTACAGAGATTTTACTGGTTTCAAATAAGGAAAAGTGGAGAGGCTAATAAAACATACTGCCATTGTTTGGAACAGAAACTTGAGTAAAGTGGCAGTTACTAAGTCCACTTTGTCTTTTTGAGCAGAGGAGTCTCAAAGCTTGCGTTCTACTGTTTACAGAACACAAAAGCCTAGCAAAACAGATGGGGAAAACAATATCCCAGTAACCCACCCCAAATCCCCCAAACTCCTGCCACAAGATGGTAACAGAAAAACCCAACCCTTAACACCATTTGAGCCAGAAGAGCAGAGAGGACAGTGTAGATTATAGCTCTGTTGTACAGTTTCTTTGAAGTTCTTTTGGATTGAAGTAGATCCACCTAACCTAGCCATGTCCCTGCACATGTATCATCCAGCACAGTTTTAGACAACATACATCAACACATACTAAAGAGGCAGCTCTCATTTTCACATATCAATGCTGAAGCAGCTAGATTAAAATAATGAATTATTTTTAAAAGTAAACATGAACAAATGTACTAAACCAGATTTTTTTTGGTAGTTGAAATCACTTTTATTTGCGAGGAACGTCACCCATGCTGCACAGTTTCAAATAGATCTTACCAAGGAAAGCGGAAGAAGTTTCTCCTCCCCGTGTCCTGCAGTGAACAGGACTGGCACAGAAAAAAAAAAAATAATAATCACACCTGGGAGGTTTAGCACCAGCATCCAATAAAAAAAAGCATTTGATTTCAATTTCAGTTCTTTGGTTGGGTTTTTTTCCCTTTTCAGTTTGATACCAAAAGAAAAATTGAAAAATTCAATACTAGCGAAACAGTGAAATTCTAAAAAAAAAAAAAAAACAAAAACAAAAAAAAAACAAAACAAAAAACCCCACAGTTGCTGTTGAAACTGGGGAGGTTGCTCTTTCTGAATCTCGCTCTCTTTCTCTCTTCATGCGTCTATCTTGCAGGCGTTCCCTGGATCTCAGCTGCTGGTAAATTTTTTTTTTCTTTTAAGTTCCGATGTTTCAAAAATCTTTACTTTCGTCATCACTGTTGACAATTTATTGCTTGTGTGTTTCTTTGGTGTTACTTTTGAGTTGTATTTTAGGACACCTGCGGAAAAGTCAAATTGAAAAAAATTGCAGTTTAAGTTTCACTTCCCTGTTGAAGAGGTGAGATGTCAGGTGGAGAAGGAGTTATCATAATAACAGACAGGATAAGCATGGCTGGCTTATCCCGTCCGTAAGCTTAGAGTACAGTATCTCCCTAAAGCAAAACATTACTAACTCATCAGCAGATGCTATTGCTATATAGACCAGATAGATCAGGATTATAAAGCAAAGTTTACTTTGTGACAAACACAGATACAGAGGCAGAGGAGAGAAAGAAAAGCAGCAGACTGTTCTTGGTTTGCCTATACAGCACACTCAGAAGTTATCACAAATATCTAGCCATACATAAGGGAACATAGCCAGAGTCCAAGTCCTAGAAGGATACACAATGCTGCTTCAGCTGGAGAACAGGAACTATCTATATTCCTTACCTGAGGGATCGTAAAGGTGCCTGGGGAGCCGGACATTACTCAGCACCACTCTGCTCGGTCACTGGAGCAGGATTTTCAGCAGGTGTTTCAGTCACCTTTGTCTGAGACACAATAAACCTTTATTATAGGCAATGACTGACCTCTAGACCCTTCCTCTGTTCAGTAGTAGGGCCAGCATAACCCAGGTTTTAAAGTAATCAAGGAAGATGAATCCTCAGAAAATATTAACTATAGGCAATACACTAAAGTTTAAGTATTACACAGCAGATTCTGTCAGGGGACCACCTCAAGCAGACATAGGATGAGAAAGTCTTTCCTCAAAGGTAAAAATCTGTGTTTGCAAACAGTTCCCTGAAATAATCTGGCTCAAGAAGTCCAGGAAATGGACACAACTATTTCTCGCCACTTCAAAAATATTCGTTACAGTCTGACCCCAATTAAGAACTATCCAGAAGCAATCCCTATCCCACTGCTGGTTCCATTTAAGAGAAGCTGCTCATTCTCAAAGAAGGTCATAAGGAACTGGCAATGAAACCAGCTACCTTCAAGCATGAGCACTCTGGACTTAGCCATCAGACTCCTCCAGCACACCAACAATACACTTGTCAAAACTCCCACAGGACAGAAGGTCTTGAGCATTCACCCCATCAAAACTCAGCCTCTGCCACATTTTGCTAGGGGCATGCTTACCTCTTTCCCATCCTGAGCTGGAGCATTGGGTGGACGAGGTCGACGCCGGTAGTTGTATGGGCGCCTATACCCACGGCGAAGTGGCTGCTGACTCATAGCATTGGCCTCATGATGGTTCTCTTTGTTTTCAGCCTCTCCAGCCACGGGGGCAGGGCGTGGACGCGGGGGCCCTCTGAAGAGGGGCAGAAATAGGTGTTACATATGAGAGGAGCCCGAGAAGGTTAAACTACCATAGTTTTAGTCCAGCAAAAACCTCTCTAACCAAATACCATCTTTAACAATTTTGAATGCTAGCAAACCATCCCTCTGGAATTTGGCTGGCATATAGTTGGAAGGGAAAGACAAGCAACCTGGGTGTCTCTTCACTGCTGGGCTACGTCAGCATATTCTACTGTCTATCCTACAATAAAGATGCAGTTAGCCCATTTCAGTTGCTGGCTAGGAGAATAAATAAGCCAGCAGAATCAGCCTGTGTGGCCACTACTAAGTTAGCCTTGGCATAGCTATACACCAGCCCAGTCCTATTCACAATTAATGGTGCAATCCCTGGGAATCTCAATTCCACCTGTAAACCATTCCTGGATCCTTGCTCTTTGCCTTATGCTGCCCCTCTCAACCACAAAAAGCAGCATAGTGTGTATCTCAGGCAAGTTGGCCCTCGTTAACACTAAGCTATCAAGTCCATGTTCCTGAAGTATGCAAGAACATTTCCTCCCATTTCCAGTATAAACAAGGTATGTTTATAAACCATCAAAACACAGCTGAAAGTGATGACGAAGTCACTGCCTACTATCCAGTTCCCATTAGCTGACTTGACTAATCCACAGCTATCTAGTCCCAAAAGCCAATGTAGCTTTTCCAAAGGAATTTAAAGCACTAGTGTCACTGGACTTAGTGCATGTAAATGCAAGTAATACCTCCCTGTTAACTCAAATACAAGCATTCTGCACTCATATATCATACTTCTTATAGGAAAAAAAATGCATCAGAACTGCATAAATTCCCGTTAGCCATGGACAAATTATCCAGCTTGTGATTTACCCACAACACATGCAAAAGCTCAGGTGCCCCATTCTACTTGATGTGGTGCTATTCCTGACTGCCCAATGCTAATGAAGACTTTCAGGAACAAAATCTATTCTGCTCAGATCCCTACAAGCAGCAGCAGCCTACCCCATTTCCCACAATCCCACATAAGAGAGCCAACTTTAACAGAAATGTTCACAGATAGAAAAGCTCAGAGTAGAGGTTCTAGACCCAGCATCCAGAAGGATGGATCCATTTTGCGTGGAACAGGTAGTCATTACAATTAAGGACAATCTTGTATTTCCTATGAAATTCAGCTTCTTGTTGCTCTTGTACTGTTATTTACCTCTTACTGTTGGTTTTTGAACAAATGTGCATATGAAAAAATGGGGATTACATGGAACTTGACCTCTGAAGCTAGTTGATAGGATGACAAAGACAAGATGAAGAGGACCAAGTGAGTGAATGGCAGACTAATACAAATCAGCTCCTTGAGAGCAGAATTATAGAATGGTTTGGGTTGGAAAGGACCTTTAAAGGTCATCTAGTCCAACCCCCCTGCAATGAGCAGGGACATCTTCAACTAGACCAGGTTGCTCAAAGCCCCATCCAGCCTGGCCTTAAATGTTTCCAGGGATGGGGCATCTACCACCTCTCTGGGCAAGCTGTTCCAGTGTTTCACCACCCTCACTGTAAAACATTTCTTCCTTATATCTAATCTGAATCTGCCCTCTTTTAGTTTAAAACCATTAACCCTTGTCCTATTGCTACAGGCCCTACTAAAAAGTTTGTCCCCATATTTCTTATAAGCCCCCTTTAAGTACTGAAAGTCTCTCTGCTGAGACCTCCCTGGAGCACTGCACCCAGCTGTAGGGTCCTCAGCACAGACCTGTTGGAGGGGGTCCAGAGGAGGGCCACAAAAATGATCAGAGGGCTGGAACACCCTCTCCTATGAGGAAAGGCTGAGAGAGTTGGGGTTGTTCAGCCTGGAGAACAGAAGGCTCCAGGGGGACCTTATAGCAGCCTTTCAGTACTTAAAGGGGGCTTATAAGAAAGATGGGGACAAACTTTTTAGTAGGGCCTGTAGCAATAGGACAAGGGTTAATGGTTTTAAACTAAAAGAGGGCAGATTCAGACTAGATGTAAGGAAGAAATGTTTTACAGTGAGGGTGGTGAAACACTGGAACAGGTTGCCCTGTGCTCACAGGGGCAGAATCCCCTCCCTTGACCTGCTGGTCATATTTCTTTTGATGCAGCCCAGGATATGGTTGACCTCCTGGGCTGCAAGCACACATTGCTGGCTCATGTCCAGCTTTTCATCCACCAGTACCCCCAAGTCCTTCTCCACAGAGCTACTCTCAATCAATTCATCCCCCACCCTGCACTGGTACTGGTGATTGGCCTGACCCAGGTGCAGGACCTTGCACTTGGCCTTGTTGATCCTCATGAAGTTCACACAGGCCCACCTCCCCAGGTCCCTCTGGATGGCATCCCATCCCTCAGACATGTCAACCACACTGCTCAGCTTTGTGTCATCTGCAGACTTGCTGCGGGTGCACTCGATCCCACTGTCTATGTCATTGATGAAGATATTAAACAGTACTGGTCCCAGTACAGAATTGTTAGGGACACCATTCATCACTGATCTCCACGTGGACATTGAGCCATTAACCACTACCCTCTGGATGTGACTATCCAACCAATTCCTTATCCACTGAACAGTCCACCCATCAAATCCGTATCGCTCCAATTTAGAGAAGGATATTGTAGGGGACCGTGTCACAACACTTTATGAAGAACACCAGTGAAAGTAATCCAGTGTTTTATTTAACTTGTCACTCATTCTCCAAGATAAAACAAGTCACAAGAAGCCAAGAATCTGAATGAGCTTTTCCACTTAAAGAAATTCAGTGAAAAAAGTGAGGCAACATTTCAAAAGGTATGACAGTCAGAGGCTGACTATTTCACACTGATATTTTTAACTGCACCAAATTCCTTGGCTATGGAATTGTTTCCTCAGTGGAAGGGTGGAAGCTGGAGTGGTCATGTCAGAACTATGGCTGGAAAAATGAAGAAAACAATCCTACACTGGCCAGTTTAAAGTATGACTAACACAGATGACTCAACAACTTACTCTGCATAGCCCCCTGGAAAGCATCAGTGTTCATGTGAACTCCAAGGGATCTTTAATAAGAACCTAAGAATAGCCTACTGAGTCTTCAAGTGTCTGTTTATCCCAATTCTATGGATCCCTAGGGAAAAATAAGGACAAGGAAACCTACTTCCGAAATAGCCTCCCAACCTCCAATTGGTTTACACACTGGGGATTTCCCAAGCCAGAGAGTTTGCCTGTTTAGAGATATCACAATGGTGTTCTCTTCTAGTTATTTGACCAGTCTGCCCCAAGCTCATGCAAGCTTTTAACATGGCCAACATCCCGTGTCAAAAAGCTCCAGCAATCTGCTGTACGCATAACAACCCCAGTCAGCAACCTGAACATGAGTCAGCAGTGCACCACTGCAGCAACAAAGGCAAAATGGATCCTGGGCTGCGTCCACAGAGGCATTAGTAACAGAGAGAGATGTGACCATCCCACTCTACTCAGCACTTATCAGGCCACACCTGAGTACCGTGTCCAGTGCTGGTCCCCACAATTCAAAAAGGAGCCAGACAGACTGGATACGGTCCAAAGGAGGGCCAAGATGATCAAAGGGCTGCAGACAACTGACCTATGAGGAAAGACTGAGGGAGTTAGGTCTTTGCTCCCTGAAGAAGAGAAGGCTCATGGGGGAACTCATTACATTATTCCAGTACTTAAAGGGCAGCTACAAAGACAACAGAGGCTTTCTCTTCACAAGGAGCCACACTGAGAAGACAAGGGGCAACAGGTACAAGTTGCACCAGGACAGGTTTTGTCTTAATATAAGAAAGATTTACAGTGAGAACAAACATTTACTTGGAACAACCTCCCCAGGAATGTAGTCGAGTCCCCATCACTGAAGGTCTTCAAGATGCGATTGGACAGGGTGCTAGATCATCTCATCTAGGCTCCCCTTCCCACAAAAGGTTAGGCCAGATGGTGTTGGTATTTTTTAGGTCCCTTCCAACCTGGGCTGTCCTATGGTTTTTATGAACCTCCCTTTGTTCTTCAGCATGTCTCCCACTTCCTTCATTCAAAGGCTCCTCAGTGTATTCTTTTATCAGAAGAAAAAGCAAAAGCAATTTCATCCATCCTTTCCATGTTACTAATTATTCTGCAGACCTCTATAATCAATCTTCATTTGTCTCTTCTCCCAGCCTCAGAGTCCTCAGTCACTTCCACTCTTCACACATTTTTTCCCCTTCAATCATTTTGATGAGTTTTATCTTATTATTCTGGAAGCTCTCCAGTCTCTTTAGCACCCCCTTTCTCCAAAAGTTCTAGCAAGAGTAACTCTAATAATCCTATTTTGTTACCTTCTCCTTTAGGAGCCCTCAAGGAACCTAAAATTTAAATCTTGACCGACAGCAATACCCTCCACTAGCACAAGATACTGCAAGGTAACTATAATGCTACCTATAATCTAATGGCCTGTAAGAGGACACAACGTCAGTTTTTACTTAACAGTGGGCTTTCCTCTGTACCTACAAGTAGCACCAGTGCATAAAACCAAGCCTGCATGACACATAGGACTGAGCTGGATGCACACAAGCTACTAGTCCAGTGCTGAACTGCAAGCTATTGTCTGCAGTCCACAAGAAGAGCTATAAAGCACACCCTGCCCTTGCAGATGGTGGGCCTGGCTGTCCCAGATCAAGTGGGATTTGGATTCATTACTTGTCCAGGAAAGCATTAGAGTTCAGCTGGGAAGATGTGGACCCTGCAACTCATGTCAGTATGTTGCTCAACTATGAAAAGTAAAGGATACAAAGAATTCTTCACACTTTCTTGACCTATTCCTGACTCTGAGCAACATATACACATTAAACAAATTCTACAGTTGTTTCCTTCCTTACTCCTATGGCTCACCTTTCTCCTAGTAATTAAAATGCTTCTCACTGTCCCTACCATTTGCATACACATTAATGACAGGGAATACAGCTTCCTGCTCTTAACGAAGCCTGTATAGATCACAAAAGCATCCAAATGTAATGATGAGCAAAGGAAATAGTACAAACCTGCGATAGCGGGGACGATACGTAGGATTCCTATTGACTTGTTGATGAAGTTGTCCTCCTTCTGTGACCCCATCCTTGATTTCTCCCTCACCACCCTACAACCAAAAGAAAACAGAAGACAGAGTTAAAGTTATTTCATGGGCAGTATATTAACTATAAAGCCCAATGATCTGAACCTAAGTTCAAAAACAGTGTATCAGTACAGAAACACCAACATATCAGGTAAAAAGAAGCAGCAGATACTCAAAAGACTTTAATTTGAGCAAAGTTAAGAGTAGGACAGACCAGGAGCCAATAAGGCTGCCCTTGTTCCTCACAGTAACAGACTAAGCAGCTACCTGATGATGCCTCCTCCCTGTCTGCTAAGAAAAGCAGAGAACCTGACAGTTCTCTCCGATGCATATGCAAGTGCATTTCAAGACATGACACTGCATTGCAAGAGGTAAATGTGTTATGGAGAGGCAGCCATTGACCAGGACACTTCTGAATTTGGAAAGCTAACTGAAAGACATCACACTGAAACTTGCCAGAGACCACTTCTGGCTTCATTCTACACAGAGCCCCATTCCACAGAGAATTCCCACAAAAATATAAAATTTTAAAAATAGAAAAACTGTACTACATCATGTCAAATACTCTTCTACACAGTCAACATTTTCAGCCTTTCAGAGATGCAGTGGTTCTTTCCCCTTTAGTTGTTAACTGTTAAAGCTGTATGTCAGTTTGGGTTTTTGTCTAGTTTGTTGTTTGGGTTTTTTTGTTTTGTTTTTTAAATATCAGCCATCAGTAATGTCTATTTCATAAAGTTACATTATTAGCCATTCCCACTACACCATTATTCCCTTTAAAAAGAGGGAATTTAACAATAGATGGGCTTCTGTTTCCAGATCTTCTGGGTCTGATTCAGCAGGAAACAAAAACTATTGCTTCCTGACAGCCTTCAGTAGTCTACACTGCATTTGACAGGTCTCCTTCGAATTCCACACAGTTATTTTAACCACCACCATCATGCTTTGCTCTATTTTAACTGGCAAATCTCGGGCAACCGCATGGGCAGTGAACTTTTCCTTAGCCAAGATAACATGATGATAAGCATTTAGAAAGGCTGGAGTGTTGTAGGTTGTAACAAGAAATCTTGGGGAATTAAATGAACCTCAGTGACCAATCTGGACAATCTTCTCTTCTCACCACAGTAAAATACCCTCCAAACACATTAATAAATTTCAAGCACTCTTTGTAGCTCTCCACATTTCCAAAAAGCACAGAGACATGGCCTAAAGGCAACTGGAATATTTCACATGCTGTACCTATACCAGCTATTCTTAACAATACGACAGGGTCAACTGCTGAGGTGAGTGGAGAGAAACCAGGAATCAGTTAAAAACCCACAATCATAGATAACATTATCCGTTATGTTCTCTCATGTATAAAACTGATCAGGATAACTAAATATCAAAAGGAACTCCCACTGACTTAAGTAGATGGTAATAGTAGGTAGCATCTGATAGCAGTTGAGAAGTACTTGAAACACTCAGAACCCAAAAGGAAAATTACACTTCTGAGTTTACAACAGCATTATACTACTTGTATCTACTTTGAAACACCAATCTGTTTGTACCACAATGCTTTGTCCTACATAACCATACAGTTTATTAGACCTGTGATGGGTGGTCAGAAGTGTCTTGAGACAGTAAGGCAAGAAATAGCATTGCCAGTATTGTGTGTGGCATTAGCAATTCAGAGGTCTTGGGATTTGCCCTTTGTGAAGGAAGGGCCTAAAGCTGCTCCTGCTTTCACTCTCTTCCTCTCATGAGGACTGGCAAAGCACAGAAAGAGAAGAGAGCAGCAAGATGTGAAGGGCAGAGAGGATGCAAAACAAACAATCCCTGAACATGTTCCAGCATAATCACTATTTCTCTTCCCTAGGATTTCTGAGCAAGCACACGTGGAATCAGTGCTCAGTTCTAGGGCTGCAATGATGGAACATGAAGGCCTAGCAGGTCTTGTCTGAGGAACAATGTGCCAGAAGCTAACAAAGCATCAACCAACCTAACTGTAGGGTGGGGCACACAACAATATTTTTCATCAGCCAAAGCTCTCCTCTCACATTTGACAATCAGCATCACATCCACAGCTCTTTAAAAGGCAGTATTAAATTTCTACATGTTTTTAATGGCACAGCCCAAGTCCACTCCTCCCTACAGAGGCCTGCACTGGAATCTCAGATAAAAGACTCCGTGTCCTGTAGTGACGGAAAGAACAACTACACCTTATGAAGCATTAATCAAAAGCAACACAAACATTTTCCTATTCATCTTGAACTGAATGTTGCTATGTCAGTATTTTAAATGGGTTTGGCTTAAACAATCAGTTGAAAACAAGAGTAGCAAAGCAACTGAACTGCTTAGCCCAGAAGTCTTGATAATTTCCTACATCTTCTATAGTATCACAAAAATTCAATTAACACATTACATTAGTATCACCATTAGTTGACCTAGGTCTATTGGCCAGAAGTGAAGTATGGCTCCAGAATAAAGCAATTATGCTGTCAGAAGTCACTGAAACAGATGCAATTTGACCAGAAAACAGAACCTGAGCTTTGAGGTCCTGTTTTACTATACTGATAGGAAGATTACATTCCTTTGTTAGGAAAGCTTTGTTTGTACTCTTAAAAGCACCACACCATGTCTAGCACACACACGATCCTGTTCATTCAATCTCCTCCACAGGTATCTTCCAACTCAGTGTAATACCTTCTAACAAAACATTAGGTCATCTTAAAGGATGAATGAATGAATGAAGCTGGCCTGCTGCACTCTATACTTTCCTCAGAAGGCGGCCGAAATAGCCAGGCAGGCTGTGATTCCCCGTGAAGATCTCACACAGATTTCTCTAACCCTAGAAGGCACAAAATTTTATTGCTGTCCCTCAAAGAAAAGTTTTGTAAGCATTAACTGTAACTGCAATGAGGTTTTTACCCATCTGCTTCCCCTAGTTTCTTCTTTGTTTGTTCTTACACCTCTTCAGATCAGTCTCTAGCTTTTGTATAATAGTATTTATCTTTCCAGGTCTCCTCTCTACAACAAATAGTTTCAGCCTACAAAACAGCTCTCAAACTATTTCACTTATTTTCCAACTCATTGGTATAGAGGCTTCTTGTATTAGTAATGCAAACAATATGTAGATGCGGACATCATTGGTTCTCAAGATTATTCCACAATTCACTGTTCTAACATTTTGACACCAGCTCCATGCCATATCTATGTTGTGACTGTTTAGTGAGGAGCACAGCCTCTTTTCTGTAGTAGATACAATTAAGAAATTTCTGATATGAACAAGTACTTCTACTCTCCGCAGAACTCTCCACACAATCCAGACACAGTACCACTAGAGCTGGTTAAATACCTCTCATTCCTCAAGGTTCTCTGCACTCTCGAGAAATTCACACAATGTGTTCAAAAACAGACCCAGTAAGTTACACACAGAGTACAGGCACATTTGAGTTAGCATGGCAGACAGAGGACAGGCATCTTTAGTTTGCCTAAAACCATGCCAGTAGGCAAGGGTAAATCAACTCTTGCTGCGCTGCAAGGTTAGACTGGAGTTGCTAACAGACATCAGTTAAAAGTTCTTGAAACCTAGAAGGCCACTATGTCAAAAGTCACCTCAACAAATTAAACTTTTTTTTTTTCAGTAAATATGGGATTGATGATGTGGGCAGCTGAGGTCTGGGAAAACCTTTCACCTCTGCAGCCTAGTAGATCTTTAAGCATAGCAGGCCTGGGTACACCTAAGCCTTTTCCTTCAGGTGTGCAGTAACAGTTACCTGCAGCTGAGTAAATATCCTTTCAGCAAACACAGCCCAAGAGCACCATACCATCGGTAATTCAAACTTGTCTCAGAAATATCCTGCAGGACAGTTAGCCAAAAACACCTCCTCAAGTAGAGAGGCACAACCTTTAATGCACCTGTTAATGGGACCATACAGAATAGTGTATACATATTGCTATGGCTCACAGACATTGCTACCTTTCTTCCCCCTTTACACACATGGGAACGGAAGGGGAAACAGGAGGCCTTGTTAAAGGAAAAGCATATTAGAAAGAAACATCTTTCCAGACATGTGGTTTCAATGTGAAGAATGTGTTAATTGATGCAAGTGAAAAACCTCTAAAAGGAAATACCGATAGCTTCAGATGAGGATCCACACTACTCTCAATTGATCTATGAAAGCAAGTACACAAGGGATGACAAGAGTATGTGGAGAAGTTTGAGTGGCTTCACTGACCTACCCTAGGCCAACTTCAGGGATAAGTCCCTGCACAGCCCTTTGCAGTCCCTGCAAAGACTTCCTTGAAGTGGAGCTTTGACTTGTTCAGGCAACTAATAAGTGAACGGATAAGAAGGCCCAGCAGAACTGGCTGCACCTCAAACCAGCTCAGAGCACAAGAAGGGTCCACTGCAACATGTAGAAAGTTGAGCAGGCATAGCAGAACATCAACTTTGGCTGCATAAGGAACTCCTGACTGAGCTCAAACATGAAAAGGAATTATCACTTAAACAAGTGACTACACAGGATATGTTCAAGAGTGCTGAAGGAGCTGGCCAACATCACTGCCTGGCCAGTATCATCTTTGAAAGGTCACAGCAATCAGAGTTTACCTTGTTACCTGCTAGAGTGGCATGCTAAGGGAATGGTACTATAAAGTCTTCATCATCCCTGAATGAAACAGAATTTACTCTTAAAGTTGAGATGATACCAAATCCAGAGGGGCAGTCAATGCATTGATAGGAAGGCCTGACATTCAGAGGATACTCAATAAGCTAAAGAGAAGGACCAACAAACCTCATAAACAAAGGGAAACAAGGAAAGAATGAACACCCAGGTTAATGTCCTTTTGTACACTATCATTTGCAAGTTTTGAAGGCTGTAATTCTTCTAGAGTCAATGGTCCCAGAGAAAGAGCAGTACATTTTAGGTTATGAAACGAGAGATGACTTCGTGTGACTGGTGCCTGATGTTCCACAACAGCTAAGGTCTGGTATCCACACCAAATGAGTCTGGGGACTCAGACAGAAACAAGCCAAAGAAAAACAGTGTGATACCACAATTTGTTCCCCTTGTGTACATCTTCAAGTACCAGGATCCAAGTGTGTTAGTGTCACATGCAAGCCAGATTTTTAGCTGCATGAGTCTGCATTAGACATCCAAGACAACATGTCCCAGCATGAGTACCCTGAGACTGAATGCTCCCCATGTCCAAGCTGGGTCTCACATTATCACTCTTCAGAAAGAAACAAATAGCTGCTTTCCATACTCACCAGTACACAGGGTTGTCTAAGCCTTGATACATCTGCTCATTTAAAAACTGAAGCAACTCCAAGACAACACCAATACCACCAACTATAGCACTGACTCCCAATAAAGACAGTTGATGGAGATTTTAATCTCAGGAGAGCTAAAGCAAACAGAAGACATACTGGAACATAGCTGGCTCATGAGCTAACAGGTAAGACTAGAAACATCAAAAAGCTGAACAAAACCAAGCGTCCTAGTTCTTTGCCACTTGGCGTGAAAGCTGAAGCTTGCAGACTGTATCACTACAAAAACAAAGACATACTCAGTAATAAGCCATCAGTTATCAGCACCAAATTCTAGCTTTCTCCAAGGGACTCTGAAAGAACACCTTTCATGTATTTAAGGCTCAGTGGTGTCTAGCAGGATTAAAGAGACCTCGTGATAGCTAGTATAAACAGCTAGGCTTTAAGGAAGGATTTGATAACACTTGTTCTGTTTGCCCCTGTGCTGTCAACTCTGTAGAACAAGATGAGAAAAGAGTTACATTGCTTGGGCAGAGACTTCCATCAGGGCTCTCATATTGGATCATTCACACATTTCTGCAAGTGATGATCACAGATTCAACTATTAAAGAAAAGATAATCAAGCCTAGAGTATGTGTCAGCTTGTTGGATTGTTCTAGGCACCAATTTAGCACAAGCACAACATGGACAGGCATAGTAACTGCTAGAACTACAGCCAAGTACCTCATACTTACTTCTCCCTCTGCAAAAACTTGCAGGGAAGCTGCTTAGGAAAGCTTGCAGATGTTATGAACAGCTGTGCATAGCTAGTTTAACAAAAAAAAAAAAAGCATTAACTTTACACTGAACTGCTGTAGGCAAAGGCCTACAAAGGGATGATACATGGAGGTTTCAACTAGTTGGTCAAACTACTACCATGCCATGCAAAAGAGATGAACTTCTAAACAAAGCCCATTTTCCAAATAACCCTTTCAAGTTACAGTTATACTACTTGGAGCAATATAAATACTTCCCCTGGCTTCAGGTACAGGGCATGGTGAACCACTTGGGCGTCTCACTCCTTTGTGTTTACTCTTCAAACAAACAGATACCTTAACACCCAAAGAGATGCTTTTAACGCATTCTAGAAAGAAAGACATGCCAAAGGAGGGCCTACAAGACACCCAATACAGAAAATATCAGTATAGCATCAATGATGTGCCGGAGGAACCCAGATTATTACGGAAGAACACTCACACCTTAGTTAAGCATTGACAGTTTACTATATGCCAGTGCTGAAGCTGTAGTTCCCTCTCATGAGGGGACTGGAAGACTGCTGAGGAGGCAGGATGACCACCACTAAAGAAATTAAACTTACACTTCGAGGTGGTCCACGGCGTCGGCCAAAATAGCCACGTCGATAGCGGCGCCGGTCTGCAGCATAGCGGCTGCCTTCTACAGGGACTCCATCTGGACCAGTGACATTAGCTGCTTCTGCACCCTAAAAGGCCAAAAGAAAGTAAACCAGGGTGGTGTGAGGAAAGAACAACCAGCTACAGGGAGATGATGAAACAGGAAAGAGGCATTTTTGCATCATTTCCAAGCTGCAGATTCCTTCCTCCCACATAGTGCAAAAGCAGGTTTGTTATTCTCATGATCATAACTCTTGGTTATGGGGTTGAGTTAAGACCCTATCAGCCAGGCTGAGTTCAGAGGAAGAAGCAAGAAGTAACTGATTAACAGGGAGGGAGGGAAAAAAAAAAATTTAAAAAAAAAAATCAAAAAAGCTCAGAAAACTCAGAAAATGTTTGAGAAAGTACAAGCACAAAGAACTTGAAGGTTCTTACAGTTATTAAGCTACCAGACTCCAAGACAAATTCTTCAGGGCAACATATGCCTCAGTTATGATCACTGGGCAGGCTGCAAGCTTCAAATGCTCTATCAAGTTACAGATTCTAGAAGGACTAGAATGTAGTTAGAGTTTCAATACATATCTAGAAATACTTCTTAATGAAGCCTTTAAACAGATCTTCCACAGAAAAGCTGTATGAATGCCACCACCCCAAGGATTAACACATTAGACAAAAACACCAGATACACAGCTAAGGTTGTGTGTTATTCCCCATTAGAGTGATATTAACTCTGTTGGACCACACCCCTAAGTCTCCATAATCTCTCACCTTCTCTCCCTCGACCACATCAAATTCTACAGTCTCTCCATCACCAACACTGCGCAGATACTTCCGTGGGTTGTTTTTCTTTATCGCTGTCTTTAAAGAAAGAAGATACAGAAAAATGTATTTTATCTTACTCATTATCTTACACATTCATAGTCCTGTAGATGAGGAAAGGACAGTATTCTTCTGCTACAATCCCAACTCTACACACAAGATCAGTTGCCACACTAAGATATTTCAAATACATAGATGTCTCTCTTACTCCACAGGCCCTCTAATACTCAGTCAAGGTTTACTCCTTTCTCAGTACTTATGATTTTACGAATCAGCTGTTGCCCCAGAATCCCCTCTGGCAAGCCTACTAAATATCCAGATCATTACATATTTCTGTATGAACAGAGTTCACACTGGGTGTTTGATCTCCTGCAAGTTGTACCAAGGCAGCTCCAGCAGCAAGCGTGACCCATGCCTTCACAGCCATTAGGAGACCTGTAGACCATCTCCAGAGAACTTAAGACCAGGAACATTTTTGTAGAAAATGGCATTAACTATAAGGTATCATGGCAACTCATAGTAACTCAAGAAGAATTACTGGCGTAACAAATAAGCATTTTACCTAAGCACTGTAAGGGAGACCCTCAAAAATTAGGCGAGTCCCTAAAGAACACAGGAACAGTACCAGACCAGACAATTGCAGTCTTAGCCATCTCCTAGACAGAAACACCAAAATACTATTAACAACATGGCTTTGGCTCAAAACCAGTTGAAAACCTCCTCAGACTCACAGCAACACTCAAACCTCCTGAAGCGATTTTCAACCTGTCAACTACAGATACCTTTCACTCTGTGGAGTATTTCTAGGATTCCACAAAAGGCAGTCAGCAAGACAAGCCTACTATCTGTTCATTAGGTAAGGGTTCACAAACTGGAAGAGGCTGGGGGAGAAAAAACCCAAACACCACCAAAACACACACATTGCACAAGCCAATCTAGTAGCCAGCCTTTTACTGAAGTTCTCTTAGATTATTAAAGACCAATTCACTTGAAGTTTCCCGATAAGGGCATCTTTTGTAAGCATGGGGGCAGGTGCAGATCCAGTAGATAGAAGCACACGGGGAAATAGAAGGCACATATCTGGCTTAAGAAATGGGGTGCAGGGCAGAAACAGAAGAGACAGTTTTCTTGAACTGCAGACAGATATGACAAACAAGCAGAACAAAGATCAGTTGAGTTGTTGCCTGTGCATGGCAACTATATTCTTTCAGTCAACAATAGCCCCAAAATATTTCCCACTGAAGGAAAAGTTCTAATGAGTTTAAAGTGGAGCTTGACCAGTTTAGGAAAAGTATTCTCACTGTTGCTGAATACAGCCCCCTTTGTGTTTCAGGCAATAGGCCAGCATGTCCTTTTAGCCGTACATCTAGCCACACCTTTCCCTGTACCCTGCAGCATCCCAAACAGCTTAAGGAAGAATGCAAGAGTGTACCTATTATTGCTACCAAAGCAAAAACAACCCAAGAGGGCTGTTTTGGTTTGTTTTTTGTTTTTGTTTTTTTTTTTTTTGATACAGGAAGAGAATGAGCTGCTCAAGTGAATTCTTTTGGGAATTACTTTGGCAAGCAGAGACTCCCACCATCAGCTGAGACAGCTTTGTTCACTTTCTGCTGACCTGCTGGTGTAACTGCCCCATTTCTAAAATCAGCTGGAAGTGCTAGCTTTTCCATAAATGCTATATACTAATACTAAAATCACTATCTTCACTGCAGATTGTTTAAATCTTTTGCTACCACTTGCACTGAGACAACTGACTCAAACTCATAAGACTTGTACTCTGCATATGATTGAGATGTCAACAAGCTGTATTTCAAACTCCTTCCCCCTTCTTGTAAGTGCAGAGGAAGAAAGGACTACTGGGTTTCTTTTCAGCAGAGGGTGTGCTTAAGATTAACAAATCTCCTCAAGCATCCTCTAAGAAGGGTAATGGAAGATAAATGCAACAGGATTCCACATGTTCTGTTCCAGCTTTATAGACAGAAACTTCAAAAATTCAGACTTGAAACTGAACAACCTGCCAACAGGAAATAGAGGCTGCCACACAGAAGGCTGGGGTTTGTTTTATAAAGGCAACCAGGAACAATTTCAAGTTAAGTCCTAGAATTCAGAGCAGAAACTATACAGCTTTACTACTTACTACTTCAGCTGCAGGTAAACATTGATGAAATAAGCCTCTAACAAGCCTAGGCTCTAAGCTTGATGAAAAGACTTTTACTCTGTATATCCAGAGGGGAAAGAGCACTACTCTCCCTATTACTGTTCACCAGCATCCCGCAGGCTCCAGCTTCTTTGATTCAAAAGACAGATGTTCTGTGTTAACACAGACAGCACTCAACAATTAAGACAAAGCCTTTCCTTTCCCAAGGGGACACTGATGAACAGAGAACTATAAGAGTCTTCACAGATAGTTCAGTATTTTTTTGGAAGAGTTCTTTCCATATCCTCACAAGCACCACATCATGTGCACATCCAGCATTGTCACAGCAATAGCCAAAATCTGTTACACCAGTTACTAGTGCACACACACCAGGCTGTGCAAGGTGAACACAATCCAGTGAAGTAAAGAAAAAGAAAGACCTGGGCAGCAGAAGAGATGCTGCTTGTTTGTTCAAACTACGCCTAATTAAGCTGGACTTCTCTGGTGACTGACACTTTTTAAATGGTGTCAAATTGCAAGACCCTCGTCCCCCCCCAGACACACTCCACCCCACAAGGCAGATCAATCCCTATTGCTCGCACCACCTCTAACCAACACAGTGCCCCAGACAGCACCTTGCATCAATCAACCGGACAAGGATGCAAGCAAGACGAAGCAGGTGAAGAACTGCCCTTCCCCAAAACACTGCTTGGGCCCCCCGCAAGACAAAGGGTTAATTCAAAGCAAGCCATGCATGCCCTAAAGAGAAAAGCATTTTAATCTGTACTAGGTTTATAAATAGCATCCAATAGCCAGACACTCAGCGTTAACCCCCATTCCAATCATGAGATCGGCCTGTTCCCTCCCCACTGCGGATGTGTGCGGGGGAGGCAGGGAGGAGGCTGTATCTATTCAACTAGGTCAGCCTTATTCTGAAGGGATTAGGCATGTAATCCAGCCCCTCCCGGGACAGGCGCAGGGAGGAGGGGCAGAACCAGCACTAACTGTGGAGAGGGAGCTGGAGCTTGCAGCAGGATGTTTGCTTACACCATGGATTTGCCTCCCTCGCCGGGCGGCCCCATCAGGAGCTCTGGCCAGAAAGCCCCAGGCTCTGGTAACAAGCACATTCATGTACAGGAACAGCTCGAGATGGAAGAGCTGAGGAACATCTGATTGCAGCCAACACAGGCCAGAGCTGGAAGCATCTACTCTGCCACGCACAGCCCAC
Source organism: Haliaeetus albicilla (assembly GCF_947461875.1). NCBI lineage: Eukaryota > Metazoa > Chordata > Aves > Accipitriformes > Accipitridae > Haliaeetus > Haliaeetus albicilla. The sequence continues at coordinate 21,893,364 of NC_091501.1, forward strand.
CAAGAGGGTTAACTGGATGCAGGCTTGCACGTGATGTGGTATTTCTGAAACAGCATGCCAGTTTTGCTCAGTGCTCACTCCAAGAGGATTTTGGCCACAGGAGATGGGAAATAAGTTCACACACACACACACTGGAGCTTCCATTTAGGTGAATAATCTTCTCCACAGGTGTAGGAAACAAAACAGCACAGATAATACTACCTTGCTGTTGACCTTCAGTGTTTGGGTCTCTGCAGGCAGCCTTCCCAAGCAGAGTAACACTGATCCGTGTTACCTCTGTCATCAGCACAACCACCATTTTCCAGGATATCTTCTCACAGGTCTCAAGGAGACCTCATTTGCCTTCAAGGTAGTTTTACAGTGCTGCCTAACCAGAACATGTTTCTGTTACTAGAATTCTTCTCACCCTCCTCTGGACATACTCCCATCGGGCTGCAGATGCAGCACCTGTATTGGCATGCACAGAGCACACAGTCATTAAGGAAGGAGAGTGACCACTAGAAATCGGTACATGCATTGAGGACTCTTGCTCCCAAATCCACCAACTGAACCAGGAATGTGTACTGCATGTACCTCCCAACATCATAAGCACTCATTACAGGCACGAGACTTACTCCCTCCCAGCTTCATCCATTTTCAGATAATGGGTCTACACTCCTCAACCCAGAGAAACAGTTATCACAGGCTATTTAGTCATGAAGCCACAGGAACTCTCGATGTTGACCAGCACATTTAATACAACTACATATGCACATACCCTCGTCCTCTGTGACAAACTCTGAGTGCAAGTTTCCTGGTTACATTTGGTGGAAATACTGCCACTTACACCACAGAGAAAGCTCAAGGATCACATGGGGCTGCAGATATTTCATATGGGACAAGCTCCAGGGGCAGTACTTCATTTTCTGGTGGAGTAAAAGTCTCAGATGATGCAAAACCAGACCTAAGCCAACTAATCAGTTTGCATCAGCATGGAGACAGCATCCTCTGTCTTCCCATTAGTTGCCTGCCACCTGAGAGTCAAGGTATAAACTTAGAACAGCCTACTGACAGTTCAAGGAAAGTTAACCAATGACAAGCTGCTGGGCAACCTCTCTCTGCTTGGGCACACTTGGCACACAGCCTTCCTCCTCTTTTTCCTAAGAGCAGCTGCCTCACGCAGCAACAGCTGATGGCAACCCAGGCTGGTCAAGAGCCAGACTAGATCACTTTCTCTCCAATACCAGGGAGGGCAGTCAGAACAGACCTGCAAACGAAGAGGGTAGGAAGAAACAGAAGACACAAGGAGCATGGGGAAAAGCAGGGGGGGAGGGCAGGACTGACAACAAGTAGCAAGGTATTTACAGAACAGGAGTCATCTCCCCAGGGAGGGACAACCAAACAAAACAAAAAACATGCCAAAAAACCTTTAGTGTTCAAATCGGAGCAGGCAAAAGAAAGCATAAGGGGCTGTAATACCTACTCCTTCAGTTATAACTCCAGAGAGAAGGAAAACACACCCTAATATTCCTCCCTGAAAATTTCAACATACATGTCCACTCAAGGTATTTGCTGTAAATATCCTAAGGAGAAGCCAGGACAAGGTTGGGTGGCTGTTTCAGAAAGTTGCATTAGAAACGTATCACAGTGCACATCTCTAAGTACAATTACTGCTGTCTTACCTGATGAACAAACACATCTTCTTTGGTATCATTTCTGCGAAAAGAAAGTGAGAAGTCGTAAGAGTTTAGACTAAGAGACTTAAATAGAAATCCCTGACTTCACAAGCGAAACGCTCCTTCCCCCAGCCTGTAGTACATCCCCTGGATTCCACACATTCTGTGTAAGTCTATGCTACCAAGACCCTGCTCTGAATTTCCAGGGTCATATGCTTGACAGCAGAAAGGACTCCCCACCCTTCAGAAGGGTGAGGGGACAGGGGGAGGTTCTCTGTAATATTCTGGCAAACATTCAATATTTTGTTTTGACATGAGGCAGAGTTAATGACTGGACTGTTTGCCTTTCACTATTCTACCCCCCCAAAAAAGACTTCCACAGGGGCTGCAACCTGAGCTGTTGTCCCAGAGGTCAAGCAAGACTATCAAAAGGACTGGCCACAGCTGTTAACAGAGCTCTCCTTTCAGTGAAACTCAAAGCAACCATGCACAAGAGGTGTTAGGAGAGTCCATTGGAGGGGAACCCAGACATGAACATGAGGTTGTCTGGATTAGGCCAGCCAGTTCAGGCTTCCGCATGCAAAACATGAAGACAGGTCTGAGATCTTGATTCTGTGTTCCCATACAACAGAAAGAGCCTAGACCTTGACGTCTGTTCACTCAATTCCTTCTCTGCAGAGGGCACAGGTGAGTCAAAGAGTTTGTGGAGATAACACGTAATCCAAAACTTGTTGCACTGGACCGAAGTAATAGTAGACTTCAGTTTAGGAAGAAAGCTAACAAGTTATTACACCACATCCAGCTGAAGGCTCTCACATCGACTGCTATGAAAGACTTTAAGAGTACTTCCTAATTCAAGCTTTTCTTCTAAGCTTACACAACACTGGATAGTAGTCGCCAGAGACTGGGATTAATGCTGTACTAGAACTGGCTTCAGAACCGTTAAAGGTTTTTCATAAAGCACACAAGACATTTAAGCTCCTCAACCTCACACATACTCCAGCCTTAAAAGCCAGAGTTTCCTCCAGTAACTTGGAAGCATGGGTCCTGTGTACCTAAGGTTGGATGTGATCAATATCACTTACAGGTATGTGGATTAACAATGCCATTCAGAAGTTTGGTTATGTTCAGAAGAGAATAAAAAAAGATACAAAGAGAATTCCTGTAAAGCCAGGCCCAGAATATCTTCAGTTAGATTATATCAGAGAATCTCAGTGTGTATTTAGAATAATTATTTTGACCAATCACTTAACACTTGAATTTTTATCCAAGAATATTTCCCCTCATCTTCCAACCTTACTTGCACCTTAAAAAAAGCCAGGCAGTCATGAAAGAACATACAGGTCATTAAAGGTGTAGTAAAAGTAAACAGAAGAAACAAGTAACAGACCAAATCTGTAATGAGTTTGACCCTTTCTGTTTTCTCCCCATACACACAACCTTTGCGGGGGGGGGGGGGGGCGGGGAGTCCCCTGAGATGATATCAGAGTTCATTAGTTGAACACCTGGCCAAATCTGGCTGTTGACTGCATGAACTTGTAGTCAGGTCCTCAGGTCTCTGTTGCAATTACTAACACATGGTATATTATCTGTACCATGAGTCTTAGTACAGTATAAATTAGACTATCACAATTTAAACATACCTGTTGATAAAGCCATATCCATTTCTGACATTGAACCACTTGACTGTGCCAAGAACTTTGGTGGCTAGAAAGAAAAACAAGTTACTCTAAAACAGAAGTAAGTACAAGAATGTTACAAAGATACTTTTATACCTGCACATGAACCAGACCTATTCTGTTCCCTTAACACTCAAAAGTGTACCTTCATCTCCCACTTCAATTCATACTAACACAGTAGCAGGAAGCAGTGCTTTAACACGCTGTTCTTCAGCCAAGAGTTTACGACACAGCATCTAGAATGAAGCCCAGCTCTAGTTTCAGAATTGGCTATCCATCCATCTCTTATTTCTTATCCCAGAAATGGGCAGTGAAGCTGAAAATCCCACTGCCATTCATCAATTCTCTTTAGCTTAGTAGCTAGACATGAAACATAGCTGAAGAAAGCTGTTTAAAAGTCCTCTCTTTCACTCAGTTACCCTTCCATTCTTCCTTGGAAACCAGAACTGGCCAAAGCAGCAGTATCAAGCATCATGCAACTCTCTCAAGTGGAGAGGCAGCAGATCCTTATTTCAGATAAGCTCTTTCTCGCTTTGTCAACATCACTCTAATCAAACGAGACCCCACAAGATGTTTTTGGTTTGGTTTGTTGTTTTTGGGTTTTTTTTTTTATATTCCAACTTCTAGGGACCTTCTGTGATTTACCAATTACAAACTAACCAACTTTATGTTCCAAGGCCTCTAGGATCAAAACAAGCTCCTGTCTCAACACCAAAATAGCACATTACTTAGAAGCCATACTGCATCATCTTATAGGATCTGGCGAAACCTGTTCCTCCAACATATAGGAACATATGTGGGAGGAACTCAACAGCAATGGAGGTAGTTCAACCCCTCCTTCCCTCTCAGCAACTGGGTGGAGACTACAAACTTGTACTTTTCAAACCTGTAAGAAAGGGGGAATTTGGGGCTCTAGACTTTAATGGCTGTTACTTATTACATAGCATGACCACAACTGTCTAAGCAATCTACATAGTACTTATTTGAAAAGGGTCTAGTCACCTACAGATGACTGCTTGTTAAAAACCTTACATATGTTTGGGGGGCTGGGCAGAGTCCGAGAGGCAATTAAAAGGAAAATAATCTAGAGACAATCTCCAGTTCAGAAGTCCAAGCCAGTCTGCTAGAGGTATGAAGAACACGCTGCAAATCCTTACCTTCATCTGCTCTGCACCTGCATTCTTCCCTACACATCCACTGGGAGATGACAAAGCTAGACAGACCTTTGGTCTCATGCAGTCTTGCCATTCTTATATATCCCTCTGACAGGCAAAAGGAGCAACCTCTTTCTCCTCCTCTGAATACAGAGCTAAAGTAGGAATGTTTGTTGATAGCAATCCACTGTAGCACTGTTGCTGTTACTGAAAGTACTAACAGGCCATTTCTCACTGCACTTTTAGAAGCAAAGGTTTTGGTCTCCTTTAATACACTTCTTTAGCAGAAAGTGTTCAAAGTTAGAAGAAGCAAAACCATGTTAAGACTGAGACAGTTCCTAGAGAAAAGGGCTCTACTTAATACAGCATCCATTCCCAAGACTTCTTGTTTACAGAGATAAAAATCCTTAGTTCCACTGCCTAGTACTGATTCAGTAAAAGTAACATTCTTAAGCATCAACATTTATAGTTTCATGGGGACATCACTAGGTACAGACTCTTATTGCTACCATAAAGGCACTCACTATAAGCAAGAGCTTGCTGCACTAAGACAAGTCAACAGGAGAGGAAGGGAGGGGGGGAAAACAAGAAGCACAGAAACAGGTGCCAAAGACACATGCAGGTTTTAGTCTGCTTTAAGAAACAAGGCTAATACCACTGATTCCCCTACCATCATCCATTCCCTCCCCCACAAAACAGCTATCGAATCTGTTGGCCTATTTCAATCAGATTAGGAAGAGGGTGAGAAGCCTAGGAAGCCTGACAAAAACCCTCAGAGGAGTCAGAAAGCTGGTGGAAGGAGAGGTACTCGAAACCTATTCTGCATGGCCAGCTAGCTGCTGCAAAGTGGACATCCACACACACAGCCTCACAGCAACATTGCTCCTTTCACACAAGCTGCCAGAGACCAGGGGTGAGTCTCCAATATATTCCCTAACACAGTGTACTGGGGAAACACCATCCCCTACCCACACTAGTCTTACAGTCTCCCCAAAGCACTACCACGGAGTGGGAAAGAACCTCAGACACCATAGCACGACACTGAACATCTGAACATGCATGTGGCCGTGGTGCAGCCTTTGTTAAGCCTGAGCAGTCATAGCAGGGAGATGAGGAAAGGAGGAGGACAAGCCCAGAGAAAAACCATAACCAGTTTTACTGACAAGTCAGAAAAGGTAGTTGATATGCTGACACCTATCCCACCAGCAAGTGAAAGCCCACATATTTCTACAAGATGCTGTACCCTGACAACATCAAAGGAAACGATCATCAGCCACTCCTACCCATGACAAAATAGCCTTTCCATTAGTTTTAACAAGGAAAGCCAAAGCTTCCTGTGACCAAGAGAGAAGAGAAAGTTGACTAACCTTTATCCTTATTCCTAGAAGTCAGACATTTGAATGCCCTGGGCAAGCATCAGACCTTGCTTCTAATGGGATCTTTGTAAGAGGAGACTTAAGTGAACATAATTACAAGACCATTAACAGGGATATTTGAGGCAGACTTGAACATAAGTCCATTTTCAATTAGCATTATCAATGATCATTTTCCTTACAGGAGTTCCTGCAAAAAAGCTTGCCTAGAAATAAGGCCAGTGTGCAAAACCATCACCACGGTGGTTTTCTTTTTCTTGCTGGACCAGGAAAGGCACTTGTGCCTTCACTTTTTTTCTTTCCCCTTCTCCAAGCAACAGGAATTGATAAAACATGATTAAAACATTACCAAGAATGAAACAAACCACGTTAAGGCAAGCAGCAGCCAGACATACCAACAGATATAGATGTGCCTTGACTGATTACTGACAAATCGGCGGGGGGGGGGGGGGAGGAAATCACACAACCCATACCTCCAATTTTTGTTTTGCTAGAATCCTTCCTACCTCAGCTCCAGAGAAATCCTTTACCTGGCTCCTCTACCTGCTGCAGTAAGACTCAGTCTTTCCCTTCAGAAGAGAAGATACTGTCTTTCCTCAGCGAAGGTTCAGGACTCTGCACTAGTAGCCTGCCTCAACTCTGCCTTGACTAACCTCTTAAAGTTACGCAGTTATAAACAGAAGATCCCTATTTCCACTGCAGACTGAAGTCTCGTCCTTTCCAACAGGTTGATCCTGTTTAATCACAATGGGAAAAAAACCCCAAAAAACAACCAGACACGCTAGCTACGCACTGGGCTCGAGCACAGAGATGGCAACTTAGCATTTCGCTTGCCCCTTTATCGATAAAGCAGAAACAAACAAAAACCCCAAACACGAAACTTGGAGGCAGTATTAAAGCAGTAATCTTTATAGAGAGAAAAGTTGCGCAGAGACCTTAAGATCAAAGGGGGGCACGCAGGGTTTTCCAAGGGGAGATATCCGTCCAGGGCACGGCGGCAGGTGCCGGGAAGCCCCTCAACATGGCTGCACTTCACTCACTAACCCCGACCGGTCCCGGAGAAGCGCCCGGGGCCGCGGAACGCGGCCCCGGGCGCTTCTCCGGGACCGGTCGGGGGAAGGGAACGCCGCTCCACACAGGTGCTCCCGCCCAAATCCCGAGTTGGCGTCCCGGCCAGGCGCCTCTCGGCTCCCCCCCCGGCCGAGGGAGGGCGAAGAGAAGGAGGAGGCACAGCCGCCTTCCCGGAGCGCAGCCTGACTCACAGCCGCGGCGGGGGGGGGGGAAGAACCGGGCTGGGCCCCGGCCATGTGCTGCTGCCCCCCCGGCACCCTCCTCCTCCTCCTCCCGCAGGTGCCCCGGGAAGTTGGGAGCGGGGGCCCGGTACTCACCCAGCACTTTCTTCTCCGTCTCGGCCCCGCCGGTTGTTGTTGTTGTGGTGGTGGCGGCGGCGGCGGCAGCAGCGGCGGGAGCCGCCTCAGCAGCAACCGCGCCCGGTGCGGCGGCGCTGACAGGACTCTTGGGCTTGGCGTCCGGGGCGGCGGGCGGCGGCGGGGCGGGGGCTCCGGCAGTGGTGGTCGTGGTGGTGGTGGTGGTCGCCGGGCTGGCGGTGCTGGTGGTCTCCGCCGCCTCACTCATGGTAGCGGGCGGTGGGGTGAGTGGCGGGCGGGTGCGCGGGCGCTGGGGCGGCGGGTGTCCTCTGGGGCCCGCGCTGGGTCTTACTGCCCCCAAAATGGCCCCGCCGAAGTTTTAACACAGTCAGCGGGGGCCGGCGCCGGCACTCGCGCCGCCTCATTAGCATTTAAAGGAGCCGCGGCGACGTGGAGCGGAGCGGGGGAGCGGCTCCCCCGCGTGGGGCGGCGCGGATGCCGTGACATGTCATGTCACGGGAGGCGGGCGGGCGCGTGGGTGAACGCGCTCCGGCCCCTCGTGCCTGCGCCTCTGTGGGGATACAGACGTGGCCGCGGGTGGGGCGTGCGGGTGCCCGCGGGACGGGGGGGCGGCGTGGGGCCGAGCGCGGCGCGTTCACGCCCATCCGTGTCCGTGGGTACGGGCGGGCGCCCCCCCCCCACGCACCGGCGCCTACCTGCGGGTACCTATAGATGATGCATACGGAGGGACGGAGCGCGCAGAGGCCGTTCCTCGGTCCCCACGGGTGTGCGTGCCCCTTTCCCACGTCGGTGCTTTTGCCCCGGTTTCGTACTCCGAACCCTGCCCTGTCGCCGCCCTCACACCTCCCTCGCCCGCCTTCCCGCCTCTCCTGCTTTTTCCCTGCCCTTCGCCCGGGTTTTGTCCAGCCTCCCCCGCGCAGTGTGCACAGTAGCACCCCAGCCTTGTTCCGCGCTCCCCCCGCATCGCTTGCCTTAATTGCCTTAATTGTCCTTCCCTACAAGATGGACGCCTGCGCTGAAGCTCCACACGCCTGGTCTTCTCTACCTCAAAGCTTTTGCTTTGCTTCCCTCTGTACCCGAACAGTCAAAGAGCATCAGATCCTGATTCGTTTTTGCTTTGTACCCCCTCCTCATCTCCACTCCGATAATTCCTTGCTAGTTCTCACAACAAAAAAGAAGGTCTTCGGAGCGCATCCATCCCTTGCTGAATGTCCCTCAGGTAGCGACGCCAACGTCGGCTCCAAAGTTTGCTGGGCTTAGGGTATGGTTTAGGCTGCACGAGGTCTCGCCTACGGAAACTCCTCAGGAACCTTGAACCTGGGTTTGACCCATGTCAGAGCCAAAAGAAAAAGATGCTACAACGCATCTGTGACGCAGACCCTCCCACGGCTGCAAAGCGGCTAAGGCTTAGCTAGCCTAGAGACTGATAATGAACCAGGGAGCTCTTCTGAAATTCAAAATGCTTTCAGAGCATTCAGAGGTATTTCCACCCACACAGGCATCGCTGCTCCCAATTCAATCACTTAGACCATTTTCTAAATCCTGGATGGAAGTTATTATTACAGTTCTCCTCGTTGTGTCCCGCTGTACACGTAAAAAATGAAAAAATAATTTTTGTGCCACAGTTTTCAATCTTCCACTCTATGTTAATTTCATTATTTTAAGATTATGTTACCTTGTGTCCTTTTACGTTTTCAGGGTATGTGAAAATTTCTAAGAGGATGCTCATTTGAATGAATTTTGAGAGGAAGTCTTACTATGCTAAGTCAAATACGTTATTAAAATTCAGACACTGACACGCACTTGAGACATCAAATTTATTGTCAGTGAAGTTGTTAATTAATTTTTCTTCTTTAAGTTAATTTCAGAGTTTTATTGAAAAGCCCGTTCAACAAAAAACTACAGTTTACAAGCTGCGGAAATGTACTGTGCTTTATTCCATTCCTTTGTAGAAAATTGGCAATGTTTCCTTCTTTTTTAAAAATTATTTTAATAATAAGAAAATGTAAGAATTATAGAGTAGTCTCATTTTTCCTTTCCTTGGTGACATTTGGTAATACATCTCCTTTGCTTCAGTATTCAGTCTCTTTTCAAAAATTATTTTGGAAGAAATTAATCCACCAGTTTGGGTAATAAAAAATTGTAACTGTTGCATATGGAGGCTAATTTCTGCATCTCTACATTTTCTGAATAGTTCCTATCAAGTAGTTGTAAATAACTATTTTATAAAATTTAGAACAGTACAGAGTCGCAGACAGGCTGAGGTTGGCAGGCACCTCTGGAGGTCATCTTGTCCAACCCCCCATGTCCAAGCAGGGCCACCTATGGCTGGTTGCCCAGGCCCATGTCCAGGTGGCTTTTGAATATCTCCAAGGATGGAGACTCCACAACCTCCCTGGGCAACCTGTGCCAATGCTCGGTCACCCTCACAGTAAAACCAGAAGTGTTTCCTGATGTTCAGAGAGAACCTCCTGTGTTTCCGTCTGTGCCCACTGCCTCCAGTCCCGTCACTGGGCACCAGTGAGCAGAGCCGGGCTCTCTGCACCCTCCCTTCAGGTATTTATACACATTTATAAGATCCCCTGAGCCTTCTCTTCTCAACAGTCCCAGCTCTCTCAGCCTTTCCTCCTAGGAGAGATGCTCCAGTCCCTTCATCGTCTTTGTGACCATTCGTTGCACCCTCTCCAGTATGTCCAGGTCCAGAGCCCAGCACTGGACACAGTACTCCAGGTATGGCCTCACCAGTGCGGAGGAGTTACCTGCTGGCAGCACTCCTAATGCAGCCCAAGATACCATTAGTCTTCTTTGCAGCAAGGGCACACTGTTAGCTCGTGTTCAACTTGGTGTCCACCAGGACCCTCGGGTCCTTTTCTGCAAAGCTGCTTTCCAAATGGGTGGCCCCCAGCACATACTGGTGTCTGAGGTTGTTCCTCCCCAGGTGCAGGACTTCGCACTTCTTATTAAACTTCATGAGGTTCCTGTCAGCCCATTTCTCCAGCCTTTCAAGGTCTTTCTGGGTGGCAACACGACCCTCTGGCCTATCAGCCACTCTGCCTGGTTTTATGTCATCAGCAAACTTGCTGAGGGAACACTCTGCCCTGTCATCCAGATCATTAATTAGGATGTCAGACAGGGCTGGACCCAGTATTGACCTCTGAGGTAGAGCACTAGTTACTGCCCTCCAATTAGACTTCATGCCACTGATCACCACCCTCTGGGTCCAGCTGTTCAGCCAGTTTTCAATCTACCTCACTGCTCATCCAGCCTGTACATCAAGAGCTTCTCTGTGAGGATCTTATGGGAGACAGTGTTGAAAGCCTTACTAAAGGCCAGGTAGACAATATCCACTGTTTTGCCCTTGTCTACCAAGCTAGTCATTTCATCATGGAAGTTTATCAGGTTGGTCAACCATGATTTCCCCTTTGTGAATCCATGCTGGCTACTCCCAGTCACCTTCTTGTCCTTCATATGTCTGGAAATGGTTTCCAGGATTAGTTGCGCCATCTTTCCCACGGATCAAGGTGAGGCTGACTGGCCTGTAGTTCCCTGGGTCCTTCTTCCTGCCCTTATTGAAGATTGGAGTGACATTTGCCTTCCTCCAAGTCCTCAGGCACTTCTCCCAGTCGCCATGATCAATCAAAGAGTATCAAGAGTGGCCTTGCAATGACATCTGCCAGCTCCCTCAGCACTTGTGGGTGCATCCCATCAGGGCCCATGGACTTACGCATGTCCAGTTTGCCTAAGTATTCCCTGACCTGATCGTCTTCCACCAAGGCTATATCATTCTTGCTCCCGCCTTTCCCTCTGGTCTCTGGGACCTGGGATTCCTGAAGGCCAGTCTGGCTAGTAAAGACTGAGGCCAAGGTGGATTCCGTACCTCAGCCTTTTCCAGGTCCTGTGTTACCAGGTCCGTGGTCTCATTCAGCAGTGGGACCACATTTTCCCTAGTCTTCCTTTTGTCACCCATGTACCTGTAGAAGCCCTCCTTGTTGCCTTTGACATCCCTCACCAGATTCAATTCCTTCTGGGCTTTGGCTTTCCTAACCTCATCCCTGCATGCTTGGACAGTGTCTTTGTATTCCTCCCAAGTTACACATCCTTGCTTCCACGCCTCGTGTACTTCCTTTTCAAGTTTGAGTGGGCTTTCCTATTTGTGGGCCAGGAGCCCCTAGTTCATCTAGTGTTTTTGCCTGACTTCCTGCTCACCAGGATGGACAACTCTTGAGCTTAGAGGAGATGATTGCTGAGTATCAACCAGCTTTCTTGGGCCATCTTCCCTCCAGAGCCTTATCCCATGGGACTCTTCTGAGCAAATCTTTGAAGAGGCCAAAGTCTGGTCTCTCTCCAGGGTTGTGAGCTTGCATTCTGACCTGCTCCCTTCTCTCAGGATCTCCACCATCTCATAGTCATTGCAGCAAAGGCTGCCTTCAACCTTCACATCCCCAATGAGCCCTTCCTTGTCCGTGGGTATCCAGTCCAGCAGAGCTTCTGTCCTTGTTGGCTCCTCCGTCACTTGGGCCAGGAAGTTCTCATCGGTGCTCTCCAGGACTAAAGTCCTCCATGAGGACAGGGCCTGGGAACGTGAGGCTGCTCCTGTCTGTCTGTACAGGGCCTCGTCTGCTTGTTCTTCCTGATCAGGTAGCCTATAGCAGACACCCATTACAATGTCACCCATACTGGTCTGCTCTTTAATCCTTGTGTTGCTCGCATCCTTGTGTTGGCTCATCATCCATCCCCAGGCAGAGCTCCAGGCATTCCAGCTGCTCTCTCACATAATGGGCAACTCCAGGTCTTCCCAGCCTGTCCTTCCTAAAGAGCCTGTATCCCTCCTTTGCAACACTCCAGTCATGGGAGCCATCCCAACACATCTCCGTGATCCCTGTGGGACCGTAGCCCTGCAACTGCACACACATCTCTAACTCGTCATGTTTATTCCCCGAGCTGCGTGCATCGGTGCACGGGCACTTCAGAGAGGTACCCCAGCATGCTCGTTTCCCCAAAAAGGGTCTGGGGTTTTACTCCGTAATGTTGCCTTGCCAGCACTTCCTTGCTTACATGCAAATGCTTGAGTTTGGCTTAAGCCTTGATTTGTTGATTTTGTGTTCCCTTTTGTTAACATCTCCCCAGCCCCTTTGCTGGTCAGCCCTGTCTGTCACTCTCTCACAGGGCTGCTGGTGACTCTCCTTCCTGCATCGTTCCTAGTTTAAAGCCGTTCTTACCAGGTCAGCCATCCTGCTGGCAAGGATGCCTCCGTCATGCTTAGTGAGGTGGATACCATTTCTCCCAAGCAGATGTTGATCCTCAAACAAGGTCCCATGGTCATAGGAACCAAAACCACTGACACCAGCTCCTCAACCAGCTGACACACAGTTCTCTCCTCTTCCTCCTCGCATCCTTTCCTCTCACCAGCAGGGCTGAGAACACACTCATACCCCCATGCCCTGACTGTCACCCCCAGAAGGAACACTGGTTGCAGAAGATGTGGAGTTTTTTATAGTGTCTAAAAATTTCTAGGAATTTCTAAAAATTATTTTCATGCCTCTCTTTCCTAATTAGTAGATCCATAGCACACCAGCAACACCCTTCTGACATTGCAGGTGGTGAAAATATCAATCTAACACACTGTTTAGGTTGCTCATAACTTGGCCAAACTGCGATAGCTTGGACTGAAATTTGTGCTTCTCAGTACAAAGTTCAGCAAAACTCAGTCCTGACAATGAGATGAGGGAAAAATACTTTGTTTTCCCTCATTCAAATTTGTTTTAGGACTTGGCTTTATAAGTTACAGTGACTCCGTGCTTTTGAATGAAAAGTTGAAATTTAGCTGTGATAGAGGTACAGGGTTTACAGTTCCTGCCGCCCAAGTTGCGACAAACGCAAGAAGCAGAGGACGGCTGGGGAGCATGGGCTCTGCCGAATGCAAGACCAGGGACTGAAACATCCAGGGTGAAGACACTTGTCGGAAGGGGATGAAATACTGGCAGCAGAAGCCAAGAGAAAACAGTGGTCGAGAGAGAGCAGAAAGGCCTGGCGCCGGGTGCTTCGTACCCCTCTGATTTGTACTCCATGGGCTTTGCCGCCTGCTGCTCCGGCTTTCCAAGTGGAAGGCATCCGAGCCAGAGCTGCTGCTCGCTCGGGTCCGTCCAAGTGGCTCTGTGGGACAACAGCGCTGTTCCCTGGCCTGGCGTTTATTGCTGTTTTACTTTGGGAAGGCAACTGAAACCCATTCGGCAAAAGTCAGTAAAGCTGCAAAGTTAGGCAAGGAAAAGTTAAGAAATACTAGGAATGAGGTTATTTGTAAGCTTGAAGTCAGCCCCCTTAAGTGTAGGGGTAATTATACATTTCTTAATTAGATGATCACATATTCTTCCTCCCACAGGATCCTGCCTTTTTCCAGCAAATGAGCTGTTTTTCAATAGTCCCTTTCATCCTCCTCTCTCGATGTGCAGCTCAAGCTATTATTTAATGCGTATTATATAACCCTCAGACTAGATGCAGAATTATTCATTCCCTTCTTTCTTTGGGATCCTGTGGGGCTTTTACTGTTATGTGCCCATGGATCACAAGCATTAATGAATGTATTTTATCCAGCATCATGTGCAAACAGCTAGGATTATCTTCTCCATTCTGGGGATGGGGAACAGAGGCAAAAAAGAGATTAATGCTACTGTTTTCAATTATCTGCTGATTCTGGGTACTAGCTGCCTTGAACATACATGCGTTTCTTTTCCAGGGAACTCGCTGTTTTTACAAGTTGGGTGCGACATGAGATGCCTGCGTGAGGCTTGGACGTGTGGCATAGGAGCATGGGAGATATTTTCTGGGGCTATTTTATGCCCCTGGCTTCAGGGGAGGTTGCTCCTGCAGATCGCGAGTGAGAGGAGACGTCTCGCTGCGGTGCCAGGCTGGCAGCCTGGCCTCCTTGGGGGGATAGGGTTTGAACCCCACTTCTTATCTCGCTGCTTCCCACTGGTGAGCGTAGGTCGTCGTTCATCATGTCCTGTGAATTTCTCTCCTACCGTGACTAATCCCTCCCATGCTCTGTGTGGGCATCCCAGGCACCCACCTCCGACTTCTGAATCCGCCAGGTACCTGCATGAGGTTGCGCAGCTCCTAAAAATGAAATACTTTGTGATTTTTATAATGAGTATCACATTTATTCGCGGACTCCCTTTTACAGTCCTAGCCTCTGGAGTCCTGTGATAACCTGAAAATTTGTGCTTTTGTTTCTTTGTGCAGAACCCATTTACTCCATGCTGGCTGCAGAAAGGGTCTTGAAATGTGCCATTTAAGGCTTAGATACTGAAAGACAGATCAGAAGAGCTAAAATTCATCATTGTTCTAAAAATTGCATGATTTTAAATCAACCCCAGCAAATTTTGACTGCTGGGAATTGGCAAGAGTATGCCATAAGAATTCTGGATTAGGTAGGTAGAGTGTATTTGATGATTTATGGATATGAATAGCATTTTGTACTTACAAAGTAGCTCTTTAGGGGCCTCAGGCTCTACTGAGAAATCTGAGGGGAAAACAGCATTTCTGAAGATTTTACACGGTGGATGACGATGTGCAAGGTGGCTGCATTCGCTTGTCCGTAACAGGACACACTGATCCAATAGGCTAGTTCTAGTTCAAAGAGCAGATGGAGCTAATAGGTTTTGTAATTAGAAAATGTGGTATTCACCGAAGTGGAAACATTTTTCAGATACAAATCAATTTCTGTAGTTGTATTTCTTAGAAAAAATTGAGATAACACCTTTCAGTAAAGTGGCAACATTCTGTTTCAACACTTGCAGAAACTAACATTTCAATATAGCATTTCCAAATGATTTCGTGTACTGAAATTATTTTATGTAATAAAAAATAACGTTGGGGTTTTTTTACAGTAAACAGTGTATTTCTGGGGATGTGTTTTATAAAATACAGACATCTATAAATACTTCTTTTCCCTCCAATTTTGGAAGGGAGAGACACTTAAAGCTGCAGAATTTTCTTTAAAATGGAAAACCCTGGTCTTCCCAGGTCTAGCTTGCCAAGTAAGAGACTTATTTGGCCTTAACCCTGAATTTAAGCCAGAAATTCTTCAAATTCTAAGTGGTCCTTTAGCGTGTTCTTATAAAAATCCTGGTGTAATTGGGACCTTATCTTTGCTGCAGCCTGTGCCTGTGCTGACATTGTCATAAAATCAATAATACAATGATCTACCTACCGTAGGCAAGTCATTTAAACTCTCTACTTACCTTCCTTATTGAAAAATTAATTATTTATTTACAAAAGCAAGTTTAAAAAGTCAGAAAATAGTAAACTAAAAAATGTAGCACTTGATCCACCGAGTCAGTGGAAAAATGTGCTTGGGATTAAGCCCTAAGTGTATGGTTGGATCTAAAATGTAGAGGATTGATTGATCTTAATTACTTTTACATTACGTTTTATATCATCAACAGCTACTTCTCAAGTAAAACCTTTTATATTGGACTGAAGGCAGTTCTACAAAATCCAGCAAGTTGGGGGTTTTTTTTTGGAAGGCTTTTATTAAGAAAAAACAACTTACACTGACTTTAACAGAAAGTATTGATAGTCTTGTAAATCCTTTAATCTAGAAGGAATCAAAACAGTTTATAGATTAAATACCTGCAGAGTACAGCAGTCAAATGCAAAATGCTGCTCCACCAACCTGTGTCCAGAATATTTCAGAGTAATGACATAAGAGAATATCTTTCCCATTAAAGCTGTGGAAGGTTGTCTTGGAGAATATAAAAAAGTTACTGTGATAGGAAAGTAACGAAGGCTCCAGAAGTCATTGTCCCTTGATCTTCCTGTTATCCTGCAAGCATCTCCCAGCCTACTCTGAGAAATGTAATGTTGAACCTGGGAAAAAAAATTTCCAGTGGACAATTTATGAGAGAATGCTGTGAATTGAGATGATATTCATTAATAATTTAGGCAAAATAAAGTTAACAAAATACTTCAAAATTATCAAAGAATCCAGTTGAATATGTTAAATTAATATGTAGGTAGTCTACATACAGTACACCTCCTTCTGCATGGCAGATGAAGAACAATCCATCCCAAAATAACCCGTAGCTTGGCACTACCCTAGGAAGCATTGGATCAAATTCACTCTTAGGGCTGCTGTGTTCTACCACACAGAGGCTGTGTTTCAAATTTGGTTGAAGTACCTGAGAATTATTGTTTATAAGCAGTTTTGGATCCTTCCAGATGGGAGGACTTAAAAGGACTGTCAATGAGTTCCCTCAGGATTTGTGTGTTGTAAAACACTGAAAAGCTTACGAGCAAAATAATTGTTACTATCTGGATGTCTGTGAGATATGAAGAACCTGATTCCGGGCCAGAGTTGAAAGACCTGAACCCGAGAAAAAGCTGCTGCTGCTGAAGAAGGAGAATTTCTCTGCTAAGAGACGAAGGACCTGACCAGCGGTCAGTGAAGGAAAAATTTCTGCTGACGGATTGACGTCTACAAAGTTTTGAACCAGACCCCGAGCGCATCAAAACCTGGGTAGTTGACTAGGCTTAAATATATCACCGTACTACCGTGCAAATACGACTGTTAATGAAGAAACCGAGGAAGGAGTTTGCTAGAGCCATTCTTGGGCTCGCTCGCTGGCTGGGCAGCCCCTGCCGGCTCACTGCCGGGCTCAGCGTCCCGCTGCACGTTATCCCGCAAAAGTGGGGTCAGCCCTCGCCATTCCTCTTCTCTGGATGCTCCTTTGTATCGTTGCTCCAGCCGAGGCTTCTCGCGGTGTCTTAGGGGTTAAGGTGAAATAAAACAACTGCACAATAGGCGGTGTTATTCTAACAGAGTATAAAGTATAGCTGGAAGGACCTGATCAAGATAAGGAATTAGCTCACTAGAGCGCTGAATTGTGTAGTGACAGTCGCACCGGCTTGTTTCCGGATCTTTGTTTATTTACCATTTTAAAAAGACTGGATGACAGCCAGCTGCTGGCTCTGCAAGAAGGCAAGGGAACAAGATGTCTACATTGGCAAAGGAACAAGATGTCTACATTCGCAAAGGACTTTACAAGTTGTAACTTGTGTTACAGTCACAAACAAACACGGAACACAGTACCTAAATTTCAACTCAGAAAGCCTTTCCTCAGCCACATACACACACCACAAACCTTACGTTCACAAATTCAACTGCAGATACAATGCAGAGACCACACAGAACTATA
The DNA here is from genome assembly GCF_947461875.1 of Haliaeetus albicilla. Taxonomy (NCBI): domain Eukaryota; kingdom Metazoa; phylum Chordata; class Aves; order Accipitriformes; family Accipitridae; genus Haliaeetus; species Haliaeetus albicilla. The sequence goes on from NC_091501.1 coordinate 21,910,809, forward strand.
CTCAGCCCATCCTTTCTTAGGTTGTGGGCAAACGTGCATTTGCCTGCACTGCAAAACAAAACCTCTGATTGGGAGAACCCCCCCTGCTTCGTCAAGGATGTCCTGGTTTCAGCTGGGATAGAGTTAATTGTCTTCCTAGTAGCTAGTACAGTGCTATGTTTTGAGTTCAGTATGAGAAGAATGTTGATAACACACTGATGTTTGCAGTTGTTGCCAAGTAGTGTTTAGACTAAAGTCAAGGATTTTTCAGCTTCTCATGCCCAGCCAGCGAGAAAGCTGGAGGGGCACAAGAAGTTGGGAGGGGACACAGCCAGGGCAGCTGACCCAAAGTGGCCAACAGCGTATTCCATACCATATGATGTCATGCCCAGTATATAAACTGGGGGGAGTGGGGGCGGGGGATTGCAGTTTGGGGACTAACTGGGCATCGATCGGTGGGTGGTGAGCAATTGCACTGTACATCATTTGTACGTTCCAATCCTTTTATTATTACTGTTGTCATTTTATTAGTGTTATCATTATCATTATTAGTTTCTTTTCTGTTCTATTAAACCGTTCTTATCTCAACCCACGAGTTTTACTTCTTTTCCCGATTTTCTCCCCCATCCCACTGCGTGAGGGGGGCAGTGAGTGAGCGGCTGCGTGGTGCTTAGTTGCTGGCTGGGGTTAAACCATGACAAAGGAAGACAAGGGTGAAATGAGAGCAGCCACCGGAGATCTGTGGGGAGCCTTGATCGTACTAAGGTGGGGAGCTGCAGATCAAACCCCAGGCAGAGGCTCTGCATAAGCAGCTCAGCTCAGTAGAGCGATGAGAAGGGTTGAGGTGAGAAAGTAACGGAGAGGTGCAAAACACGCCGCACTCCACAGGGGACACGAGAACCATCTCGTTGTGTCCTCCAGCATCTCTCTTGGAAATGGTCTTTCCCTCGCATTTCATGGTTATTTCTGAAGTCATGAGCGCTGACTGCCTTTGTAATCTTTTCTAAGGTGATAGTCTTCATAACACTATGGAAAGTACAATGGCAGTAAGGATCAGGGGTGTGTGAGTGGAAAAGTGTAAAAGGAATGTAAACTAGCCTCTGCCACAGAGTAAATAACACAAGAGGAGTGTGTCCATCCAGGAGTATCCTCTACCCAAGTGCTTTGTAGAAAGTGCATTTTATGTAAGTGCTATACCAAGATTAAGAATAATAATATGAAAATAACATGCTCAGAGGAGTGTGTCCACCCAGGAGTATCCTCTACCTGTGCACTTTGTAGAAAGCCTTTATATGTAAGTGCCATACCAAGATTAAGAATATTAATATGAAAATAACATGCTCAGAGGAGTGTGTCCACCCAGGAGTATCCTCTACCTGTGCACTTTGTAGAAAGCCTTTATATGTAGGTGCCATACCAAGATGAAGAATGCTGTGACATCCGCCTACGGCACTGGATTCTCCTTTTGCCTCTCGTGGTGAACGAAGACTGCAGAGTTAATAAATTCCTTCTCCGCTCCCAAGTGTGCCATCAGCTTTTTTTCCTTCCTTGTCCTCAGGGAGTTTTGTGGAGGAAGTATGTGGCAAAGCAGACTTGGACACTGTGATTCAATTCTTAAGTCTGGGGCCTGCTCTTCTGAAACAAGCTTTCTCCTTTTTCTCTGAGCCTGCTCCCACTAGCTGTAATACAGCATATGACTGCACATGCCTACAGGGAAAATGGGTTGGGAGATACATTCCACATAGTCAATTCAAGGTTTTACGGCAAGTCATTAAAGATTTTTTAAAAGTTAAAAGTGGCAAGTGAAGAGGGGAGTTATGTGAGCCCGTGCAAAAGGTTTATAATTAGGAACGAAAGCACTGGAATAAAGAAAAATTACCCTGGCCCATGGGGTGGGTATCTGCAGGCAACTCTGTGCCTGGCAGAAGGAGACGTGCTGATAGCTAAGTGGTTCAATACTTTGTTCATCAAAGCAAGTGTCAGACTCCACAGGGGTAGCAAAAGTCCCATTTAATTTAAAGCTAAGTGGCATTAAAGCAAACCGGAGCTCCAAAGAATAGATTGTAGAGAGGAATCCTGCTCTGCCAAGTAGGAAGAGAAGTGTCGAAGGTGTGGTCTAATACAGTCCCTTTTCACTAGGCATTTATAGGACCCTGTGAAATGCATATGCTCCAGGAATGCCTCCTGTCTGTGTTGCAACATGAGCTAAATGTTGTTGGACTCCCAGCAGACTCACAGCCCAAGATAGCAAGGCTGCTTTTCTGGGAGGCTGTGTTGCACCAACATGGAGGAGGCTGGATTTGGAACCTGCTCTCCTGTTCTGTTCTGACACCCGGAGCGCCGGTGCTTTCAGGTGGGCTTACCTAATGGTTGCACGCGAGAGAGGAGAAGAAATCCATCAATGTCCAACCATAATAAAAATCCATCCAATCTTGCCTCCCTTTATCAACAGCAAAAATCAAAGCGTTGACCTTTTCTGAATGACTTCTGCCTGACTTAACACCTATCTGATCATTTACAAGACACTAATTATAGAGTTGGAACATTACCTGCAGCCAGTTTCCTGAAGTGATGAAACCGGCCGATACCTGAATGATGTGATTGCCTGACAGCACATATAAAGAGAGGCACGCTGCTGGATGCTGTTGTTCCAGGAGATGGTTGCTTTCCTTCAGCTGAGAGAGCTTCGAGGTGCTTCATGGAGCCAGTTTGCTAGTCCTGGCTGCAGGTTAGGCCACAAAACTGTAATGCTCTCAGATTGACTCTCAAGATGCATTTTGGCCCCTTCTATAAAGCCCTGTTTTAAATTAAACTTTGGGAGGGTTGTGGGGTTGTTTTTCGGAGAAAAGCCTTGCTTCAAAATAAAAAAATCAAAATTCTTTGTTTTGAAAACACTGAAATGTAATACTTGGCTTTTCTGGATTGTCTTCTCCTTTCTTTAGCCATGACTCCCCCCCAAATACGGCCCGAGCTTGCCGTTACACAAGCGCTGGGTTTCTCAGTTAATCCACCCCAAAATCCCTCTCTGCGGGTCCTTTCTCAGCGCACTGCTGCTCCATGCCGCATGAAGTGCTGCGTGTCTCACGAGGGACCCTGCTGACAGAAGCCACCCAGATCTCCTGCCCTAACCTCTGATGGTTTGTGTTTATAAAACTTTGGGGGTGAATGCCAGCCATCCTCATGAACGTGAGGGATTTTCCCCTTCATGCCACCCCACCGCTGCAAGAAGACCTTCCTCTGAAAATGTGACATATCCAGCGTTGTCTGAGGTAGTAAAGAGCAAGCCCGTTCCTATTCAAGCAAATCCCATCCCCCTGCTCTACACAGCTAGCCTTTTTCCTTACTTCTTCCCAGGAATTTCCAAACTCAGGCAGGAATCCTGTGAGGAGCATCATCACATTCAGAAAGGCTGGTATACTGCCTGCACTCCCTCTTCCCTTTTGAGCCAAAAAGCCTTTTTTTTTTTGCCACCGGTAACTCAATATAATATATCTGTGCTGAAAAGCTAACAGGGAATCAAAGAGATTTCAAACGGAAAGGAAGACAAACCTTCCAAGGCCAGTGGAAATAGAGGTTTTATCAAAATGTGTAGTTCTTAAATAAATAAGAGTAAACCAGAGATATTTATTGAAGGCCCAAGGATGAGGCCATTCAGTCAGAGACAGTAGATGGCAGTAAAAGATGGGGAATAACGAAGATTAAACCTGTAATTGGGAAACAGCGGGCGGGTTCTCATTTCAGTGCAGAGACTTCACTAACCTGGTGCCATGCTCTGCTTGCAGGTGGAAAGGCATGGCTTCTTGGAGAGCCATTTTGTTCTCATGCCTTGTGCCTTTCTCCTTTGGTTCTTTGGACACGCAGGAAATGCCGATGTATCTGCACCATAGATTTATGTTTTCATGATTTAACCCCACAAATAAGATTCCCTAAAGAAGACTTGCAAGCACAACATCTGACTTATAGGTAGGATCACACACAAGCTGCTGAAAGCCAGCTCCCCCTCACCGAAGGCCCCGTAACTGGGAAGTATGATCCAGCAGCTCACAGAGAAAGGGAAGACTCCAGCCAGCTGACATGCAGCAGCCAGCTGAAGTAACCGAGAGCCCATTTGTCCACAGGAACGTCTGGTCAGCGTTTGGATTAGCAAATTGAATATGGCAAAGAAAAACCATCCTGGGACCTTGAGCGAGTGTAGTGGTCAAAGCCCAGACCGTGCACTTTAATACAAAGCAAAACCTCGTACAGCAGAATACTGTGTAGTCCTGCATTGTGTGAGCTGAATGAAACGCTCGGCATTGTGGTCTGCGTTAGTTGTGAGGCTGCCCTGCAACAACAGAGCGCTTCCCACCTGGGCATGAAGGGACATGGCTCTCATCTGTCACGCTGAGAGGGATGAAATATGGGAGCACAAGTCAGCAGAGAGTCCTGGGTCCCTGGCTTTGCATGCATTGTCACCACATTATATATATATCCTTAGGAAATGTATTAAGCTCCATTCCAAAACTAGTTTGTTCTCTTCTTCTTCTCCCCCAAATGCCCTCTGATTATCACCTGTAGTATCCCATAGGCTATGACATATACCATAATTCTATAAACTGCAATGAACATAAACACAATTCTTATTATATAATATATGAAATACAGAATTGATATAATTAGTGCAATTAAAATACATTAAAAAGTCTAAATATCAATAATAAAATGTCCAGTTCACATTGGAAGCAGGTTGACATTTTTCACAGGAAATGGCTCCTCACAACTGAAAAATTAACTCAAAGTTCTGTAAAATCTAAAACTTTTTCAGCAGGCAAAACTTTTCAAAGAAACTTTTTCAATGAAAATAGAAGCATTAATTCCACTGAAAAGTTTTCTCAGGGGAAAGCTGCTTAATCACAAACTCTGTGTAACACCTAGAGGAAATAGCATCCTTAGCTGAGTCACCAGCAACCACAAAGACTCCTGGATTTTATATTCTGGGCCTGTCCCTGCTGAGAGTGAGACATCCCTCATGTCACGGCCCTAGGAGGGTTTAAATTAAACCAACCTCACACACATTGTGCAAGGCTGAACTTAATTTAATGGCTTCTGCCTGATACCCTAGAGGGATACGTGTTCTCTGAAGACACTTCAGCAAGACCCTTTGGTAAGTCCCAATTTGTCTGAATTTATCCTTGAAATGTACTATTGTTCCTTTTCCTCTCCTTTTCACAACCATCACCATTTTAGAATCACAGAAAAATTTATGTGGGAAGAAGGTCATCTAGTCCTGCTCCCTGCTTAGAGCAGGGCTAACTTCAAAGTTTGACGAAGTCGCTCAGGTTTTCTTGTAATGCTGAGAAATCTAATAAAATCCTGTAACTAGGACAACCAAAAAGCTCATTGAATGGCAAGGGAACTCTTTGTCATGGCATTTCTTTAAGCCAGAGGCAAAGGCATTCACTGATACACCATTATGAACACAGAGTTACGTGGCCCCTGTTACAGACTCTGTAAAGAACTAGTATCAACTGCACATGCGATACGTATGACTATCACTTTGAATCGTGCTTATAAAAACATAAGTTGCAGTGTTTAAAGCAGTAATGCACTGAGATACCCAGACAGGTATTTAATGCCAGTAGTGACTTGTCTACTATTTAATGCCATGACGCTGTTAACCAGGTTCTGTGCACTGTCTGGTGGGGAGGTGGCTTTACCTTGCCAGGTGCTTTCTGAAGTTAACTTTGGGGATCAGCAGTCCTCTGCGGGAGTGTTAAAAGTGAATACCAGATTAAGATATGAATCACGGGAAACCCTTCTGAGGTTGGGCTACAAGGTTTGCATTTGAATTGGATCTGCCTGGGGATAACTTAGCAGTGCTGGGACAAGGGGTTTGATTGAATGGTAAATCCTAGCCTCAAGGTTGTATAAGTGGCTGGACAGCTGCAGGTAATGGATATCGAAACCAGAAGGTTTCAATCTACATTTATATGTAAGCTGAGTAAACATACTTCAATTTCTGTACACACAGAGCCATTCAAGTCTTCTGAGCTCTGCAGGCATAGTCGGTTCTGTGGTCCTACAAGAAGGTGCAAGAGCCAGACGGTTCCTGATTTGGAGGTGGAATGGGGAGGGCAAGGAGCAGAGCTGGAACGGAAAGGTGGGGGAGAGAGCCCGGCAGGGCTGTAATTCCTCATCCTGCTGTTCCCTGAGAAGGATGGCACCTGCTTCCCACTGGCACAATCCTCCGGGAAGCAGCTCCCAAGCCCTTCCCCAAGTACAGCAGCAGCAAGCCTGGTCTTCCCATGCTGCAGCAGGGGCAAGGGCCTTGGCTATTGTGGCTCCTGTGCACACTGCAAATGTGTTGTTAGCATCTGAATACAGTAAATGCTTCATTCCCTTATTTTTACTTTAGTGCTTGTCTGCTGTAAAGGATGATTTCAGAATGGCTGGTGAGCAGCAAGGCATTGCATTCCTATGGGTGAAGGAAATCTCTACACAGGGGTACAGGACTGTCTCCCCAGCATCCAGCCTTTCCAGTACAAGATTCATGGGTAGCAAGGCTGTTCCTCCAGTGAGCTCCAGCAGGCAGGGTGAGAGCTTGTGAAATAGGATGTTGGGAGCCTTTGATGACCAGCTTTAGCCAGATGCTCCTTGGCTCTCCTTCAGAGAGCACAAATCCCAGTGACCTCTCGAAGGTTGTAGCTCTCCTCAGCGTGCAACTCTCCGTATGAATTTATTATGTCATGATATTTTCATCACTTTTAGGCTTTCACTTAGAAAAAGTGTTATCTAGAAAAAGTGGTTTTTAAATGTTCTCTTTGAAAAGAAGACACAGGGATCCCATGAAGAACCGTATTGTTGATCTCTGAAGAAAGCAGCGTGGATGGGCTCAGCTGCTTGAACAGAGGCATGTACTTTCATCTGGGATGACCTACTATTTCTGACACAACTCCAGAGGATTGGCAGACATTACACAGGAACTACAGAAAACCTTCTTCCTTCTTGGGGGCACCTGGAGGCTAGAAGGAAGACCTAGGTGATATAAGATGGCTCTAGATGTTCATGTTTAGGCATCTCACCAGTGAACTCTCTGTACCGAATGGCTTTTCCATTCCGTCAGGAGAAAGCCTTCAGGAATCAGTTAGCTTATTTCAGAAATGAACAATTTGGCAGTAATTCAGTCTCCAGAAGGCTTTGTGCCAGGCTCTATTGCTGCTTCTAGCCTCTGTCTGGCTTCACCCAGGCAGTACATTGCAGCCAGCCACCCGACCATTGCGCCATCTCTCTGGCTGCCACAGAGCAGTCAAGTTCAGATGACCACCTGGAAGACTGAGACCTGGGCTGTGAGCCTCGGCATTTATTGCTTCACACTGGAGATATCTCTAGGAACACCGCTAGCTGCTCTAGGCTGACCCTTTGCTGCAGCCATGACCCAGACCCTCGTACCTGAGTTGAAGCAGGTGAGATCTCAGTGAGGCAAGCAGGTAGGAGCTAGAGGGAAAATGAAAGGGCTGGAAACAGGGAAGGGGAAGGGGAGAGTAGGAATGGCAGAAGAACTTTCCTCCCAGTGAGTGCCATGCAATGATCTGTTTGTTAACTACCACACCCTGCTATGTCCTACAGCTATTTTTATCTGATGACACTTCTGTGCTGACTCATCCCAGTGCTCAGCTTCTGACACACCAGGCAAAATATCCACCCATACTCCTGCTTTATCTCCAAACCCACTCTTCTCTAGCCTATAACGCAACAGTGCTTTAAAGCATGAAAGGAGCATAACAAGCTTTCTATTTAACAAGACCCAAAGACATGCATGTACCCTGTCATCACAGCACAGTGGTATTATCCGCCAGCTCCTTAGATAATTAGGACGTGCTCAAATTTTCTTAAAATTACAGTCAGTGTGAACGATGCTGTTATTATGTGGAAGAGCTGGACTTCTATAGCACAACCAATATGGCCTTAAACCAGAGCACAGCAACTACAGGTCACAGCAGTAAATTCGGGTTGGTGTACTGAAAGTCTGCTCTGGCTGCACCTTAGTGTTAGGAGCAGCAATTGGGCTGAGAAAAATATAGAAAATACCTCACAGAGCCTGAAAGTGGTTTGGCAAAATTATTTCACATTCAGTAAAATCATACTCAAACTGTCTTCCCTCTACCAGATCAGTCAATGCAGAGTTGCTCCCTCCTGGGCCTGCTTCACTCACATTTTAAAAGGCCACCAACAGTGATGGGCTTCCTACCACAGTTCAGACACTGCAAATTGCCCAGCCTGATGCTCCTGAGTGTCAGAACTGATCAGCGTTGGTTAAATTATATTCCCTGAATATCATTTTGCTTGTTAGTTATGTTTGGTTTCTTTGGATGACAGCATCCTTTCTATCACCAAAGAAACTGCTACAGAATTGCTTCTACTGATAAATCCTTTTGATTCTGATCTCTTTCTATCAATGTTACCTGCTGGTACCTGCTATCACTGTTATATACCTTGTTTTATGTGGTTGCCAGAAATATTCTCTTCCTGCAACTACAGCCTCCAGGTATACACAGGAAATAATTGACTAGTTTGCTCCCTGGTCACCTTCTGTGTGATAGACCATTCTCTTCAGTGGTCCCTGAACTCCCCAGCCAAGAGGGATCCTCTACATCCCCCCTTCCTGTCTTTGCCTTTCACTAAATCCCATTTCATACACTCTCTAGCAGCTGCAATCTCTCTGTGCTGAGCCATACTTCTACTAACATTCTGGTTTGGTGGTACTTTTATGCTAGGATTTTGGATGACATGAGTTTTTTTCCCTCTCAGGTAAAGGAAGAAACAAGCAAAAGCAGTTAGATCCTTCTGCAACAGGCAGGTGCCAGTAAGAGGTGAAATGAGGTTGGGAGTCTGGGATGTGTTAAGTGGTGCACCCAGCAGAAAAGGAATGACTTCTATCTCTTGTTATCCTGCTGATCCACTTTCCTAGCTACCAAACCTTCCACATTCTAGATTAAACTTTCTCAACTGCTCAGACCCTACAACCTCATCCATCCAAGCCTCTGGACTTGGATGAGTCTTGTGAGTCTCAGGAAATTTTTCCTTACATATATCCTTCAGCCTCAGTTCATAAATTCTCTGCCTGGGAATACTTCAGAGACAATCCAGTGAGATTAGTACTTGATTCTTGTAGGCCTTGAGAGCAACCTAGTAAATTTAATTATGGGCTCAGTAAAACCCTACTCCCAGGTGTGTCATCACTTTTTCCCATGACTCATGTTTGTTGTGTTTAGAGGTCATCCCTGTCGACACCACTGCGCCAGCTGAAGAATCAAGTGTAATACGTAAGTCTTTTTCACTTCCATTTTTTTACCCTAATCTATTATTGCTCAGCTTCTTTCTTTTGTCTTCACTGACTCCCACTTCTTAGAACCCATGAGAAACATAGATACTAGAGTCAGGGTCAGTCAAACATACTGCTTACCATCCTTTTCACTTCACATGCCGCAGTCCTGACATACTAAAGTGCCACTGGCTTAAGCAGGATCAGACCTACCTTGTAAAATGGTGCTTCTCAGACAGAAGACTGCCAAGTATCAATTCCACCTGGTGGTCCAAATTAGAGTCATGAATTGAAATGAGAAGGGTTGATCTTATGAGAAGGTCACATTAGAAGTCATCTTTTGGTTTTAACATTTTTTTCCCTGGAAATGAAGAGACTCAGTGGATGCAGCCATACCTCTTATCACTGAGAAGCCATCCAGACATTTCACTGTTGAGGCCAGCTAGAAATAGTCTACTTAAAACTCCAAATAATCAGACATGTTTTCTGCATCACATGTGCTTTCTTTCCTGAGATAACAACAGCATAAAAGAATGGATGCAAAACCACCCAGCAAGCATCTGTTTCCCTTCGTTTACCCAGCTGTTTCCCTTCATTTACCCTTATTCGGAAAGCTCTGAAATTATGATCTTTGGGGAAGCAGAAATATGAATTACTGGTTAAAGAGGTTCAGTCCAGGTCACCAGCATTTCATGATGTTCTTCACCCTGTGATCACTTTAACAACAGGCTGCAAGAGCAAAGCCTGTGTTTTGCCCTTCTTTATGGCCCCACAGACAGGTCTCCCAAACGAATCCCTCCAGACGACAAAACCACACGTGGCATCTGAAAGGCTTCCCACCTCAGGAGGCTGTCTTCAACACTGGGGCCATCCAGCACCTACCTTTCCATCCCTGCTTCTTCCACAGTCCTCCTCCTTCCTCTCTTCAGTGTTCAACCATGTCCAGTGGAGATGATGGAGACTGAGAAGGAGACCACAAGTGCCGTGCAAATGCCCGCTACGCGGTGTGTGAAACCTTACTTTCAATGCATAGTTGCACAGTCCAGAAGGAGCTATATGAGAATGCTCTGGAGATCAGTTTGTCCTCTTGAGCTTCATGGGGGATTAATAAGATGCTCATTTAAAATAAAGCTGTAGATTAAAAAAAAAACACAACCAAACTATTAAAAGCTCTGTATTTAAAGAACATTCTCCAAGTTGTGTGTTTACATGATGTTGTGAATGAACTTACACAATGCTGGCAACAAGGTGCCAGCTTTACAATTCTTAGAAACTCTCTTTTGCCCCAAATCATTATAGAACCATTTGCTACTCAGCCACTTCTCCCAGGGGCTGAGGGGAATTTCACCTATTTTTTCATTACTCTTTTTTTTTTTTTTTGGCATGCAAAGGTACAGCATATAGTGGTTTTCTTCTGTAATTTAGATACCTATTTAATCAAGAGTAAAGTGAGGCTTACTGCTTCACAGCCAAAGGAATGCCAGGCAGGAATTTAAAACAAAGAGCTGAAAACTTTCTAAATTTCTTTAAAAAAAACCAAACAAACACCTGCTCTGTACTAACAAGCATTTAGTGGTCTTACAGCCCAAATGCATCTTTATTTACCTTTATTTACCTTCTCAGCTCACATTAGCAATGAGGAAAAGGGTTTGCCATACCTAAAAGCTCTCTTTTTCAGGATATGGTTTCAAACATTCAGCTGGACAAGAGACAAGGAGAATAGCTAAGGGCAGTCTCTGAAAAACACTTTCACTTCTCTCCTTGCACTGAAACCAGTCAGTGCCTTCAGTTTCTTTGCAACTACAGTCAGGAGGCTCAGTGTACAGAGGTTTCAGCCAGTGGAGGGCAGCAGCTGCCGTGCCTTAACCCAGCAATAGTTCCTTGAAAATTGGCTGAAAAGATCTTTAGAATTTGCAGTTCAGCCTCAGGACACTGAGAAATAGATTAGTGCAGTGAATTATTATTTTAAAATCTGTTTATGTTTCTGATTTATTAACAAAGATGATAGTAACAGATTTCAAGTAAAGAGAAGGCTCAACCTAACAAAAATACTAATAAAGACAGGAACCTGAGACCCAAAAAAGTTTTGGCATAGGACAGAAAGTGAGATTTGCGGTTACAAAACCAAACGTCAATAATGTCATCAGCCTTGGGAGAACAGATCCAAGGTTGCATCAGTGAAAAAACCATACACATTCTGAGCAGTCTTTGACATAGCTGCAGTAAAATGTGATTCTTCAAGTACTCCTACGGCAAGTGGGTAAAACTCCCATGTCAGGTGTGGAACACAAAGCTGAGACCGACATTTCAGACACCCTAATGGCTGCTTCTTGCAATGCATCATGGAAACCACAAGATGGAAAACCCCTGCAATTTTGAGAAATGATCAGGACATGGTTCAAACAAAGTATCACCACTGAAGAGCTGCTCTGGAATAACGACCGTAGTGTACTAAAATTCAGCATCCCTCCAAAATCCACTACATTGGTGTTAACTTTCAGGAAGAACTGCATAGAGGAGGTACAATGAAATTAATACCACCAACTAAAGTGATTAAATGCTTCAAAAGCTGCATGGACATTGTTAAAAAGCAATCAGGGCAAGGCTTAAGGAAAATATTTCAAAAAGACTCTCTCCTAATTTTTCCTTCCTAAACTATGGAAGACCAAGCACCCCAGTAATGTAGAAATAAGCAATAATAATAATTATAGTAATAAGCAATCCTTCAAAATGTTTAAACTTGCCCAAGCAAACAAAGTAAAAAAGAACTTATACTTTGGCAAATAGGTTACAAAACCACAATTAAAATCTGGAGGGAGAAAAATTCAGGAAAACCTTCCCTCTGGCATAGAAATTACTCGATGATTTTTTTTCAAGCTTAAAAGTCAGGAATCCTACCTGAGGGTCTGTGGGGCCAATTGATTACACTTTTCTAAAGAAAACATTCAAAAAAAGACAAAAGTGTGGCAAAAAAGCACAAAGAAACTCTTGGCCTGTATCGTGGAGAAGGGTAAGGAGGTTCCTACAACAGAACTTTTCTTACTGAGGGATGCAACAGAAGACCTGTCTCAAACTGAAGTATTAGTTGATGAGATTTTAATACGATGTAAGAGAAAGAGCAAACATGGCTTTTACAAGGTCAATCATGACTCGTCAATGTGCTGGAACTCTGTATATAGGCAAGGGTGATCTGATTTACATAATATTTTTGGATGTTTTTAAATGTTTACAAGGAAATCCCTTGGAGTGTCTCAAAGAAAAGAAAAATGAAATAAAACAGGTAATTTTCTGTGCTATTGTCTAGTTAAGAATAAGAAATAAGGAGAAGAAATAAATTGTTCACCTTCACAAAGGATGAAGGTCACTATTTATGTCCTAAAAGGAACTTTGCTATAGTCTGTTGTGTTTTACGTACTTGTGAATGATCTTGAAAAATGGGTACAGGGGAGGATGCAAACTCTACTGATACTGAATTGCTTAGGACCATAAAAACAAAAGCTGACTGTGAAGAGTTGAGAAATACTAAGTAACTAGACAATAAACCAGCAGATACTCCTTCATTCTTTATTGAAAAATGCAGAGATGCACATCAAGAAAAACAATCATACACATACAGACTGATCAGCTCTGAACTAGAAGTGGCCAGGTAGAGAAAAAAAAAAGATACTGGTCTAAACACACTTGTCTTATAGGGACAGTATAGGACATTTCTGGTTAGCAATTCTACAGGTGGCAGGACCAAAATAAAAAAGAGCAGGAACTTTTCCAGTGTTGTTAAATTGTCAAACATGTGGTTACAGGATGTTGTACAACCACCAAACTTATATATACACAAGAGAATTAGATAAACTCCTGAAATTCTTTGGAGGATTAGTAGACACTAATATGCAAATCTTGATTCAGAAAGTCTCTGTAATAGATTGTTGAGAGCTGGGAGTTAGGACCAGAGGTAGTATCAGCACATAATTGCCCTGTGCTTATTTTCTTCCTTCCATATCTGCTTTTGGCCACTAAGTGAGAGAGCATACCATCAGGGTAGGTAGATCTACTATCTACCCTTGTCCACAGCCTGCTGTATAGCAAAAGTACATTACCACTGATCGATATGGACCAGTTGTGTGACAATGCAGCCCTAAATGAGGAATGTCATCACCAGTTCAGACCAGAAAAGACCCCCCATGCAAAACAGACTTTTTCTAACATTTAATTAAAGCCTATCCAAGCTAATGACAGTGAATTTGTGAAGTCATTTGCCACTCGTTTTACAGAGAGTCAATGAGACTTGGATCATGTGAAAGCCTGAGTTTTAGAAATGCTTACATCCCAGATTCAGGGGGCATTTTTTGTGATTTGCACATTTCAAAATAAAGCCAACAGATCTGTCACAGAAGCTGTAACAGTCTTTACTCACAGCCACCAGACCACAGCACAGTGTAGCAGCATATTGGCATCTTAAAAGATCTTACTATGTTCTTCCATAGTCTATCTGCCTACCCATTCCTCTTCTGTTGCTATTCCTTACAGCTCAAAACACCTGCTTTTGCAGCCTACAGCCCTAAACACTTTCTCTTGTGCGTAATCTCTTTTGGTCCTTTTTGCTACCTAGAATCACAATTCTGTTCCTCCTCACATAGCTTCCAGCCTGGGATAGCAACTTGGAATTGGTACCAAAGAAGAGTAAGCCATACTAGAAAACCAAGTCAGGTGGGGCACTGAAGAAGACAGGTCAGGCAATGCTCTTCAGGGTCCCAACACATTTAATCTGTGCCTAGGGGAGCCGAAGCGATCACTGTTTTGGTGGCATACAAGAAGTTTGTTGTGCTGCATCAACCACAGCTGTACCCTTCCATCCCCATTCATCTTTGACTTGCCAAGCCGGCCAGGAAAAGAATGATGAGATGATAGACTAAAGAATGAAGTGATTTTCTGAAGGCTTTCCATAGAGCTTTCAAAAGTGATTTCTGGTTTGGTTTTGCTCGTTTATTTTATTTCAAATTTGAGGCTTTGCATGGTCCATTTTGTTGCTCTTCAAGAATCAGCAGAAATATTTCCAGCCCACAACACATTGTTATCACACCTAGTAAGGGTGTGGACAGAGCATCTTTTCCTACTTGCAGGGAACTTGACCTCTAAGACCACTCGAGCAGCCAGGGTTCTCTACCTCTTGGTCTTCTTACTAAAGAATAAAATTAAGGCACTACAGCAGGGCAGGGCAAACATTGGTGCTGGTTTATTGCAATCCAGATTCTAACAAAATTAAAACACAAAGAGGATTCAAAGCAAATTTTACGAAAGGATTCCTACCCTACAAAACAAATTTAATAACTTTAGGAATCAAATATTCCTGTGATGGAGCTGAAATCACCAGCTGATGACCAAGTTTCTTCACTCTGTGCATGTCTTTCTATAAGGGAAGGGAAGAAAAGAGTTAGAAATCAAATCATGGGGTCCTGAGGTAGCTCTCAACTGTCCCAGCATGATGCAACACTAAGGGACTGATCCATCTGCTGGGTGACACTACGGAAAACTGGTAATCCCCTTTGCCTTACTATCTCATAACAAAGGTTCTTTAAAAAAAAGTGCAGATAAAATGCATAGTTATCTGCATTTGGCTTCTTACAAAAAGTGTTCACTTACAAAGCTGATCTTTTCCTCCAGCATCTTCCTCACCACGGATGGATCCCTCTGTAACACATCACAACGGTCACACTGCTGGACATTACCCCCCTACACATACCCAGTGAAGATAACAATACAGCCCCATGCCTTGATCTGCCAAGCAGGACACAGTGGTGCCCGAGGGGATTGGTACAGATGAGGGTAGTCAGCAGAGAACACCGAAGGGGAAGCATAAAAATAGGATACTCTGGAAGAGCCCAGGCTGCCTTTTCAGCTAAAAGGGTTTATTACCTGAAAAAAAGAGACATCCAATAGGCAATGCTAGGTAATTTTAATCTACCCAAAGACACCTTATGCTTTTGTTTCCATCAAAACAAATCACCTTCAGAAGCAGACATAACCCTACATTTTAAAATGAAGATTTAGATCCAGTTCCAGATCTAGACATGTCCGATCAGATGTGGCAGACTGAGCCCAGTCACTAGTGAGCCAGGACTCAGATATGAACTCAAGGTAACAACTTCTGCCCTTCCTCATGCACACACAACTTCATGAACTTCTAGTGGTGGGAGAAAGTTGCTTTTTTTTTTTTCTTTTGATTAGGCAACAGAGCACTGTGTCTAGATCATGAAGATCTGGGATCTCCAAAGTGATCGAGACCCTGAAGAACACAGATGAGGTAATATCTATAAAAAGAAGAGCAGGAATTTCACTGTAGAGGAGCAGAAAAGAAAAAAAAAAAAAAAAGAAGAAATGAAACTCACGTGGATCCCCAATCACAGATCCTTCAGTCAAACTGATGCTGTGCTCTACTGCTGGCATAAGGAAAAGATGTTAAAGAACAAAAGACAAGCAAAAACCTGAAACCAGTAAAGCCAGTTCTTTATAACAAATCACTCTACAATTCAGTTGGTCTTTCTGCTTCCAGACTGGATATAAGGTACTGAAAAGAAAGCGATCCAGAAGGCAGGCAGCAGCACTGGTAACTGGCACACTGCATGGACCACTTGGCACTGGCATACAGCACCTGATGCCTCTCCAATTATGTTGTGTTTGCAGGGAAGAAGGAAGATGCAGCTATGATGGCCTATAATGGTAAAATCAGGAATGCTGGGATTGCTGTGCATTGGCCGCATCCCTTGCAATGTACATTGCTTCTCTGGAGATAACCCACATCTTAATTGTTGATGCTTTATGGATGGTTTCCCTTGTCCTGAATTCAGATCAGAATACTAGCACAGCCAGGAGGCGTCCAGATGTGATATTAAGACAACTACCTATTATTTATTTTACCAGAATATCCCGGTACACTCATTATGAACCATGGCACTGTTTTATTAGGCATTATTCTTTAATAGCCCAGGAAAAATACCTATCTTTGCCAGGTTTTCCTCAGACAAGAGTTACAGGCCTCATGCATATCTTTATCAAGTTATTGAGGCAAAACCTACTGCCTGATGCTCCCTCAGTGTAAAGAAATTTCTGCGGATTTAAAAAAGTCCCCACAATCACAAGCCTCCTCTCCAGCATTTTCATGCTTATAGTTCTTTAGAATGTGCCTGAAAAAATAAATTTTTCACACAGTGTAATAAAACCAGAAACGTCACCATTTATAATCTAAATAAAAATAAAGAGGAAACTTCTCACATGTTGTCTTCTGCTCATATTGCTCAGGGGAGATGATGCTGGGCTCACCTACAGAAAAAGAAAAATCAGTACTCTATGGAAATGTACATTTCGCATCCATTTCAGCAAAACTCTTTGTCAATTGCCACCGTGGGGTACTGTAGGGTTGGCTGCGTGAAGCAGAGGAAGCAGAAGTAGCAAGCTAGCTGAATTTCCTGCACCCCCTCCCAGCGGTATCAGTAACTGGTAACAGAGGTTTTCATGCAAAGCTGGGTGTTTATCACATATGTAAAATGGACTGTGCTATTTTTGCCTTCTTAAAATAAGCACCCACAGATACTTTTCCCCTGCGTTTATTTTTGATATACATAACTTGTATCTGCTGCAGGCTTGAAGGATTTACCACAAGAATAAAAATTAGTAAAATACTGGCAATACAACAGACAAAAATGAAAAATGTGCCAAATGAGAAGGATATTTGGATACTGTTAAACAGGGTTTTGGAGTTCTGCTTGCATTTATTTCATTTCCATAGTATATTTACAGCTGGAGAAAGGAAATGGATAAAAACTTTGCTATTTCTCCTATTTTCAGCATAATATAACATACTAAAAATGACTACCTCACCTCTGACACCTCCAAGAAATTTCTAACTAAACTAGGAGACCAGATGTGAAATTTTTTTATATTTTTAGAATGATTAAGAAGGCCAGAAACAATAAAAACCCTCAGCCCTTCTGCCTCTCATTATACTTCACAAAGGAATAGGCTAACAAGCCAATATCAAGGCAATGACCATAAAATTTTCCTTCGTCTCTCTACAGGCCATCACACACTGTAGGAATCCAAGACACGTGTGAGCAAGGGTAACAATGAGGCTGGTGGCTAAAGACACTTGCAGGCAGAAGGGCAAAAGAAATGGAGCTCCCTGGACATACCAGTCATGTAGTTGTCTTCCTCTGTGGGAGAGTCGTATTCAACTATTCAAAAAAAAAAAAAAATTGGCATATTTTAAAAGGCAAAGTTTTCTGAAGGCTTTAGAAGAAACCTCAGCCCATCAGAAATGCACTGAGGTTCAAGTTTCATTCTGTGGAAGAACCACTCAAGCCAGATGAAGAAGAAACAGAGGAAGACAACGGGATCCTGATCCACCCACCTCTTCTCCCCCTCACCTCAACCCCTCTTGAAATCCATAATACCAAGAGTATTAAATATTTTACTTGCTACTGAGCAGATTGAAAAGTAACATTGCTGGCAGGAGCTAAAACCCTTAGATTTCTCGACACGTTTGGCCCAGAGCACAAATGTTGCGTGACAAGACAGGGAAGCTGTGCTCCAGCCAGTCTCCTCCAGGCACACATCCCACCAGAAGGCACTGGTTTCCCACAGCACGTAAAAGAAGCTGTGAGCATACTGACCAACTGTGAATGTTTTGGATTTCCCCTGGATTTGGGGATCCAGGACATGAAAGAAGTTTTGGGTTTCTGCTACCCAAGGACAAATGCAAGAGCAATGGCAGGAGAGCCATAGTCAAGGGCCAGATGAGAAAGGCCTGTGCAGACTGCATGAAAACACAGATAAACATGACTTCTACGAAGTGGTAGAGCAACCACTGAAGCATCAAGGCCAAGGAAAAGCTGAATTCAGAGCTATTTTTGTTGGCATGGCAATTTGCGAAGTTTAATAATACGTCTGACCTATTTCATGTGGAATATTGTGTCTTCTTGGCATGATTTTTTAATCAGATATTGAAAAGAAAGAAGACAACCAGTGGCCAAGGATGCCACAGGAAGGGCACTGCAGGCACTGAGGGAGGTGTGGAGGGAGGACACAGCTGGTACAGCAGAGGCAGTGTAGGTCATAATAGCATACGTCCATACATTCTGTATGGCATGTCTAAATATTTCGATGGTTTTAATATTTTGTTCCAGCCATGGAAACTGGTTTGCTGCTAGGTGACTGTAAAAGTGAGATTTGGTAAATAATTATTAGAAATCTTATACTAACACTATGATTGAAACAACAGACAAAAGTATAGACAAGCAATTAACTAGTAGAGGTAGTTACTCATAAGTTTTGCAGTTCTTTGCTCTTATGACTAGATGTTCCTGTACGCTCGATGAGAACAATGTTGAAACTGACCACATGTGATTGAAACTGTGTTAAGCTTCGAGATCAAAGAACAAGGACAAGAACAAGGACTTCAAGGACAGCCAACAGAATCTCAAATGGGTCAGTGGTCATAAAAGCAGCCCTTTGACTCAAATGGATCCTTCATCGTGCATGATTGGATGTAGGCAGTACTATGACAATCAGTTACAATAATTTGTATGTATATGTATACTAATCTGATTAATATGTAATTGTTGCTCCATATAACCTGTTTGTGCTGAAGCTGTGGCATGCACGCTAGGTGGAATTATCCCCCATGCATCCAGCACTGCAATAAAGAATGCTTGCTTTCTGAAACTCCAAAATGAGTCTTAGAGAGTTTCTTCAACTGGCTTTTTGGTATCAGTCAAGACTGGAGGGATACTGGCAGTATTATTAAAGGAAGAAGATTTAATAGGAATAAGGCCTTCAAAATTAAGCTCTGAAGAGCATTAAGCAGTGACTTGGGTTGAAGTTGTCTTTCCCACAGTTTTCTGGTATGAAAACACGGCTTGGGCTCCCAAAGCAAAATAAACACACCTTTAACAGTCTGGGTCTTAGTCTGTCTGTGGCCCCTGCAACCTCCAGTGCATGGGAGCTAGAACCTTTCACACAGGAATCACAAGGATATATATCACAGTAACAAGAGTTAGGTAATTTAAAAGTAGCAAGACTAACTTACTGTATTCACTCCTCCTGCCTCTGCTTTCACTGGTGGTCACTTCATCTGCAGCAATGAATACAACAGAGTATATTTAGGCCAGTCATGCTCTACTAGATGCTCTCCAACACCTGAAAACCCTTAGGTACATGTGGCCAGCTGCTGTGGCTATGTGCCAAAGGAACAAGGTCAAAACATCTGGGAAAATATGACATCTAAGACATGCTCTGCTGCATCACTGGTATCGCAGCAGCAATGCCAGTTTGTGCAAGCTGTTACCTCTGAAATAAGCTTTGGCTCCTTCTTGTTCTTTACCAGAAAATACTCAGCTTTTGGATGACTGAATTATCTGAGACACTATGCTGTGAGCCTAGGCCAGAGAACAGATCCAAATGGGGAAAAAAAAGCAAAAAGGAAAGCTGAAATTGCAGCTGATGCTCCAATAATTGAACAAAAGCTTTAAATAATCAGTCACAGACCGTGGTTAACAGGTAGCCCCTTTCTGAAAAAAGAAGGGTCTTGTGCAGCACACCAAAAGACAAAATAAAACACAAAAGAAATAATTAAGTTGCAGGATATTCACTGAGCTTATCTCCATTTGGTTCAAAGGTGCGTTCAGCTAGACAAAGAGAAAGCATTACAAATACACATTGCCAGGAATAACTGTTGATTACTGCTATTCTTTTACATAGGATACCTTTTTCTTAAAAATGCTTTAAAACCATCTAGTAAGGAGGCATTTCAGTGTAACACACTGTCTCAGTCTAACCTGCAATCGCACCAAAAGCCAGATAGCAACAACTGCTGCAGGGTGGAACTAAAGTGTGTCAGCACAGCAATGCAAAGTATTAAAAAAACCCCTAAAACTGCCCTGAGACATACAGAAATGTATAAATAAAGCTGTGGGGGGAGCCCTGGGCTAAGCTAGCAGGGGGGCTTCAGGGCAGGAGTGCAAAGCCCTGGCAGAGCTATGTGGAAACAAAAATTAAAATAGAAATTATAACTTATTTTAGGATCACTGGACTTGATGATGCACATATTCTTCACTCTTTAATACCACATTTTAAAACTGAATTGATACACTGTAAAGTCATTTTAATTTACTTCTTAGACCATTGGCAAACAGAAGAATAGGCTTACACTTTTTGAAAAAAATTCAGTTTGTTTGGCTTCTAGCGATTGATCAGGTAGAGGTAACAGATATCAAGGTTAAGAAAGGTTTTGAAAAAAAGGATGACGCTAATTCACCTGTTGCCTGCCCAGCAGTCTTCGATGTGAAAGGCGATATTTAGGAAAGCTAATTAAAGGAGACAAATTAGTTACATTCTTTCTAGACCTGTGTACTTACCAGTGTTAGTCAAAGAGCAAAGTATGAAAGAAAGAGACCCAGACTTCATAAAAAGACTTCTCCCTGTTGTTCTAAAGATTATTTTTAAATGCTTGCAAATATTTTTTTATGTTTCCTTATACTTTACTTTTTCCTGACAGTTTCTCTAGTGTTGTCATTGACAATAAAGGTAATAGATACACAGCTACAGGAAGCCCCTTTTTCTTTTCCTGTGTAGATTTAGAGAAAGTCTTTGACAAAAATTGTCATTTCCGAAAAAATGAGCAATGTCCAGGTGGACAGCCGAACCATAACAATGTCATCTCTATAAGAACGAATTTCCTGACAGTACGGAAAATGCAGAGTACAGTTAGATTAAACCAAAGGAACAAGTAATATAATTACCTATAGCAAACCACCAGAGGGTAATGGAAAATTTTCTTGGAAAAAAAGAAGTAGAAGCAGCATTACCAGTGAAATGCATATTGCTATTAATGAATATGATACAGGTTAGGAATTGAACTACTGCATTTTTTAAAGAAGAATTAGGACAGCTCAGATATGGACTCACTCCTTTTTTTCTGTACTTCTACAGAAGAGCTGAAACGTTGGATAAACAAAACCAGCTTTCATTAAAAACCTGTAATACATGTTGGGAAACCGGAAAAAAAAGTCTTTTATTCAAAAATTCACTTTTTTGATAGTGGAAATTCATTATTCCTAATCGCAAGATTTTAATGTCCTTTTTCCAAAGAGAGGAAGGAGAAGATCCATCATTTCATAGCTGTGCTTTTCCTTTAATATCACTAACACTGGGATATTTTAGAGGCATTAGCACAGTTCGTGGCATCCCATGTTTCTAGGAATTTAAATGATGTTCTAATTTAGGTGGAAACTCACCAAATATCTTTGTTTTTCCTTCCTTAGTAAAAGATTGGGTGAAACCTGGTGAAACAAAGAAAGAGTAAGACTCAAAACCAGTTGGAAACATTTTAGAAGAAAAATGACTGAATTTATATTAATTACATGTCAGACGTTTCATACGCTCCTCCTGTGGCTAGTACTAGACGAGATGAAATGAACAAAGGGAAATTTTGCCTATGAACATATTTCTAAAGAGTTAGTTTCTAGTGACAACATTCCTCTGGGGAGTGGTGTGATTTACATTACTCGAGTCTTGATCTAGACTAAGTGACAGTATACTGTCTGAATGACTGCATGAATCAATTCTGAAAAGACCATAGCAGGATCAAACCATGCACAATCAAATCTCTTACCTATCCAATTTCCAAAAATGGTTGTTGGCTTCAAGGACTCTTTCTGAGTCTCAGACTGAGATAACTAAAACAGGAGACCACTTTTCCCTTGCCACAATTACATACAGACTGTAAGGTACTTGGAATATATCTACAGGAAAAATTCTATACATTAAAAAATTAAAACTATATCTATATTTTATGATTTTATATGTGACTACATACCATTATTTTCATTATCCTCAGCAAGCTGCTTCCTTCTCTGCAGTCAGAGTTTTATCTGCTGACTTCAGTAATTAATACTTATCTGTTTCAATTCCTATGGGCTTTACAGAGCAGATGGCCATTGGTTAGAGCCCTGATGTTGAATTTGGGAGAACTAAGTTCCAGTGCCTGTTTTGTAACTGAATTCCTGTCTGATTTTTAGCAGGATATACAGCCTTTGTGAGTCTCAGTACCCATCTGCAAAATCAGTGCTTGCAGTATTTTGTTTAAATACATTAAAAATTGTATGACAGTGATGGACAGCATGAGAGTATCCTGGATTAAAAGCGAGGAGGGCTCAGAGAGGGAGCTGCATCCCATTTTTCGAAGAATATTTTTCTCCTGTTAAGAATCAGTTCTGAAGTTTCTGTCAATAATATCCATTCTAACTCATTGAAATATATGCCCTAGGGGCTGACGTATTCTAGAAAGCATTCTAGTTATCAGGTTTCCCCATCTTTAGGGTTGATTTTCATAGTAGGAAGTTTACACTGCTTAAAATGTTATGTAAGCCAGCATGCAATGCCGCATGTAAACCACCCGTCTGCATAGCTCCCTAGGGAGCTCCTGGTCTGGGTGTCCATTCCTTCTTTAGTTGGTTATGGGGAAAAGAAACTCACCATTAGCTTCTGTGGTTGTGTCCTCCAGGTAGGAAGCTGTGATATCTGAGGACAATAATTATAAGAAAAAATTAGTTCTAACAATGTCCTGTATACTCAGAGGACATGAAGTACTTTCTGGAAGTGTTACTCTCTGCAGCACATAGCATGTATCTGAGTAACCCAGCACTCTCCACTGTCTTGAAAGACCTTCAACTGGGGGTCTCTAAGAGTTATTTTGGTTTCCAGAGGTCACAGGCACACACAGTAATGAGACCAGCTGAATTTTCCATCATTGCTTCCCAACAGCATCTTAGGTCTCTGTACTGCACTTGTCTTATAGTTGGGTTGGAAAGGACTTTTAAAGGTCATCTAGTCCAACCCCATTGTGATAAGCAGGGACATCTTCAACTAGATCAGGTTGCTCAGAGCCCTGTCCAGCCTAAGGTTGCTCAAAGCTGCTTTCAGCACCTGGTGCATGCGCTAGAAAAAGCTTCCGTTGCAGATTTCATCTTAGAAAGAAAACAGGATTGAGCTATTGCAACGCTTACCTCAACTGAGGGGGAAACAGACCACAGCAGGCAACAACCTGCAAGCAAACCCATGAAGATGGGGACGCCAGGGAAGAGCCCCTAGTACAAAGATGGTGTAAGGCTGAGACACATCCCCCCACCCTCCCCCCCCAAAATGGTTGCCTGAAGAAAGCTGGTCTACCCAAAAAAAGCCCATCATGCCGGCTGGACTGTACGCCCCTGCCTCGCTGCCTGCACACACACCGGCGAGGCTGCCGGGCACACGCCAGCCTGCATCTACCCAAATGGCGGCCTGCCCCTTAGGCACCCTGACCGAGGTCCCACCGAGCGGTCCCGCCACCTCAGCCCACCCCTGTGGGGACGGTCCCCGCTTACCTGGTGCTGCGGTGGGGAAGGCCAGCAGCGGGGCCAGCCAGGCCAGGAGGAGCAGGGCTTCCCTCGGCATGGCGCGCGGCCTGCCCGCTGCGGGAGCGCGGCCCCGCCGCTACTTGAGGAGCGGCTGAGGGGGCGAGGCGGGGGGGGGACGGCGACAGGCTGAGCACCACGGCATGGGGCCACCCAGAAACACATTCCCGCATTTTTACGGGCAGTGGAAATTCCCCTCTTTCGCCCTTCACCGCCTTGCAGAAGCGTAGCCCGGGGGCAGCTCTCCACCCCCGCCGGCCTCACGGGTCCTCCCCAGGCCGGGGTGGGCGGCTGGGTCCTTCCAAAATGGGGGAAGGCACCCACCCGGCTGGTGCGGTTCAGGGGAGCTGCTCTCAGCTTAGTCTCGGCTTTGGTATTTCCAGCTTCTGCGCCAGGCCCAAAGACGGGCCAGCGTCCCTGAAGGCAGGGATAGGGGTTCAAGGGGATTGCTCATGGATATTCTATGATTCCATGACTGTTTTCCCAAACCGTGCACATCTCAGAAGACATCTGCTGTAGTGTGACTAGACCCTCTGTTAAACATCCAGGAATCCATGAATCCACACAGGTGAGCGCCTTCAGAGAGCCCTCTTCTAATTCTCCTCAGCAGGAAGGAGTTGTCACTCTGCCTTGGGAAAAGCACTGCTAGAAATCAAGTGAATCACCTAAATTAACAGCATATCATGCTTTTAAATATGGCTGGCTTTGCCTGCCTGAGACACTTAGGGTGATTAAAATGTCTTAATTAAAGGCTAGATGTTCTTTAGAAGACACCTTTGCCTGGTCTAGACAGGGTGAGGTGATAGTTGTCTGATCATTAACACCAGACCTGGGCCCTGGAGGGTTAAGGAGCAGTACAGAGTTGCGCACCAGGTTGTATTTCTGATGCATCAGTCTGGGACAGCATTTAAGCGGGTGCTTTTTTCCAACTATGAAAGGTCAGATAAAGACTGATCTGACATCAAGTCTAGCGGTACAAAGTTGAGCCTTCGATATTTGTAAGAGGTTTCAAACCGCACAAAGGAAGGACATTTTGATGTGAAACTAGAAGACCTCAGGGCAGATTTACAGTGATGCCAAAGCCTGGGCTCGGTTTCTTTGCTTACCAGAAAATGTCTCTTCTTCATGCTCTGTAACAGACTACAAGGCCTATTTGCTCAGCCCTTAGGAAAAGAAACAAACCCCCAAAACCCAGATGCTGGATTAACCACACAGAAATTCTGAAGTGTTTTAATGGAAAACCAAAATAAGGAGACACTAGTAAACAACAGTATCAGCAGAAGAATATGATTGTGACCTGGAATCTGCTAGACCCTGTACAAACTCCGTTGTGGAATACCACAGAGTGCTCAGCATAGCCTGTATAAGAAATGCTGTGGGCTTCAGCCAGTGTGCGCTGCAGAGAATTAAAAGGTGAGCAATTTAGTGTTTCTAGATGAGACCCTGAGCTAACATGGTCTCCTTGACCCGCAGCTTTTCTGTCATGTAACTGATACAGTCCCAGAGAGGAAGCAGAGACAAAAAGAAAAGAGTTTCCTCTAGGGAAAAAGGAGATGAAATTATGAAGGGAGAATTAAACACAGTGGAAATGCGTGTTTATTAACCCCAGTGTCCTTCCTCACTGAAACCACTTATCGGGTAACTAGATCTTGCTCTCTTCCTTGTCAATTAACTACCACCTTCTTGCCATGCTTCTTCACCAGTGACCTAGTGTCCCTGTTCTCCTGTGGTTCTGACACCTCACTGATTACTTCGTGTTATCCTCACATGGCACTTTCTTCTATTGCCCATCTAATATTCCCACCTGCTTGCCTTCCACTTGCTAAATGTCCAGTCTCATGCTTTTGCCTGTGTCTTGGACTAATTTCTGGCTTTATGGGCTGTATCTTTATCCTGAAGAGGGGAGAGTTAGGGTAAGTCTGAAAAAAAGGGGATAAGTAGCAAGATCTGTAAAACAGACATGCCACAAACTGTCTTCCCCACAAAACCTGACAAATGAAGGGGATTATATTACTCCCGCTGGTCCTGCAGATTACACCGGCTGATTGGTCATGTATGGACTCCTCACCTGTTCCAAACCTTTCTGCTGCAGGTTAGGGATGCAATGTGAGCTGTGCTCACAGGCTTGCCTTTGCCACAGGTTGTTATCCTGGAAAACACCAGTCGCATTTCTGGGTTGAAAGAGGAAGTGTCTCATTTTAGCATTTGCAGCATCCTCGTGTTGTGGTAGACAGGTTGAGCTCATCATTTGTTACCCTCCACAATGCATTTTATACAGTCGTGCAGGACTTTTATCTTTCTTGGTGCTGCATAACTATGTCAACCCAAGTTACCACTGAGATTTAAGATAAGAAGCAAGGGAAGATGAAGAGACTTCTCTACAAGTCTCCACTCTCAGGCCAGGGGACTATGGAATGCCCTCAGGACAAACCTCATGTCTCCTTATGTATTTCTGTAATGTCAGTTATTAAGGCACATGCATTTGCTAAAAAGGGAAATGGTGACCAAGGAGAGAACATGCAGCCAGAGGTGCTCTGATGTCAGCGCTGAGATCTATATATTATTCGGGATGCACATCTGCCATTCTCCCTCAACTGCATTGCCTACCATGTCAAGTTGGGCGTTAGGGTGTTTTACCATCCCAATTTTAGGGGCTGTGTTTTGTTATTTGCTGTTTATTAGCTGGCTTCCTGTTCAAGCACAATTGATTGAGCGGGGGGGCCTGATCCTGTGTTAAAAAAAGAAGTCTGCATTTTGCCTTAGAGGTCTGGATAAAAAGCTGTGGAGCAGTTTGGCCATTATTATGAGGAAAGAACTAAGAGTCCATAATTAAATTGCACACTGAAATCAGCTTAGAAATATGGGGGTTTGGACAATGTATATAAGGATATGGCTTCAAGAACATGTTGCAAAAGTGGTACTTCAAGGCAGATTTTGCATGTGGTTTTCACTGAGAGTTACAGACACCTCTCCATACAGCTGGGGGTGAGAAAACTCTAATCACTGTCACACCTAAACACAGAAGGAGGGTTGCAAGCAGGTAAGGACTAATCCAGCTCCTACTGCAACCGGTGTAACTCTCAAGGATCCAAGAGTTACTTCTATTGCTGAATCAAACCACTTTACTACACGGTTGCCTGCTGGGTTGCCAGCCCAGCTGACCATTTGTTTGTAAACTAGATTCCCCCCTTGCTTCTCCGCTAAGGTCTGCATTTGGTTTTCCAGATTCCAAGACACCAGATTCCCCATAAGAAACAAAGAGGAATGTAAGCATTCATGCCTGAGAGCCTACAACATACAAAATGAGGCGGTATTTCTCCCTCATAACATTGTTCTCTTCTTTGATGCTCTGTTCAGCTCCTAATTCATTTGGGATTACAGAATGAAGTATATCGAAATCGTATGACATTCTGGTTTACTTCATCATCCTCTAGCACACCCATGGGATCTAGGGGCATGTGTTGGTTTTCCTCACCTTTGTGTCAAAGCTACATTTGGAAAAATTAGAACTAAAAGCACTAAGAGACCTTCTCCCTCCCTCCACCCCCTGAGGAGTACAGTAACATACAAGACAGTCCATGCTTTATTTGCAAAGGAGGATCACCTCGAACTTGCACCCCCAGATGGAGGACTAGCTTATTGCAATTAGGAAAAAGGAAAAGAAAAAGTCAGATGGACTGTTGAGGACATACAGCCGCAGAAGTGGTCCCCAGCTCGTCCTCTGTAAAAAAACAAGGAAGCTCATCTGACTGGACCAGAACTGTAACACTGTGATGATACAGCTCAGAAAATTTCCATTGAGTTCAGGGCCAGTCCAGACCTCAGGAGTCAGAGGTAGTTTCCTGTTCAGTACAGACAAAGGGTGACTTACATTTACCAGAACTGTCAAGAAGCGATGCAAAGCAAGATGTATTTGAGACATTGCAATATTGCAAATTTGAGACTATTGCAATATTTTAATGCTACCACCTCATTCAGAAGGAAAACTTAGGTTTGATGAGTAAGGCATCTAGGGCCTTCTGATTCTTGTCCATCTTTGAGCATCTTGTGTATCAACAGCCTGGTCATGCTAACAACTAACGACAATATTGCAGTCACTGAATTTGCTGCTCTGGGAATGCAGACAAGACATTCTTGGCAGCTTTGAAGGAAAAAGGGTTCTAGGTGAAATCTCTCCCCTGAAATATTAGTGAACTTCAAAATGCACTAAGGTTACCTTGTGTTTGTATCAGAGAAGTCTTAAGGAAAACCAGCAGTATTACCACCTTTTTCACTGTTATTGCTATCTTGAATGAAGCCCCATGGCAGGCAGGCAGTACAGAAGAAGAGCTCTGGATGTGTTTGAAGAAAGTCCTCCTCCCTAGTGAATCTTACTGCAGCAAAAAAAAAGGCATTTCAGAATGAACTACTCAAGTCTTCTACCTCACAGGAAGGTTGCCTGTCTGGACTGGTGAGTCCGGCTATGCAGATAGGTGGTTAGCTGATTTATTTCAAAGGCTGTGGGCTACCGTATATTCTGTCTTTTAGGAGGAGCTGTGTGAGTTTACCATTGTGAGACTCTTGAAGTCCAGGAAGCGATGGAGTCTTTGGCTTATTGATGAACAGCAACACATCTCCAGCACGTGCACACCAAATATCCAGTTGCAGGCAAGCAAGCCCTATGAAAAGGTACAAAATTAACTAGTACAGTTCACAGAAGGTCTGTGTTTACAGCTCAGGTCCTAACCAGATCATCAGTCTCCAAGCATTTCTGCTGGAAGACCTGCTGGGATGCACCATGGCTCCCTTGCTGCCCAAGTACAGTTGTCTCCTATCTTCTGCCCGCATGGAGGCAGGACACAACTGAGATCGGATCTCCCACCTTGAAGTTCTCCTGCCTGTAAAGATGGCTTTGCTCTGGGATGATTTTTTACATAGGCAGGTAGAGAGCTTTTTCAAATCAACTTCTCATTTGGTGACTTGATGCCAGGTATTAGCCACAACAGCATTTCTGTTGCTTTCCACGTGAGTAGACTGTTACAATTTCTCTCAGGAATTGATGCAATGGTGAGAATTGCTAGGCAGAGCCTGAATAGTGAATGTTCTGCTAGCTCTGAATTTGGTTATCCTGTCCCTCCTATTCCCACACTGCAGCCTTTAAAAAGAGTGTGCTGAATTTCCAAAGAAAATGGTTTGAAGCTACCCTTAGTTTAGGATTTTAGTTGTTCTTTTTACATTTTTATATTTGCCTTCATCAAGGTCCTAAAATGTTTTCTCTAGTCTATGCAATTTAATCAAGGCCATCCTTTCAATGGCTTGTTTGCATTCTTTAATTATCTCCGGCAGTCTTTACACATGCATTACTGTGTCCACGAATAAAAGGGATGGTGCTTATCAGCCAGGGCTGAGAGAATGGCCGAAAGGCCAGGAAAAAAAAGGCCAAGCCAGAACAGCAGGAATGTGTGTCACTCATAGCTCTGGGATGTGCCTGAAGCCAGAGGGAAAAAGAATGCAATATAAGGAATTGGGGAACTCCAGGAAGAAGGAAAGGAGCAAGAAACAAAGAGGAAAGACAACTACCTAATGCTGGAATTAGTGTCACATATGACTTTTTAGATGTCATGTGTAATATGTATAATGTCATATATATAACCAATGACCAGGCAGCCTGGTTTTAACAATTCAGTAAACAGACAGGGCATTTTCCTCTCAAGCTGTGTCTAAGGAGGAGTTTGCCTTTATGTTTGAGAGCAGGAAGGTGTGAGCATGAAACAGATGCAAGGAGAGAGTAATTTTGTTTGCCCATATCCTTAGTATTGTTAGGATGAGAAACCATCACAAGCTGTCCTGGAGAGCAGCCAGGCTGACGAAGCACAGAGCTGATCAGCTGGTGTGGCTCCACTGGCCGAGAAGTTACTAGAGCTCAGCAGGGATCTGCAAGAACCTGCTTCACACCTGACCATCCATCATCCATAGCTTTCTGTCTGCCAAGAGCCATCAGCCGGGAAATACTTGCCATTTCAGAGATGCTAAATAGATTATAAACATTGACAAACTCCCCCAAATTCAGTGAACGCAATTGTATTCTCTGCCTGTGGGGCACAAAGCTCAGATTAAAGTTTGTTGAACTCACCATAAGTGCTATAGTGGATTGCCAAAACCACAGGCCAGCGTCCCAAGTTCTCCATAACCAGAAAAAAACCCAGTCACCTCAGTTTTAATTAACAACTTAATCAGAGTACTTTCCCCCTCTTCAGAGTTACGAGGCAGTATATGTGTGCTTCTTACCCAGTTGTCTGCACAATGCAAATGGTTGCTTTTCAGATGCTAGGACCTACCACTGAAATTCCTGGAGATCTGCCTGCAGCAACTGGAGACTTGGTTATCTGCATGAGTCTCTGTCTGGCTTATAATCAGTGATGATTTTTAATTGGTCCTGAAATGCCTTTCCCTTTGCTGTGTTTGCATGTGCAGCATCTGGGTGGATGTGCATTCAGTTCAGCTCCTTGTTCTGGAATGCAGACTTTGTACTTGCTAAGGCTTGTATGCCAGGAGCTAATGATCGCTGCTGCTGTGTGTCCCTTTTCAATCATCTGGTATTATTGAGCAAGTTATATATGCAAAACCACATCACTTTAGTTCTCAATGACTGGATTTTTCTTGCTTCTAAAGAAAGCTGGAGCTTGATTTGGACTGGCAACCTCATTTGGTTGTAGGGGTTGTCTGAGAGTCTGAGGTGAGAGACAACTATCTTAAGAATCTTCCAGCTCAAATCAGATCAGGTTAGTGAATGACAACAACATGCAAGTCCATTTCAGGTCAAAATGTCACCTGTCACTTCTTCTTTTATTATCTCTGTTTTTCAAACATTTCTTTCTCCATGGTATTTGAAGACCTAGATTAATCGCAGGGCACCTTGCAAACAAAAGGAAGATCTTGAGAAAAACGTAACCATTTTCTTCTACTATTCATTTGGTGCTCCGCTCTGTGGGGCAGAGATTCTGTATTTAGACAGTACTTACCAGAGCAGCAACAGCTCAGAGGTGTTACAGTCATACAAATACTAAATGCTATTTTTCTTCTAGTCTGACTAACACAAGAACAAACACCAGCATGTCAAGTGCTTTACTAAATCTCTTTATTGATTTCTGGTGCATATACTATAAAAATGGGGTACATTATCAGCAGCAACAACATGGCTTAAGTACAGATAAGCTTAGATACAGAGAACAATTCGAGAAATATTTGCTATACAGACTGCTCCTACTCAAGGTCTGCAAATCATTGATATCAGCCCACCCCAAAGAAGTTGTAACATAACTGATGAGAACTGAAAATAAACTGTGAGATGCTGTTCTGGACAAGTAGAACAGAATAATTTTATTCAAGCCAATGGAGGAATGAGACTGAGACTTCTCTAACTAAACAAATGTAGTTTCTTGCACCTTCAATACCCCTTTCATACAAATCCCACTAAAGGCTGTCAGGAGAAGAAAAATCACATCCAAACCTGGGCTTCATAAAAAAATTCAGTGCAAACTTTCACATTCCCTCTTTTATCCATGAATTTGCACTTGCACATACAGGATCTAAAAGCTTATCTATATTGCAAAATCAAGTCAGGTGTGAATTAGAAGTGATGTCTCAAACTGGTCCACTTGGTCATTTGTGTTATCTAGACAAGACCCAAATCCAACTTCTGATGCAGCAGCTTGAGCCCATGCCTTGGTACATGCACTGATATAATTGGGTTGTTGCTGGTATTACAGGATTAAGCAAATTCCACATAAAAGTAATAAAATATGTTTTGTCCATATATGTAGAGGTTAGAGGTTTAATGGAGATCCTGGAAGACATAACTGAAGAGTGATCAGACTGATGGCATGTCTTCTTACATAAAGGTGTCTTCAGAGAGAATAATGTAAAAGTCAACAAGCATTATGAAGCATTATGTCTTGTTTTGTTGAAGAAGCAGAGCCTTCCCATGCTGAGTTATCTGGAAGTAAGAGACAAAAGCTAAAAGTAGACAATCTCACTGAAGTTCAACCTGCTGCGAGCATCCTATAAGTAAAGAGAGGGCAGCCGTATGCCATGAGGACCGTGGCAAGACGTGCTGTGCCTCGGGACGGAGGCATGGTCATGCAGATATGACTAGTGAGCTGCTGAGTGACAGGGGCACTGGTTCTGGCGCAGGAAGGACATGGTGTCTTCTGAGTGGCCAGTGACAGCTTCCAGGGAGAGCGACCAGGAGGAGCGATTAAACATGCTTTGTAGCTCTACAAGAAGCACTAGGTATGGATGGGAAGGTTTTCTCTGGAGGGCTGTTCACTGCCATTCCTAGTCCAAATCAGACAGACAACTGTTCTCCTGATTTCCTTCAAATCCCAGACTGAACGACACAGCTGGCTTGTCTCCTGTCACTTCACCAGGTCACTGTCAAGCCTGGCCTGGACAGTTGTTATGGGAATGACCTCCAGCTGCACCAAGCCACGCACTTGGTTCATGTCACGGCAGGTTTGTGGGGTTATTTCACTCCACAACTGGGACACACCTACGCTTAAGTGATGAATTTTCTTGGAGTAGAAGCAGCAGAACCCTATCCTTGCCCTGGCAGGCGGTTCTGCAAAAGCTGCCGGGTATTCAAATGTGCTCTGTGAAGTACAGCATACATTGGTGGCAGGGAGCTAGGTTTTATCTAGTGTGACTGTGAATTGCTAGCTGGTTGAATTTGTGACAGCAACTTTAGCATTTGGTCTGGGATGCTTCCTTGCACCCCTTCTGATAAATGCAAATGTATTGTATGAAAATACAAACGCAGCTAAAAATGGCTTACCCTCTACGTTAGCGGGACGGCAGAGTCTGCCTCAGAGGTTGTGACATTTCACTGCCAGGAGGATGACAGTGATGAGCAGAATCACTGCAGTGAAGTACAGGGCGACAACGACGTAACACCAGTGCGAGTTCGCCAAGCAGGTCGCTGCCAAGGGGACAAGGGAGAGGGGTCTCACCACAGGCAGAAGCAAGTCAAGTTTTGTTCTTAGTTTTTCGAGTATGCAAAATCATTGTAGCTAGGCCTTCAGCAGGAATGTGCTACCCTGTGTGCTATAGATCTAGCACCTGTGGAAAGCGAAGAGCAAGTTTATGAGGATATGCTTGGTGTGCTGCAGATGCAACGGAAAAAATTTTGGAGTTTTTTCAGCTAAATGTACCTGTAGGAGATAAATCTTGCTTTGGACATTCTTTTCTTAACCAAAAAAACAAATGCCTGAAAACTGGAAAGCTGTGGGTCCTAGCATTTTAGTTGTTACGTGAAAAAAAACTTTATGTATTTATGTATGTATATAGGTTTATATGTATATAAACCTGTATGTATATATGTTTACATATAAAATCACATTTTCAGGGTCAGAAGAACCCTTTCCCTGGCCAGGCCTAGTTTTTATCATCATAGCTGTTGAGAAGATGCCTAAAAATATGCCCTCTCACCTTCTGTGGCCAGGCAACAGCTTTGCCAATGCTGATGTGTCAACATTTTGCCATGCAGTTTGCCTGCAACACCTGCACAGCGCTGCCAGTGCTTCTCACTCTGCAATACACCTTGCCTTTCCCTTGGAGAATCGTCATGCTATCATGGGTTATTTTTCTGAGGTTACACAACTGAAGACCCACAAGGAAATCTTGACATTCACATTCAGGCTTTAAAAAAAGGTTCTATAGGTAATTTGAAATTCTAGAGACTTTTTCCAGATTATCCTCTTTTTGAGCACAACAAAGAAACACATGTTTAATGAGTCATTAATTCCCTGCCTCCATCATTTTCTGCTCCAACTGTAATCCTGTCTAGGATCATTGTGTTCTTTTGATCCCCATGCCTTAGCACTTTTCAGGCTGATCTGTACGGTACCCCCCCCCCCCCCCAATCTAAACCAGATTTAGAACAAACACCTGGCTTCTGTGGTTTTAAAGAGGTTTCAGTGAGGAATGTGAAGGGACAGAGCTCACCTATAGCATTTATCCATATGTATAGCATATATGGATTTTGATATTCCTTGAACAAAATCCTGAAAACCTGGCCATACTGACAGCGTAGGCAGAATCAGAGAAAGGAAGGGAGGAAGTGAGGGCTGGGGTGCAAAAAGGCAGCCGCCAACAAACAGATGGGCCAATGGCGATGTACCAAAACTGTATTGCTGACAATACTCTTCATGCTGCAGTCCAATCCTGGTTTCACTGGCATAAAATCAGAGGGCATTTAAATGAAGCCAGTAAATTGGTTTTGCCTTTGTAACAGCGGGACCAAGATCTCCACTTGGCCCACTCTCTTGTCTGCCCAACTGTCACTTTTGATCAGAAAGACCATCTGAAGCTTTCAGTTTCTTTTTCCTTGTGGTAAGGCCAAAATAACCCACCAATGGAAACATTTGTTCTCACCAGCATTTTCTGCAGCTAACATTTTTTCTATAAATATCTTAATTGTTCTTATGCATCACACGAATGCAATATTTTCTTTCCTTCTCTTCTTCATGTTCACCTCTGACAGGAGAGTTAAAACTCATATCCGATATATTATTTCACTCTGCAGAACAAAATTTACTTTCAAGACTGGTTACACAGTTTGAGAAAATAGTTTAATGTATCTTAAAATTTTCACTGGAAAAAAGATAGGCACAATTTATCTGAACTTGTCAAATAACTATTAAAAACCAAATTTTTGCTTTCTAGCTATTACTTTCTAAAAGTAACTCAGTTTCTGTGCTTTAAATACTATCGCTGACCTGTTCATTCACCCTAAATGCATGTGGAAATGAAAAACAATACATGGAAATTGTTGCTAAACAGAAGAGTTTGCAAGTGCCTTGACTGCAAAATGAATTTTAACCACATGTTCTGAGCATCCCTCAGGAGTGGGGAGCAGGGAAAAATGGACCGAAATCACCCGCAGCAAAGATAGAAAGTGATAGTGTCCCATACCCTGGAAAAGTGTGCTATTTGGCTGCTGAACGGGTGGAGAGTTGCTGCGTTTTGTGTGGGTCTAACTCACTAGAGGCATGGAATGGTAGTTTGTCCTGCTGCCAGGTCCTGGTCCTCCAGTAGACCACACTGCCTGCATGGTACATGTTCATTTTCTTCTGGGATCCTTCTGGGATGAACTATCTCGTCCCTTCTCAGCAGAAAGC
Organism: Haliaeetus albicilla; assembly: GCF_947461875.1. NCBI lineage: Eukaryota > Metazoa > Chordata > Aves > Accipitriformes > Accipitridae > Haliaeetus > Haliaeetus albicilla. The sequence goes on from NC_091501.1 coordinate 21,945,686, forward strand.
TGGTTGTATTTCAGAGAACATTCTTTTCCCACAGTGCAGGTATGGACAGTGTCAAATTTTACTCCCTCTGCCCAAAACTGATCAGCAGCATCCCCAGCGGACATTCCTATAGTCTATGTGAGACCCCTTATTACATTCCCAGCAGCATATAGCAATGTTTTCTGTGCCATGCTTTAAAAAAAAAAAGGTACTTTGGTGAGGTGCAATGCCACCACCTTTTAAATTTCTCAAGCAGAACGCCACAACCAAACGAGTCTCAGGGGGCCCGAAGGAGGTAAGCGGCCAGGAGCTATGGTGTGCAGAAGCAGCTGGTTTTCTCCGGCATGGCTCACACTGAGGAGTGGGGACACAAATCTGTCTGCACCAAGGGGACTCGGGGCCACCCTTTGCTCCCAGGTGCAATCCATACCAGCAGCACAGACATAAGCCAAAGGCTCGCTAGACTGAGCCCCGGAGGCAAGGGACACTGACGCCATGAATCCTCACGGGCGTAGCTGGGGCTGAGGCACAAAAAGTTTCGCTTAATGCAAACCTGGGGGCCTGTGACTCTAGCTGCTGACCTTGAAAACACTGTCACTGGCAGCCTTCAGGTACCCCCAGGGAAAACCAGCAGCTGGGAAAGGTTTTGAAGGTCTTTTGATTTGCCTAGATCATATCAACATCTTTTTGGGCAGCTAGCCCTAAGCAACTCCTCCACTATATGTAAATACGTAATTATGATGGTATACAAAGATGATGAAATATAATGAGAAAATGTGAAGTGTCCCGCAGTGTTGCAGTACCTGTATGTGTAGTCTTGGGTGTGCTGTCAGGTCTGTCAGATCGCCATTTCACATTCACCTCACTGTATGTGACTGGATCACCTGTTGAGACAAAAAGTGCCACAGTTAGAGAACCTGCCTGAGGCCAGCCCTCGCCATCCGCATTGCATTGAGTACCCTGCAGCATCAGACCTTCTCTGAGAAAGTGGGAAGAGCAAGAACACACAAAAGAGGTTGTTTTCTTTTTTTTTTTCTGATAAGACTTGCGTGTCACTGAATGAATGTGCCAAAAAGAAATTACTAGAAGAGTTAATGCACATAATTGTCCTGCTGTGCAGTTTTCCAAAGAAATACAAAAAATGTTATTCAGTTATTAAATTTTAGAGAAATTAAAAAAACCCTGTAGGTGACTGTAGGTTATCACACACTGAACTACTCTATTATTAATTTTATTTTTTTCTTATTATTCCATATCTTATACACACATGTATACATTCTGTCAATCTTTAAGCAGAAGTTAATCAATGGCAACTTTTTTGGCTAAATTAATTTTTTTCTATTTAATTCTTAATAAACTTCTTCTTCCTAGTGCATTCAGATCTTGTACACGGGTACGAAGCATGCCTGTCTTCTACTGTTTCTTTCACAAAGAGGAGCACAGTTCCTGTTGGAACTATGCATGTGCATAGAGCAGAGACAAGCTATTTTTCAATCACTGATGAATTAAACATAATTTTTAACAATTCAGAGTAAACCACCAAATGTAAAATATGCAAAATATAAATGTGTTTTTTTCATTTCATCCACAGATTTTTCTTCCTCAAGTTCATTCTTCCAAGAATTTAAATAAGGTTTTAATTAATGGTTGGTAAGTACCACTGCAGACAGAGCACAGATTTTCAGTACAAGCCATTAATTCAACTTTCTTTACAAAAAGGCGAAAGGAAAGCCTGTCTGTAGTTAATTCTCAGCCAGAATAATCCAAAAGCAGCTTTTTTTTTTTTTTTTCTCTTGTGGTTAGTCACAGAAGACAGAAACTTGGGGAGAGAAGACTTAACAATAGACTTATCTAAATCTTTATTACCTTGCTAATTTATGATCATTCTCATTTGTCAGCAGAGGAGGCCCTCTCCTCTCTTACATCAGTGCCCTGGACACATGCTTTCCATAACTAAGAGCCATTTGCAAGGGAAACTTTCCATATTTGATGCAGAGCTGGCAGGACTGCTCAAATTGCAGCAGTTCATCTCCGCTGAGTCAAGACACCCGTTCCTCTGGGTTTGGAAATCCCCATTTCACAAACCAAGGCAACCAAAGCAGGTCTTTCTCTCATTGTGAACGTTTATGCTGTTTGTCGTAATGAGGTCTAGAAACAACAGGGAACAACTGATCTTCCTCCAGTCACTGCTTGCTTCTCTGTTTCTTCCACGCATTACTTGTCATGCTCTTTCCCGACTTTTTCCCCCTTTATCAGCTGCTCATCAGGATAAAGAGCTTCCCAGACTATCCTTCTTCTCAGATATCTGTTTTTAGGATTTATTTTGAAAAAGAAAAAAAAAAAAGCTCCTCTATCCTTACACTTGATCTGACTGCCTTTACACACATCAGGAGGAAGTCTTTGTTAGATGCTTGTGCCTCAGAGCATGCACTTGTTCCCTCCGAAAACTACCTAGCATCTCCAGAGTGCTTGGAGATATTGGCCTACATAGATTATACCAGAATAAGACATGGCTGCACTGAAAGAACTGCCTTGAGACAGAGCACATTCAGGCAAAATAAACTGTGGCTTTTCTATTACTGGAAGACACGCCTTCCAAATGCAAAAGGATTGCCTCTTGCTATGCGTGGAGCCTGTGGCAAGCACACCAGCACTTTCTGTAGCACTGTCTTCACATCAGGCTTCCAAATGTGACATGGCAGAGGTCAGTACACATACTGGGGGCTGCTGGGAATCTCCCCATTCCGTGGTCAGTCAGAAGAAAACCCTCATATGCGCTGGTAACCACTAGCATGGTTGTGACACACCAAGTTGCAGCCATTAAAAAAAATGTTTTCACCATGGGTTACAAGATGTTTACAACCAAAGCAGAGCATAAAAAATGTTGTCAGGGTGGCTTTCCCCAAAGGTGTGGGTTTGCCTGGCAAACTGCACGTTCCCTGCCTTCCCAGCCTCAACAGGGGAGCATTCCTGTCTGCTGCACTATCAGGAGTGCTTGATCAATTCACTAACAATCATGCAAGCTGGGCTGGAAAAGGAATTGGCAACAGGATTTTCAGCAGCAGCCATTCGTTTTCCTAAGAAAGCAGGTGGTTTGCTGAGATTGTTTTGCTTTAAAGCCAAGAGCTAAGCATTGCTCTCCTTATCTTTGGAGGCCTTGCCTACACTAGTCTGTTATTATGTATGGATGCTTACACTGGCCATCTGCATAACAGAAGAGAGCTGTTTCACTATCGCTGTAAAAGCAGCACATCCTTTGGCTATTTAGTTCAGTGCTAGATGTAAAGCTCAAGGAAGGCAAAGACGATATTTAGGTAACTGACCTCTATGGCATGGTTGAGGTACATCATGGTGACAGTGCTTTCAAATTTATATACTTAGAGGTATGCCCAGAAGACATCTCACTTCCCAGAGGGTGTCCACAGGACTGTTGGCCAAAATCAGCAATATTGTACAATCAGAAAAACGCATGTGAAGAGGTGTAAGTAGAAAGATGACTGCAGGTGTAAGGAGGTGGTGAACCGCACTGGAGTTTCTCCTCCATCTTGCTATATTAAATCTGCCGATGAACTGCCAGAGTAGGAGGGAGAGGGAAAGCGGTGAGTGGTGGGACATGCCTGACTGACCCCAGCAGTTTTTGGTAGGTGTGGCAGCAGAAGGAAGGAAGGAAGGAAGGAAGAACCTGTATTTTTATATCAACTGCAAGACACCGCCTTGTAGATTGCCCGCTTTGCATGTTTTGCCTCATTTCCCAGGGGCTACTTACATCAAATCTGCTTGCTGAAAGTGTATGAAATAAGTGGGGGTTTTTTCTTGAGAGAGAACCCAAACAGATTTCTCTCTGAAGTGCCATGGGGAAGTTGAGCAAATACAGACTTCAGCAGTGCAAAATGTAGGACAAGTTCAGCAATGTGGAGATTAAAAGCTCTATCCACCACATGCAAAAACTCCAGGAGGCAGAAGGGGGCCGAAGGGAGAGGAGAAGTGGGGTGCAGGCTACCCAGGGCACAGGCATAGTGGCTATGGGGAAACAAATTTAAGAGCTATGTAACCAGATAAGACAGGACAAAGATTGGAGTCTGTAACTCAAAAAAATGCTCAGAGGCGGGGCAGCATGAAACCCCTTGTCTTTGCTGGCCTAGGCTATTATTCCTGTCCCACAGGAGCAACTTTAGCCTTTCCAAGTCTTGATCTAATGTAAAATATGCATGGAAAAAGACGGCAACTGCTTCCTTTGAGCTTTTTCAGGCAGGTGGATGATAGCCAGCTTAACTGCTCTGACCTCACTCTGGCACAGCCAATACCAAGCTTTTGCCTGAAGAAGAGCAACCTCCTAAGGGTGCCAGAGCTGCTGAGATCTTATGAAAAACGCCAAATCTCAACCATTTTTAGTACGAAGCATTATCAAATCCCTGTCGTGTTGAACACAGTATCTTTCTCACACAGCAGCCAAGGAGTGAGAACAGTTAACAGCGCTTGGCAGAAGATGGGGACCACAGATTCCTGCGCTCATGCTCTCAACTATGAAAGCAATGGAGCACATGTAGAAATCAAAGCTAGAGATTGTAAGAATGTATGATGGAAATTTATAAGAACACGAAAAAATTAATTATATAGATAGGTGTTTTTTTCACTATATTTCACTAGGACACACTGATGCTATTAATGGGTGGCAAATTCAAGATTGATTTAAAGTATTTCTTCATGCAAGATATTAGAATCAGACTGTAGAAGTCATTGGTTTAGGATGTTATTAAAGTAAAGTATTTATTAGGACACCAAAAGGGATGCAAGATTCACAGAAGTGACAAGAATATAGGTATTGCAATTGAAAAGATTTTTTCAAAAAGGTTATGAAAGTGTAAACACCATGCCGTCATACTCTAAAGCTCAAGAAAAATGTTTTGCCTGAAATTTGGTTACTTAATTAGCCTTGTAATTGGCCATCAAAATTTTTTAGACACTATCTTTCTGAGCACCTCATACTGGCAACTTTCAGAAGTATGTTACTGGGTTAGAGGGCTCTCAGGATAACTTGCAACAGCAATTTCTAAGCATAACTCACTGAAGTGTATTAAAAGCTGTGTGAAAGCACTTGAAACTAAAATATAACTGTCAATTTAAAGGACAGTCTCGGATGAGGAAACAACAACAAAAAAAATTAGATGGAACGGACTTTTATGCTCTCAAATTTTGAAACATTCTGTACAGATGTTTCTACTGGGCATGTGTGTACATCTTCCAAAAAGTACTGATAAGGTAGTTCTACACTGAGGTCCCAGAGATGGTCCTGGCAATGCAGTTCTTCTATGGTGAACTGATCACACAATCTAAGGGCAATCTGAGTTAACTCATGAAAAAAAAAGACATCATACCTGTACAGATGCTCTTAACACTGTGTCCCAAGGAGCAAATCTACAAAACTTACTTTTATAGAATAAATGTTGCTTTGCTAGAATATCCAGGACACATTTTTCTTTCATACTGTGAACTCTGGATATTAGAATTTTAAATAAATTTGCTATGCTTAATTGTCTTATAACTAGCAAAGATCTATTTTTTTGATCAGAATCTAAAAAAATAAAACTTGATACTTCTGTTTTAAAAACATTAATTATTTCCTACTCATATCCATTAATGGCTATCTTTTGCACTTTATTTCTTGAAAGTAAATTTTTAAAGTAATGCAGTTTTATAGTTGAAGACATCAGTAGGTCATACACAAATTGTAGGACAATCAGTTTCAAAACTATAGAAACCTCTGTTGATTCTTGACTTGTATTTTTCTCAACATCGAACTTTTAAAAGAGAAGGAATGAGAGACAGAGAAAGAAAAGGACAGAAAAGGAAAGAAAGAAAAGGACAGAAAAGGAAAGAAAAGACAAGGAAAGGAAAGAGAAAAGAAAAGAAAAGAAAAGAAAAGAAAAGAAAAGAAAAGAAAAGAAAAGAAAAGAAAAGAAAAGATAAATAGACCTATTGCTTTAGAATTTAAAAATATTTCTGGTGTCTAAGAAAACGAATCAAATATAAAATGTAAATGTACTACAGGAGAGAGAAGTCCATTCAGTATCATCAGTGCACTGCCAATGAGTTTCCAGTAATCCTTATTAATATCTTCAATGTCTGATCACTAATGTGTTTCAGGAACAGCACATTTCAGCCATACTACTGAAATGCAGAATGGAATTTTAAAGGTCATTCTTCTCTTTTGCTAGAATTCAGTGATCCTTCTATTAATAAATATGAATTTGCCAAGCAAATAGATACATAATAAACAGAGGTGGATATTAATAGTTATAGTGGAAATTAATAGTTATAAAAATGCTTTCGATGTGAATGAATGCTTTGATTTAAGAAAGAATGAAAGTGTTAAGAACATGTCACTAAGCAAAGGAAAAGTAAGTAATATTAAGATGACCATTTTTTACCTGTATCTGAAGTTTGTGAAGTAAAATGCACTCTTTCCTTGGGCGATACCTCTGCATAAACCACCTCACTTGCCATTTTGAAAAGTTGCTTTCAGATCTGCAATCGAAATGGACTCATTGAAGAAGTAGTACCCTGTATTACATCCTTTCTGGCCTCCCCCCACCCATCACACCACATTAGGTCAAAAGAAATGTTTAGATGTCTGTAAAACGGAAGGAAACTAGATTCTTTTTGTTGTTTTGTTTTCAAATGTAACTTCTCACCTTGTAGCTTTTGATAAACAGTTCTTAATTCTTAGCCCCTTCTGTTGGTGTATGTTCTATTAAAAGCAGTATAGCTATGATTTTTATCAACTTTCTCATAAATTGTGAGCAATTTTCATTTGGAACCTGAGCTGGCAACACACTGAGTATGTACATATCCTCCTCAAACCAACTGGACACTAAAATGTATTTCAACAGAAAACTCAGATTGTGATTATTAGATTGCTTTGGTTTGCGATTATCAAATCACTTCCTCCTAAACTTCGTTAGTTCAGGCTTGAAACTGGAAAGCAATGATGAGGGGAGGAACAGAGGGAATGTCTGACATTGCTGAAAAGTCTCATTTCAAGACCTTTGAGATAATTTTTTTCTGTATTTTTAACTATTTTTTTATTTAATTCATACTGAATAAAATTAATTTTTAAAGTTGGATTTGAAACAAAATGTTGCTATTAGGCCAACTTTCTTTTTCCTTCAGATTTTCCCCCACATAGAAATTTCTAAAATTTTTGGTTTTATGGTAACTTAAAATGATGCCAGAACTTTGAATTCTTCTCCCAGAGGACTTTCAGCTCTTCAACCAGCTCTAGACCACATGCTAATCCTCATATCCCAGGGGCATTATTAAGCTCAGAATTAAACCAGGGCTGAGTCTGACCTGTTGCTGCTCTGCATGCTGGTCATCGAATGTTCTCATTAAAGGCAGACAACACGGTTCTTTTTTTTCACTGTAGTAAAGATGTTAGTTCAAGAGGAAGACAATGGAGTAATCATGGTGGTAAGTCAAGAAGTGCAATATTTTGCCCTCTTGGGACCAGCCGTGGAAGAAGGATGAACTACACTGGGTTTTTCAGCTTAAATCATTAAACTCTTTCCCGAATGGGCTGTCAATGATCCTGGTAACTAAAAGGCTCCGTATAATGCCCTTTTCTTCCAGGGAAAGCTTTGAGGGGAGATGATTTGCTGCCGTCTGTCTTACCTGCTAAGGCCAAGCTCTTTATGCAGCCTGACAAACCATATACTTTGAACAGACAAAGAGGAAAGGTTAAGGCAAAGCATATTGATTTTTTTATTCTACAACGATTTCAAGTAACTGTAAAGTACTTAGCCATATGGGAAGACTTGCTGAAAGCCGTCAGATTAAAACTGGAAAAACAATGATAACCATAGAGATGATTTCCCAGAAAGAAAAAAAAGAAAAAAAAGGCAGAAAACCAGCCATTTCAGAGACAAAAAGAAGAAACTGAATGTCTGTATGTATGCTATGGGGCCAGCATAACAACAGCACTGGGACATAATGCAACTACTTTTTGTTTGAAGGATCTGTAGGAAACTGTCGTACCTGTGCCTTGATAGGTATATATACATTTAGTAAGTGTGTAAATTAAGCACATATTCCTATTTAATGCCGTGGTAACACAGAGTAAGTTATCAACATCTTTATTAACAATGCCAGAGAACGAGCCCTTGCCCCCAGGCCAGGCCTCCAGCTGCCTGCTGGCACTGTAGGTATGCCTACACCATTCAAGGACAACCGCTCTGGAGGCACCTGGATGTATGCACACTGTATATTAGTCGGTATAACTGCATCCCGTAGGTCTCTTCAGCATCTACCCCACTAATGATTCACGTGTGCCATGCACAAACACCGCTGTGCTCCTTATCGGGGTGCTATGCACTGCACAAGACCACGAGCTCTGCTCAGCGCTCATAGCAAACGCATGACCTCTGCTCTTGCTCACGCTGTGCGATTTGCCTAGGACTTCATCGTTGCCTAGGACTGTTGCGACACGTGGGTCATGCAATAGGGTGATTGCAGGTGAGTTTGCGTTTGACATCGTGCCATCCTTGAGCAGTCTGTAGGGAATGGAAGAATTCGCTTGCTAAGGGCATGTTTAGGAGCTCTGGCCCATCATGAGCAGCCTACTTCATGTTCATGGTTCAGGACAGTCTTCCTCTGCAGAGAGGAGGTTTCTGGCAAGGGAGACAGGCACCATCGGGTTGACCTGCATTATTTTACACACCTGGAAAAACAAGTGTTGGAGTGGTCACACTCAAAGCACCGACCTTGGAGCCAGGTCCTGCCCTTCAGCAGCAGTTCAAGATGCTGCTGCAGGACCAGAGGACTTACCTTCCCCTGGTACCTCCTTCACCTAGTCTCTGCTGTCCGGAGACATTCAGGGGACCAGTCCTTTCAGGAGAAGATGATAGGACCACGGAGGTACTTATTTCTCTCTGCTAACTGGGAAGTAAAACTAAGTAAACAGCTTGGATTTAGTCACCTGCCCTTAGGCACTTAAATGAGCAAGCGGAGGATCTCAGGATTAAAGCATTTCTATCCAAAGGAACATAGAATCATGGAATGATTTGGGTTGGAAGGGACCTTAAAGATCATCTAGTTCCAACCCCCTTCCAGTTCCAACATCCTCCCCTTCCCTTAGCAGGCAGGTGATGATTCAGTTGAAAAAGATATTTGCTGCCTGACTTTGCAGCCAAGGTGTTCTGAGGCAAATTCTTTACTTCAGCAAAATAATGAGGAAGGGATTTGTATTGGCACTTAGGCACTAAACAGTGCCCTCGGTGCCAGCGATGCAAAGCTAGACTAAATTTATTTATTGTAGCATCCAAGGCTTTTGAAGGCACCTGGGGAAAGGAGAAAAGAGGCTCCGGAGGCACGGCAGCCAGTGATGTTTGGTCGCTGTTTTCCATCCTGTGTGTTACTAGTTGCACAGAACTGACAAAATTATTTTGTCAGTGGATTTGGGGAAAGCATGTATCAATGTACCTATCACTAGAATAATATTTCAAGGGTTTGAAGGAGGTCTTTTGCCCTCTTACATTAAGCCTTTGCATTTTAATAACACAAAATAGTCACTAGATGTCTCTACTGCGCCATAAAATATATCAGAAATTATATTCCTTTTAAACTGAAGAAAATTTTATATGCATATGTAGCCTTTTTTTTTTTAAAGTATGAGTTGCATAAAACAACTACTCAGAGATAGCTAGAGTGTGAAGAAGAAAGAAGCCTGGAAGATAAAAAAGGAGTGGATGAGATGGATATCGGCTTCAAATTCACAAAGTACAGATGACTTAGCAGTAAGCTTTTCCCAACCAAAACCAACACAGTAAAGTACTGTAGAGATACTGGGATATACTGCACCCCTCTAACTGAACTGTAAGCTTAAGCAGTTTAAACCAATCCTGATGGGGAGGACAGGAGCACAGGGGAAATGGGGAGACGGTTTTGTGGACAGATGTGCAATAGCCATATCCTATGATGAGTAGTGATGGCGGCAGAGATGGAGGAGGGTGTCAAAGGCCACAGTACATAGCTCAAAATCTTTGCCTAAATAGACCATGAAGGCAGTGTTAGGTGTCAGGACTTCAGCGGGGCACAGCAAGCAGCATGCTGGCAAAGCTAGGAGGGAAGAGATGTCTCACCCCAGGCAGCGCTCTCCCAAGGGCAGCAACTACCCATCCACCTAAGACTGACCTTTTTTGATTTCTGGAGTTTCTGCATATTAGCCTGCTCTGTCCCAGGACCTAAAACTCCACTGTAACTCCTAGTTAAAGGAAATCCCCTGGCTTAGGCTAAAAGAAATAGCTTTTTTTTCCCCCTGAAATAGATAACAATGTGGTGGTGTTCCTGCACTGGGGCAGAATAGGAACTGGACAATCTGTGGAAATCCTTTCTCAGCCTTTTCTTTTCATGATTTTTTAGATTTTTTTTTTCAGGGTTTTGAACTCTTCACTGTGGAGAATAAATTCATATAATTTATATCCAAAACAAGTACATAACTTATGTAAACAAATCTCCATGGATATAAAGCACTGTATCGCTTTAAGTTTTCACCTTCTGAGCATAAGCTGAAGAGCTGATTAGAGCTGAACAAGCAAAATATCAGCCACTGAGAAGAATTTAAAATTGTCTTTTTTCTTTTAAGCAATCTGTGTGCAGTGGCAGATGCAAACTTAGTATGCCTGGGAAATAAATCCTGTATTTTCAGGAGGCTGGAGGCCCTGCCATCTGATAATTAGCCACCATTTCTCTTAAGAATTATATGTTTTCCTAGAAGGGGAATAGGAAAATACTTTTATTATTTCTTGTGACCCATATATCTCTTAAGAATGCATTCAAAAGTACTGGAAAGTTTTTTAGACTGTCTGCAGCTTGATTTTTGTCTCACATGTACTTAGTGAAAAGACTGAGACTGAGTATAATGCTGTACTGCAACACATTCAGGTAAAAGTAATTCTTTTCATAGTCATCAGAGGCAAGAGAAGTGTTAATGCATGGACATTTCTCTCATAAGTGCCTTACCAGCTCCTGAAGATTTTTAGTAAAGGCAACAATAGCCCTGGTGTAGAGAGTATGTTTTGAGCGGATTCCCAGTCTGCTTGGAAGACTAGACACACAATACCTCTTCCTTCTGTAGTTATCAGGAGAAAGCTTCAGGCAAGATTTCCTGTGACAACCTTATTTCAAACATGTGAAGGTCTTCCTAAGTCTGAGTAGAGCAGTCTGCATGTATTGCACAGTGTATATCATAAATGGCACTAATAACAAGGATGTTGAAATTAATAATCAGCTGCCTTCTGCCAAAAAGTAATGCAGTATTTTATGCACAATGTTTAAAAAGGCCTTGATTTTAAAAGGTTTCATGATGCATCAAAAAAACTCAGAGCTGTTCTGAAATCCCACTAGAAACAGTGGTACTTCAGACAAAATTCCTAGGAAAATATATTAATGAAATTTTGAATAGACAAACTGAAAGCTCTAATATTGCTGTGTTATTCTTGCAGGAAACGTCATAGCAGTTTCTTCTTATTCTTATTCTTATTCCATGCTGTCTTAGTTTGGATATGGGCTTAAAAAGGCAAACTGTTGAATTGTGACCCGTCCCTTGCTCAGCTCACCTAAACTATCATTTGCAAGCTTGGATAACTTATATTTGATTATATAATTTTGAAAGAGTACTATTTGCATATTAAGAAATTAAAAGAGGTAAAAATTGTAATTCTACAATGAGTAAAGCCCCCTATTGTTTCAGGGTTGCTGTCCTTCTGTTCCAATCAATTAAAGCCTGAATGGCTCCAACAGCTTAGAAGAAAGCACTTAGATAAGGATGGTAGGTATTTCATAAATGCCAGGAAACACCAAAAGTAAACCTGCTAAGACAGACAGGTGCTCCTACCTTTCCCTGTTATTTCCTTCCTTTGCTAATGCTGGCCTAGCATTAGCCAGGTTGGAAAAACATGAACAAAAGGGTTAAAGACAATGAACCAGCTGAGCAACCACTTTCCTCCCTCTGTCTTCCACTGGATGTGACACCCTTGGTCTGAACGAGTCTTTTGAGGAGCCCAAGTCATGGAGGGGGACAAATGTCTGACTGAATCACGTATTTATTCTGCTTCACTTGTTCAACGTAGACACAGCAAATTAGCCTTTCTGCATTAGGACATCATTTTGTCTCCTGGGGAGGGCGGCAAGGACACAGCAAGGGACATAGCACATGCTGGATGAACCATAGCTGGTGATCAGCATCCGGATTTCAGCCAGGCAAACGTTCACTGTGCAACCTCGTTCAGCTGCGCAGGGGCACCTGAACCATACGAAGGCACTGTCAGGATCTATATATATCGCTTCATGGCCAGGGCAGCGCAGTACGGACACAGGAGAAGGAATATGCTCCCTGTATGATCTGCTCAAGACCAGCTGGAGTGGCAGAGCTTCTCCAAGTTTACCCCATGGATTAGTTGTTGAATACTTGGGAGGTTTCAACTCAACCAGGGTATCCACTGTGGACAGAGTATCCACCAGTCCACAGCATCTCCAGCTGGGAATTGCCCAACACTGGGCTGAGCGGCCATAGGCAGCTGGGGGGACCACTAAGGGTCACTGGTTTCCAAACATGATGGTTACCTCCCTTTTCACCACAGTGAATGGTGAGCATGTGTGGGATGCTACCTTGGCAGCTATGTAGCGAGGTGAGCCCAGACTTCTCAAAGGTCACCTTGCACATCCAACATGTCTGAAGTACAAAACTTTCTCCATCAGCCTCAGCTGGAAGCAGCAAGTCCTTCATCAAGCTTTTCACAGTACCCTTCCTGTAATCCTTGCCTGTTGGACTGGGAAGATCTGCTGGGTTCCTCTGACCTCCTCCTCATCACTGGTGCTTAAGTCTCTTTTCCCTCCCCCAGCCTGGAAAAGGAAGCAGAAGTGACTGGAAGCAGTTGCTAAAGTGGTTTGCGTGGAAATGGCTGTGCAGAAGCAGGGACCAGCCTGCTTGGGGACGATGGAGAGAAGTGGACCCCAGCCAGCCTGACTCGGGGAACGGCTACGAGGAGTGTGAATCCCCCCGTGCCTAGAGTCAGCTGCATCACCGACACCTCCTGCCTCGTGGACACACCGTAGAGCACCCAAGGGTGCAAGAGCTGTCCTGCACCAACGGGCATCCAGCCCAGCAGCTCTGCAGGTGGGACAGGCATGGCTGAGGCCAGGAGTGGTTTTGCAGGGTAAAGCTCCGTATTGCACCTCTGTCTTGTGCACCCTGGTCTCTCTCCCTGCTTCCTTCTCCCTGGCAAGGGCTAAGGAGAAGCAGCAGCAAGAGGGAGAGATGCGTTTTTCTGGGTGGCGTTTTGGCAGACTGCACACCCAAGCAGGCTGTGCGAGCCCACGCCGCGGTACCTCTCTGCTGGATTAGATTTCCCACAGCAAGCACGAAGGCAGTGTAAACACCTGTGCGTGTGGTTTGCAACGTGAGAGATGTAAAAGCAGGTATTCACGCCTGGCCTGAGGCAAAGTTATGCCAGGCATGGTGAAATGCAACAGTATCTATGCCAGTGCAGACCTGGCCTTAACATGATGTGAAATCACAGTATAACAATTTTTGCAGGAGCAAAAGATAAATCTTGGTGGGGGGGGGGAACGATGACAGACCTTCAAATTTATGAAACTAGCAACCTAGTCCAGCTGAAATGGGGACTGACTTTATTTTGGATTTGCTGTTGGAAGAGGCCACAGATTTGCAGGGCAGAAGATTAAGTTCCTACAAACTTCTGCTCTTCCCCTGAGTTCAGCATTGTGCAAAACTTCCAACTGCTGATTATTTCTCACCAGCCGGGTTTATTTGCCTGTACCAGTCAATTTTTTTGAATGAAAAACATCACTTTTCCGTCAGTTACAGGATTAGGGATAGCATGAATCCATTGGGAATTGACAATGTCCACAGCATGTCAGAGTGTGGTAGGGAAGCACAGGGGAATCACAGGGGAATTTCATACTTTGGGAGACGTTATTTGCTGAATTGGGAAACTACTTTCGAAAATGCATGTAATTTAATTGTTATAACAAATCTAATTGCTATTGTATTAATTGATCACAGATGAGTATGTTGGATCCTGTGCAGATCATGCAGTGAAAACTGATCTCCTGCCAGAGAGCTCACTACGCAAGAACTTTATAACCTAGACGAGCAAGAAAAAAGTACACATCCAGCTCATTTCAACCTTAATCACAGTGGTTAAATAATCCAGGAAATGTACACAGCAATTACATTTATCCAAATATTATTTTCAACGTCTGTTTTTGTGGGTTGCTACTCTGATTGAAAGTTTAAAATGAAATTGCATTCAGCAATTCACCTGTTGCAAAACCACTTGTATGACTCTGTTGCTATGTTCCTCACCTAACTTTGCCTGGGAAGCTCACAATGCTGGGGAATATTGTGCAAGTTTTCCTTGACAAAAAAAGCTCAAAATGAGGGGAAGTTCACATGGGTTTTAGTTTTCTTAAAGCTATTAGCAATTAACTGTAATTTAGCTGCTGTGTGAGACTTTTAACACGAGTGGTCAGTAGCCTGGCTCAGCCAAGGGTCTAGATCATCAGGGCAGGTCCGAGGTGAAGCTGGAAAATCAATGGATTGGTTGAGCCAAAATGGGGTCCTGAGCCCCTGGGCTGGGGCCTGGGAGGAGGGATCACCTGAGGGGTGACCCTTCCCAGTCAGTCAGGCTCATGATGAACTCACAGACTCTGTCATGGTCCTACACAGAGTTTGTGAAGTTCACTGTTGAAAAATGTCCTGTGCCCACCTACAGACGGTAACTAAGCATGCCTAAAGAAGCAGGTACCATAAGGTAAACAAAGCAGTCTCGGACCACCACACATCTAAAGCAGAGGAGCAACTCAATGAAAAGCAGAGACCCAAAGCATCACAGGCAACAATTAGTGAAGTATTTGTTGGCATATTTATAAGGCAATTTACAGAGATGGCAAAATGGACTGCTCACCCTGTCTGGCACTTCATGCTGACTCTTTCAACAGGACTTTTGACACGTGGTGGGCAATAGGTCCCTTACCCTGGCAATCTGAACCCTGCCCACGGTTCCTTACAAGGTGCTTCCCCCTCCTGTTCTTGTGCTTTCTTGGGGAATGACCATGGGGAACAAAGATATATTGAATACTCTGTTCCAGTTTCTCCTCTCACCTCTTTCTTCCCCTCCAAAGGAGTACATCTTCTGGATAAATACCAAGTGCATTTATCACAATTTGCAATTTCTTCTTCCCACTTCTTTGAAGATCAATATGACAGACTCTTCATCTTCCCTGAGCTTAAAGCAGTATTCTGTTTCCAGACAAGAACATTTTCCTGGCTTAAAAAGCCTTTCTTCTGGTTCACGTTTTTAAAGACGGTGCCCACCCTTTGTAAATCATGTATCTTGGGAAGCAGTCATTGTACAGGTATCTGCTGAATCTGAGAATGACCAGGTAGGAACCAACCGCAGATCTTCCAGGTGAGCCTCCCATGCCCCCACTGCTCATTTTCAGAGCATCGTGCCAAGAATTTAAACAGATTAATCCAAGGTGCAATGCTATTTAGCATTATTGCATCTGTCCCATGGGCTATTAAACTATCCTTGCCCACACAAGTCACTTGACTTTTTTTCCCCTGCATAGGCAAACAGAGAAACACAACAGTACCTCAATTTAAGTTGCCCTAGAGCCCTTTCCATGCTACATATACATGTGTCTCCCCTTCTAAGTCCAGTTGACTTTCTCAGCCCTCCCAAAATGACAGCTGTGCGTGATTCAGTCTGGGAGCTTTCCTATTGCTGCCACATATTCAGGGAAGTTTTGGGTAGTAGCCGTCAGGTTTGCAGATCAGTCCAGAGGGATAGAGAAGAGTATCTGTAATCTGTCCCACTCTATATGCCCCATAACACCAGTGCCATTCACTAGAAGACCTAGTCATTATCTGCCTTCCTGGTTTACAAAGCTCCCATTTATATCCTTGGACTTTACATAGCAATCACATTTGAAAAACCCATGGAAAAAGAAGGGGAGGGAAGCCGAAACACCTTATGATAATCTCACCCACTTACCACAAAGACAAACTGAAAGTTCTCGGACAACAATTACTGAGCTCCATAGAAAACAGTAAAACAGAGGCATTACTGGGTTCACTATGGACTGCATTTTCAATATGTCCATTTTCATATCCATCTAACAAAGTTTTTAGCTGCCCTAATAAACTGTGTTTTGTAATTGTGAAGAGTTCTCAAGGAAAGCATCCATTGCCACGTCCTTCAGAAGTTTCAACAATGAAACTGTATTACCAAGAAGCAACTTTTGTTCTTTGCCGTGGCTGTTGTATCACCATTTCCTCTTGGTACTGCTACTTCTTAACCAATTACCTCTTTCACATGGAGTCACTATTACTCCCTGGATTGCTTCTCCTGGAGAAGTTCGGATATGATCCTCGCCACAGCACCTCTTGCCCTCATGGACCTCCTGCAGCAAGGACTTTCAGTATTCTGAATTCCAACTTCTCGTGAAGAAAGTCTCTGTACTGGCACAGCCAGCTGTTCCCTATTAAGAGCTTGTCTTGGGACTAAACTGACCAATGGTGCAAAGCCAGTTCCTGAGTGAGGAGCACCTTCTGGTAGAGATGAAGGCTGAATCTATATGGACACAGTCTCCCTCATTTGTTATATTGACACGAAATCTAGAAAGCCAAGAGAAAAATAAGAATTAGAGCAGAACTGTGGTCTAAAATTCAGAAGACCTATTTCTTATTCTTTGTAAAACTGGGTCTTTAAGACTGTGGAGAACAAAGTAGAGAATTATTTAAAATGAGCCCCAATTCACATTGGGAGGATCAGAATTCACGTGCACGTGATGAAACACATGGTGATGCTCTGATGCACCTTCTATTAAAGCAAGTTGCTTTGATCCCCACAGAGATGTATGTGTACTTGTACTTCATAGTCTACAATGTTTTGTGAGCACAAAAGGCCCAACTCTTCAGAGCAAGAGAGAGAGAGGATCCCAGTGGGACCCATGGCAGCAGTACTCCAGAACAGACTGGGGCTATGCCACCTCTTCTCACCGATTTTGCTGAACCTCTGCAGAATACATAGGATGTGGCTGCAAAGAAAGCCAATCTCTGGGATACAAAGTGGGCAAAAGTGATGCCTTCTGAGTACATCACCCCCCCGCCCAGTGACCTTCCAACGTGGCCCTGAACACCTCAGTTGGTCTTAGGAGGCCCTGTCTATACTGGTGGCATGTTGAACCCTGCAAGACCAACAGGGCAAGCTAATTCAAACAAATCATAATGTCTAACATTGGTAATTCTTCCTAATAAGGCAAATGTTATGCACCTCATACAGCGGGATTGTACAGAAACAGATTATTCTAGGCATAACCTATCAGCTGCTATGCCACCACAGGAAAAAGCAGGCAGTGATGCCCCTTCCCCACTTCTCTGGGGACATAACTAGTTTTATTAGCATAGTATTAGCATTTTTACAGCCATATGACAGCCCTCATTTGGTAAGATATGCCAGTTTATCTACAGTGGAGTATGTAACAGAGAATAACTTTTCTACTGGGACAAAAGTAGGAGCCATTGACTCCATTCCTGCATAGTATATTTGAAAGAAAACTCACAAGTTTGTGTCAAATGACTCTCCATTCACCCAGAAGAACTTGTTTCCTTTCCTGCGCAGCCCAATCCAGAAGTTTGTTATGCGTATTCGATACATTATAAAGTTCTAGACAAAACACAGAATAAAATGACATACGGCTATTAGATTTTTTTATGATTATGATTATATAGCTTTTTGTATAAAAACTGCACAGATATAAACTGCGTCACAGAATATACAATGGTGGACTTTTTTTTTTACAGGTCACTGATGTTTTACTGCTAAATTTAATCAGGTGAAATAATAAAGGAAGCCCTAGACCCATTACTAATAGTCAATGAGGTCCCAGCTATCCAGTTGGTAGTCATGCACAGTGTTACTCACCATCCACCTACACCCTGCCCCACCCCATCATTAAAAACATCCATGTATGTTATTAGAAATACCATATCACATTACACAATAGTCAACTAGTAGAATGGTTTCACTGTATCACCAGGAGAATGGTGTTTCAGTACAAGGACATGTATTCAGCAGGGACACAGTGCCTGACTCGGCACAGGTTGCCTTGACTTTTATGTCACCATAATTCCTTGGATGTCAGTTACGTTGTGTCTCTATCAAATTCAAGTCACACATTTAAAATCCCCCAGCCTCCCAATTTTCACACTTTTACTCTTGACACTAATTGTATCATAAATGTGTGAATGCATTCTGTTTTCCTGTTCCTTATATTACTGACCGTAAAGTCAGTTGGGACTACCTAAACGCAAACTCCAGGACATTTGAGGGCACACGCACAGTTTACCATCTGCAGTGTGAATAAAACAAAGCCTTTCTCAATTCTTTCCTTATGATCCTATAATCGTCACTGAAAACACATTTGCTATAGTGCTAATTTCTTTTGTTTTTCTCAGCCATGCAGAACACCCTGAATTGGTAGGACACTACAGGAGACTCAAAGAACATAGTAAAAAGAAAAATGGTTTGAAAACAACAAAAACCACAGGAAGAACCTCCTGCACGAACCAGGTATTTTGAGTGCCATGGGTCCCAGCATCATACAACCACAGCCAGTCTTCGCCTTCTGTGGAAATGGAGAAATTGACTATTTTGCACAGAACTAACAACACATTTCTGTTCCTCGGTTGGCCACTAAAGCATTTGTTATGCTAAAGAAAGCACCCTTTAAAAGACCTGCGTCCTTAAAGAATATCAAGAAGATAAAACACATGGACGTGCACCAGTGGTCTGTAAACTCAAAATTAGTTTAGCGTTATATTTAGAGTGGGAATTGCTGCTGACTGTACTTTTGGGTACCTTGGAGAGAGAATGAACGTCCAGAGGGTGTGAGGGGAGATGACAGGCTAAATTGCCTAACTTACAATGTGCACATAAATTGCCAGTTCAGAAAAAAACAACCACACCTTCTTTATTAGTAATTAGGAGTCACAACTCCATTTTTATATTTTTTCAGACTTTACTTTTCATTTATACATAGTTTGCCTTTTAAATTTCTGACAAACACTCTAAGGTAATAACAGAATATCTACACCAGATTTTAGTGAACAGACCACATCGCGCTGAAAACATCTGTAGGTTGTACCAACTTGCAGCAAACAAGTCTGCCACACAGTATGCTGGGTTTCAACAAGGGAACAAGTGATGGAGTTACAGAAACTGTTAGGACAGCAGACATAACACCGAATTCAAGGTGCTGGACACCTTACCAGCTCTTGGGGGCTGTCAATCACTGCAAGGGAAGCTCCATAGTCAGAGCAGGACTCCTGACTGGAATTCCAATCTGCCATGACTCCTGAGTGATAGTAACACTTCTTCTTGTAGTAGAGCCAGTCATCAGGGCATGGCTCCCACTGTGGTAATTTAGGTGGATCTTTTGTTCAAATGAAGAAATGAAGAGAACGTTACTTACTCATTATTATGTGTTTAAAATACAATTGTATACATGCTTACAAATTCTTGACCTGCTTCCTCCATCTTAAAAATATCCACGACTTGCACTGAATTCAGTAGGAGGTGGGTGAACATAAGACAACTGAAGGATTGGGCTCGGTTGTAGTTTTTTCCAGTTATACCAGCTACGGTGGGTCCAGTAATCCCCGATTACGTGCTCACACACCAGGCACATGACAGCAGACAGACTCTGGCATGTGCAAGTGCAAAGCTCCAGCTACACCGGAGACACCACGGGTGAGAACGCCAGGGCAGAAGGCCATCTTTGACAAAGAGTGCAAACATAGACACTAGTTATCTACCGTGAAGCAGCTAAAATCTGACCCTAAACAGGTTCTGGTTCAGTGTACTCAGCTGTAAATATAACTCTATAGGCCAAAGCCAAGACAAGTTAAGAAGTCAGTACTGCCTCCCTAATGCTGCCTATGGCTCTGTCATTCCTCAGCATTTTGCCATGCTGTAGTACAATGAAATCCTGCAGGCAATTTAAAAAAAAAAAAAAAAGTCAGTTTAATGCTACCGGAAACGACAGTCCAATGTCAATGCCTAACACATTTTTAGTTTCGCTTTCCTTTTCTGGATTCCTCTCTCTCACAGCAGCCATGACAGTGTGAGAGCTGAAAACCAGTGAAAATACCTCTTCCCCCTCAGCAATGATGAGACAGCGTAACGAAAGAGAAAAGCACTGAACTTCTCTTTCCAGAGCTAGGCTTTCTGAAATAAACGCACTCACTCAAGGTAATCCATGCTAAGAGTAAAATCACAGCAACAGCGATGACGATTCCTGTAATTCTTTTCCAGAAAGAGAGGTGTGAACACATACCTAAGGAGAGAAAGAAATATTAAAGCACGTCAGGGAACGGAGTACGTGTCGGGATCTGAAGACTCGGGTCGAAAAAAACAGCCCATGCAGAGCTACATTAACTTCCTTAAAGTTTCCCAAACCCTCACCTCTACCCCTGAAACTTCGCCCGCAACACCGCCGAGCTTCAGTACCGGCTTTCAAAAGGTCCTAAATTGCCAAATCCCGCAGAAACCCTCGCAGGAGACGGGGGGTGTGTGTGTGTCCCTCACCCCCGGGGCCGCTTCATGGCCACGGCATCGCCCAGGGCGGGCCCCACCCCAGTCCCAGTCCCAGCACCAGCCCCACCGCCAGCCCCACCGCCAGTCCCAGTCCCAGCACCAGCCCCAGCACCAGCCGCAGCCATCCGGCCGGCTCCCCGTCCCACTCCGCTCTGCCCGGGCAGGGCCGGGCCCCGTCCGCAGCCCCCCGTCCCCTCCCGGCTGACTCACCCGGCGCCTCTCTGCGCCTCCGATAGGTCGCCGCCTTCGCCAGCAGCCGCTCTGCCTCCGCTGTCGGTCCTACGAACACCGCCGGCCGGCGGGCCGCGGCCGACTTGTCTCCGGGCGGCAGCCGGGACAGCACCGGGTCGGAGTTGAGCCGCCGCCGGAGCCGCCTCAGCCGCCGCAGCTCGACCCGGCGCCAGGACGGGAACGACGAGACCTCGCCGCCGCCGCCGCCGCCCTCCTCCATCGCCGCCGCGCCGGCCGCTCGCCCTCGGAGGTGACCGCGGCGGAGCAAAGTCCCGGCCCCGACGGCGGCCCCGGGACGGTGCCGGCGAGGAGCGGGCGGGGAGCGGGGCGGGCGGCGGGGCAGGGAAGAGCGAAGCGGGCGCGGCAGAACCCGGAAGGCCTGAGGCGGCCGAGACCGGCTGCGAGGCCGCGGCTTCGCCTCAGGTGGGCGGCAGCCGGTAACCGGAGGCGGCGGGAGCAGGTAGGGATCGGGCCGGCCGGGGGGGGCTGTACGCCAAAGCCGGGGGGCAGGCGGGACGGGAGAGGAGGGAGACGGGGACGGGAGAGGAGGGAGACGAGGAGGAGAGAGGAGGGAGACGAGGAGGAGAGATGAGGAAAATGTGCTTGTTTAAAATCGAGGGGGCGGGGGGCATGGAGCTTCGCGGTTCACTTGCAGTTGTCTGGCGTCCTCGGTGAGAAATCGCGGACCGTTAGGCAGCGCGTTTCTTTCTGCGCTCTTCCGAACAGTTCTTTGAAATGATTTTGCAGGCATCCCGCCTTCAAGAAACGCCTTGAGCTAGAGAGAGCGGTCGCTGGCCTGAGCCCCGGCTGGCTGTGTTGCTCCCTGTGACCTCCCCAAAAGTCAGGGGTGTGGAACAGGGGTTTTCCCTACTGGGGGCGAGAAAGTTGAGGAGAAAGTCCCCCACTGCTGGAGTGATAACCAGTGATTTTTTCAGTACAGTAAGAAAGCGCGGCATGCCCGCAGGAGGGAAGAGGCCTGGCCCACGAGCAGACCCACGTTCACGTACCAAACAGCGAAGATCCAGGCACGAAAGTGGGCAGGGTGTTTTGGGGATGCATTCGGGGCAATCAGAAGAGTTTTTGGGGAAAGAGCACCTTGCTGGAGAACGCAATTCCAAGCCTTAGCGTCTTTCTGCTTTCATAGGATGGACCAAGCGCAAGTGGAGTCTGATTCTTAGAGGCATTAAGGCACCAAATTACTGTTAGGAATTTGTGGAGCTGAGGAGGCCTCTTAGGCATGTGCCAATTAATAACAGTAATAATACAAGTAAAGGTGTTGAAGCCTTTTCTGTAGAGGAGTGGGGTTTTCTTCTTCCCTGTTATAACCTAACTCATGAAGATGAATTGACATTTCTGCACTGACACAATAATTGTTTATAGCTGCGTGTTCTTTTCTGGGTGACTTTTTCTGTTAAATTTATGTCACTGAAAGTGGGATTTAAGAAGGACTGTGAGGAAAACATCACTCATTGGAGTGAGCACAAAAGGGTACAGTGAACTTCCCTCTGCAGACCCGGTTCAGCCTCACCTGGGAAATTGCCCAAACTTTTCGCATGCAGGCAAAACTACTTTAAGCTACATAGTGGTGAAGTGGAAGGCTCTGATTTTTGTGGCCTTTCCCTCCTGCCTTGCTATGCCCCCCCCCATCCCCTCACTATCACATTGTTCCCATCTGCTCAGTCCTTCCCTTTCCCTCCGTTACAGTCCTCATTCCCAATCGCCTCCCTCCCTGGGAAGGAGGATATGTGCCATGTATCTGAGGCCCACCTTTTCTTTTTGGAGGGCCTCAGTTATGTTGCACAAGCTCCTTGTTTTCTACTTGTTTCCTCATTTCTCCATCCACCCTGCCTTCATCCCCTCAGGTACAGGCAATAACTAAGGCAACTTTGGGATTGCTACTATTTCCACTTGTTTACAGACAGTAGGGGAAGCACTCATTAAACATAGCTTCTTTCTTTGTTTCCCAGCTGTAGATGGAGTCTGAAGATGAACGGGAGGCTGAGACCACCCGAATGGCACAAGCACCTGGTGGGAGCGCAGAGTCCACTAATGTCAGACAAGAAGTGGCAGCTTGTTCGTGGGTGTGGAGGATAGCGAGGCGCTGTAAAGAGTGGTTCTTCCAGTCAAAATGTAAGATATTTTTTTTTTCTCTGGTGTTAGGTAAGACACCATCCTGCAGGAAGTCTGAAGTCTAGCTCCAAATCTAGTTCCAGGTCCCCTGGCTTGGACAAGACGAAACCTGGGAGTTTACTTCTAGGCAAAGCTGTAGTCACAAAAATTAAGATAACTGTTACATTTGATCCAAGTGTGAACTGATCCTTTTGTGTGAAGATGGGCATTTTCCCATGTGGTAGTTTACCTGTATGAAGTACTCTTGGATATGATGTTGGAGATGAAGCCAGACCTCATTAGAGAAAATAGTTTGTGCCTTTGCAACAGATGAGCTTCCACATCTGCATTGAAATTTGTGTGTGAAGGACAGCTTGTGACAAAGAGAAAATACATGTGATTCGAGACTGCAGCCATACTCTGAACCTCAACCTTTAATGTTTGAATTGCATGAGAACATTCTCCTGTTTTCCAAACCTGGATGTAGCTTGATTGGAGGTAGTGATGACCTTCGAGTTCTTGGCCTCCAGAGGTCAGTGCTAAGAGGTCTGCAAAACATAGAGGAGATGAGAAACTTGGGACTGCGAGGCTTAAATTTGCTAATCTGCACGTTGGTGGAAAACTTCAGGGTGTATACGGATCAAAAAAAATGAGAATTAGGTGATAGTTGGCCATTTTATCGAACTGTCCAGTTACATAAATGTCAGTTCAGGGAGCCTTGTTTGACTTCAGTAGTGCTTTATATTTACATACTTGGAGCTTAAATGAAAGACTGTCCTGCTGCTGTCTCACTTAATACTGAAATACAGTCTGAGCTTAAGTGCTCATGTATCCAAAACTGTTAATGATCTTCTTTTTCACAGACCGTTGCCTTTGCCTAGTTTTTGGAATTATAGCGGTGGTCATCATCATTGCATTTGGTAAGCTTTTGGAACATTTTTGATTTGAAATATGTTTTCTCTGACTACTGGGCTCCAGGATCACAGCAGTCAAGCACACCGAGATTAGTACTCTGCAGTGCCTGCAGTCAGAAAACCTGGGACTTCCATCACTATTTCAGTTGTTCTGATGTCTGTATAAGGTTGAATAAATAACCTCCAGGCAGAATTTAGAAGTAGAGAGAACTATCCCTACAGATAAAATCCAGATGATTTTGCGTTTTGTTTTTTTTTTCTTTTTTTTTTCCCCTGCATCCTTACTACTCTTAAGAGTGTAGTTTCTTGCCTGGCCATGCATATGGTGTATGCTTGTCTTGTCTGTGCTTATCACCAGTAACTTACCTGATTATACTAGCTAGTGCACTAAGTCAGCATTGCATCTCCAGGCATAGACTCCAGGGCTGCTCATATATCTGGTCTTGAGGGCTCCTTTATTGTCACACGTGGAAGACAGCTATGTGATGCGGCTAGCTTATCTTTTCCACAAATAGTCTTTGGGGATCATTCTGCCTATTTGTTTTTAAAAATCCATTTGTGCTACATGCTGTATTTTTAAGAAAAAGTCAGCCCTACCTCCCACTGGCACAGTGGGGGCCCAGATGTGCTCCCACCGTCCCCCGCAGAACTCTTCTGTAGGAGCAAAGGCTGTGCTTGCCTGCGGTATGACCTGAGCTATCCGAGTCACTGGGTGCATGTGTGTCTCAGTGGAGCCTCCACAGCCCCATCTGCACAGGGAGCTCTTGAATCTCTACCTTAAATACATCTTCGGTCTGCCCCCCGCAACAGCATGAGGAACAGTAGTGAGGTCCTCTGCATGTACATGGAAATGAATGGAGGACGATAGTGACATCTGTCCCTGTCGATTTTCCTTTGCTTTGTTAGGCTTCTATTTAAATGGAATCAGTCACATGTTCTTGGAGGGCGTGAGGGCAGTGTTCACAGGTGACTTGCTAAGGGGTCTCCAATTATATATAGCAAAGAGAGTAGCTGATTAGAAAGGAAAAGAGAGCAAGCGTGGCCACAGCAGGCTGCAGAGTCTGGGAGATCAATTCACTTTCTGGAAGCCCCTCTGCTCACGTAACGGCCAGTTACTTTCATTTCAGTATTAGCCATCTCCAAGCTTAAGCAGTGGATAAATGCACTCTGGGTGCAGAAGGTCTGGATTTGATCCCAGGAAATACACTTTATACACTGCGTGAGCCTGCGTGTGTTACACAAGACACCTTGCTGCACAGAAAAGGTCACTGTAGCCATTCAGTAACAATCAGGGCAGATTATTTTTGTTTGGAAAATAGAAACCAAAGTAAATGCAAATTAATTCTCTTCATTGCAAGAAATTAAACTCAGCACTGGAACAAAACAAGCCAGTGAGTCCTGTCACCCCCACAGAGCTACTGTGACAGAAAGAAGGTGAAGAGAGGGCATCAAAACGTGCTGGGGAACAACTCCAATGAACCGTTCTCCAAACCATTATGTCCAAATAATAATAATTTTTACCTCTTCATTAACGGACAAATTTCATTAGCATCATGTCAACACCTAAATTACTTACCTTCACACAGATTTATCACTTAAAGGTCTGATACAAAATCAAAGCAACTTGTCTTCATGAAATATCTCACCAGTTGTAGGTATTCAGGCACCTTCATTACTTAAAATGTATTCAATCAATAAATTAACAGTAAGAGTTTTTTTACCCTATTACTGGATTTAAAATGCGTCGAGTACAAATCGTCGATTGTCAATGACTCTAATTCTCTAAAATTCAGGAGTGTTTTCCAAACCCTGCTTATTTTCTACTGATTGTAATAATTGGGCTGCAGCCCCCAACTCTCACATTTCTCAGCTGAAGACAGTGCCTGAAAGGCAGGGAAGGTTGGGACCCTTGCACTTCCTTTGGCTTCTCTTCTGGCATCTAGTGTGGCATTGGCTTTCCAAAAAATCTGCATTTTAGGTTGAGTTATGCTGATAAATGCTAAGATTTTACCAGGTAGAAATTTTGTTCTCTCTTTTCCTTTCCAGTTATACATTCTGAGATATCTCACCATGGAAAATTTCCTCCTGAACAGTGCCCCAGCGAGTGGATAGGTTACAAAAATAAATGTTATTTCATCTCAGAGGAGGAAAAAAACTGGACATCTAGTCAGACCTTCTGCGCTGAGAATGAATCCTTGCTAGCCATTTTTGAAAACCAGGAAGAAATGGTAATGGGAAAAAAAACCCCAACAACAAAACAGAAAACAACTTCTGTATCTCCCTCTTTCCTGGACAAAGCTTTCATTTTTTTTTCCATGCAGTGCTTATCCTTTAAATCTTTGTAAAATAAGTAAGTAAGCTGTGTGAATTCAGGCAGTGGGAAGTACCATCTGCTTTGGTGCTCTGCTTTGGTGCCTGGATTTGACTTGAATGACTATGAAAAGGTCTTTGTTATGAATTAGTTTACTTAGTTTCAATTTTCTGTCCTATGGACCTTCATCTTCAAAGGAGGTATGAATTTGTCCAACATCCAGTACAGCCAAATAAATGGATGCTTTTGTTTCTGTAAGAAACCAAACATTTAAAACTATTTCTCAGCGTAGTGGAAATTATCCATCTTTATCTGCTTGCATCTGATTTTAGATATGCCTTAATGCCTCTTAGAGATGTGTGCTTGTACCAGTGGTGGGAATATACCCCTGCTGAAGCTGGTTTGGACATTTTCTCATGCTATTAAGTTTGTTAAAATACTTTGATTTGCCTGTATTATGGTCCAGTTGCATTGAGTTGGTGAATGCTAGTGACTTCTCCCTGCTGCATGCTACTAAAACTGTAATATGCTCTTACAGATCTGCTGTCTTTTGAGTATTGTCAATGAGAAACTAGTTTCATCAAAAAGTTAGTTTTTAGATAGATTGACATTTGAGCTTTCTTGTTACTGTTATTGTTGAATAGAGGTCAAAAGGCTACTTTTCTGATTGGCTGATACATATTAGTGGTGTAGCAGATATTGAGATGGAGGAAACCTCAGTGAAATTGCACAGATCAAGTCACATCTGAATTTGACTTGAGCTAATAAATATTTTTACAGCCACAAGAATTTCAACAATGAGAAAGATGCAGGGCCTAGTTCTTACTTCATGTATGAGTCCCTTACTCAGTGTGGTCTCTCATTTTATCCCATCATCAGACCACTTTCTTTGCCAATAATTCCAACCATATTTGCCAGCTTGTCCCCTCTCCACTAGCCCCTTCTGCATTGCTGCCCTGTGACTGATGACCTCTTACCAAATTTGTAAACACCTCTCTTCCTTATGCATCTAAAAGCTTCACTTCTAATTCAGTGCCTGTGATACTCAGCCGATAATTGGCTAGACAGAAATTGGTGTTATTTAAATTACTGCTTAAAAACTATACCTACAAACTGTAAACACAACTTATGAAAGAAAAGCACAGGAACACTGACATTGGCTTACCGGGCCAGCTGAGTGCTCTGTGGCATGCGTTGTCTGGTCTCTAGCACTGGATAACATGAGCCACACCAGAAGAAGTACACCAAAAACTGCAGAAATGGCATTGGGACCATGCTGAGACAGTTTCTTCTGAACTGTATTGAATTGAAGTTGCTAGAGGAGAGTGGAGGAGTATAAGGGTGCACTCTCTCCATGTCCATTAGAGTCCATGATGACAGCTAATATTTTATCTCATTTTTAAGTTCACTGAGTCTACTGATAGCTTGTCGCAGGGAATTCTGTAATACTAACCCATTGCAATTGCTGTTTCTGTTATCTTCCATCGTTCTTTGCTGTGTTTAATACAGGTTGTTGCAAACTTCTGGAGCAGTGAACTGTCTTTTGCTCTTTTTATCTGTACATCCACAGATAAAAAACTATAAATTACTTAATAATTGGGAAGGGGAGGAGTTCCCATATGCCCACTTGAAATGCAGGAAACACCTGTATG
This sequence comes from Haliaeetus albicilla, assembly GCF_947461875.1. NCBI lineage: Eukaryota > Metazoa > Chordata > Aves > Accipitriformes > Accipitridae > Haliaeetus > Haliaeetus albicilla. The sequence goes on from NC_091501.1 coordinate 21,973,563, forward strand.
TACCAGCCTGTTTAGACCAAGCTGCATATGTAGAGATTGATAAACATATATAGGCAGACACGACCAATACATGGTTTTGGGGTATTTTTGTGTGTAGTGAACAGTAATAATTTTCAAGGGTATAGACTTGAATAACTTCACTGAAGTTTATGATACTACAAGAGTCAGTTCAAAGTCAGAATTAGGCTCTTAACTCTCAGTGAAATGCTTATGAAAGTGTTATAGAAGACAGTGATGAACTAGTCCTCAAAAGTCACAGGAGGAATTTGCTTCTTGTTGTGAGAGCTCATGTTGACAAAAAAAAAAGGGTATGTGTTGTTTTGGTTTTTTTTTTTAGCGTTCTTTAACTAAGCATTTGAAAATAGATGACTCCTGGATTGGATTGCGCAAGAAAGGTGAAAGCTTCTACTGGGAGAATGGTATTGCCTTGAAGGTGGACTTGTAAGTTCCTTGTGATTGTCTAACACAGACTTAAGCGAATGTAGAATTAGGGTTTGCAGCACAATGTTATTTCTATCAGGATTCTTCTTTTTCCTATGATTTGTAACTATGACTTTGAAAATGAACTCTTGCAGTTATTACTGATCTAACTCCAATAGCATCAATGTAGAGAAGTCCCTGATTCAAGAAGGGGTTTTTGGTAGCTCAGCACATCAAGTTAATGTTATTGATCATCCCTATTTACCTTACTTTATACATATTTTTCAGTCCATAGTATAGACATTTCAGTCTCTTTTTCAGATCTTCAGAATTTTTGGTTTCCAATGTGATCCTTTGTGCTTGTCTTCCTGAAATACACAATATCTAGCAAATATACATACATTTTTTAGGGATGAAAGAGAATGAAATTACAGGTGCGAGGGAATAATCATCTTCAGATGGGTTAAGCAGCTTCATAAGAAAAATTGTACCTGCTTTAGTGAGTTTGTCACAACCTGCAGACAACCCAGATTTTTCCCTCTATTTATATTAGAAAATGTCTGGGCTACAACAGCTCTGCGTCAGGCACATCAAACAGCAGTTCCCCTTGTCTTGCTCTATGTCCTAGGCAAGATATATCATAAGCTGTCTTTTGTCTTTCCTTCTGTTATTGTATGATACCTGATACGGACCATTCATAGAAACGGAGGTTCATGCAACACTGCATGAGCTAAACAGGCTTTTCAAATGTGATTTAGCACTCACCTTGCTTTTAGCAGCTGAAACTACCATATCACAGGGGACCAAAATCAACTGGAAACCACTTTAGCAGAAGTTTTGTTTTACAGCAGGCTAAAATATTTGACTCAGTAGTAGAAATTATTTAGTAATCACTATTTTCTTCCTGTATTTTTTCAGGTTCCAGATACGGAATCACTCTGAGTGTGCTTACTTGGATGCCTTCACTATTTCTACCTCAGCATGCTCTTTGCCCAGGCGCTGCATCTGTGTCAGACTTCCCTGAAGCGAGGACTTCAATCTTCATTTGATATGGGCAGTTAAAACACATCCATTGTACAGTCACTTCAGATTGTGCAGCCACACTGTGTCAGACCATCTGGAAGCCTAAATCTGAGAGAAGAGCATTTGTCTTGTCTTCCAAAATGTATTTCTAGGTCTTCTCTCCTAGGACAGAAGAGGAATGCGTTTAGTCCAGTTTACAGATAACCTACAATGGAGTCTACCAGTGTTGGCTGACAAAGCTGAAGGTTCAATGGGATTCCTGCCAGTCTCTTCTGTGTTCTGCTGCTTCTCAGCATGTGACCTTGGGGATACACAGCAGCCAGGGACAACAGTCAGCCAGCACACCTACAGAAACAGTCCAATGAGGCCTCTTCAGTTTCTCCAAAAATGCCGTGTGCTCTTTGCTGAACTTGGTACTGACTGGCTATTTCAGAACAACAATCTGCCGGTGTTCTGATCTCACCTTCAGCCCCCATTGTGCCCTGACCTATTAATCTTATGGTTTGCCATAAAACTTTTGTTCTTTTAAGTAAACAAACATACTCAGTCTGTACCCTGGCCAATCTGCGGCCATCACTGTCATCAACAATTCCTATGGCTGGAGTGACAGAAAGTTCAGTACTTATCAAAGGAAGGGACTCACAAAGTCTTTCCTACTCCACCTGTTTTTTTCCATGGGCTTTCATACTAATGGTTGCCAGGTTTGTGCGTGCTAAGACTTGAGCTTGTTCAAAAAAGCAACAGGCACCCCCCACCTAAACACAGCATTAGTGACCAGTTGCATTATCTGCACATCTAGTGCACAGTAATCTGAGGAAAAGGGCATGTTCAGATTTTTTTTGTACCCCCTGGAAGCAGTGTGTTGTCTATGCAAAAATCTCCTGCCACTCAAAGGAGAGTGTGGCGTTTACTGATCACAAAGTACAGGAAAAAAATGTTCTGAGCAGACAGCTGTGGCAGACTGGGACTTGATAGCTGCCACCATTTGCTGGTGCCCCTCTGCTGAAGCTTCCCAGGCATCGTCAGCACAAGCCCTCAGCTGCTCCATTCCTGGGGTGGGTGTGAGGGGTCCGCATTAGCTTCTTACAGTTGTTCTATGTTGCAGAAATCTCCAGCAGGCAGGTAGAGCAGATAGCTGGGGGCAGTAATTTCTGTTGCCTCAGCGAGATGTGCTGGAATTTCTGTTGGAGCCTTTAGCTGGCTGGTTACTGAAAGGACATCAGCAGAGGATTGTGTGTTTCTCTACCACTTGGATCATACCTGCTAATGATGATAGAGTCATAGAATCATAGAATCATTTAGGTTGGAAAAGACCCTTAAGATCATGAAGTCCAACCGTAAATGTTGTAGCAGCTTGGTAAGAAATTCCTGGAAAATGATCAATATATATGTGGTGCTAAAGGTGGCAGGCTGTGTCACTGCATTACTTCTTGAGATGCTGTATGTAGGGACACTAGTCCTGAATCAGGTCCCACTGATGCCAGCTTCACACCCAAGTGCTGCCACAGTCAATTGCACTAAGGTTATCCCTGCTTTACAGGGGTGCAACTGAAGTCAGAACTTATGCTCTGCATTTCAAAAGCTGTGCAGGTTGTTATGTCCTGTATAATTTATTTTGATACAAACAGGGTACTAAAAGGAATGTAATGAGTATCCTGAACTTGCAATATGGAAGGCTCCCTTACTGACTTCCTGGGAAGGCACTGTCTGCAAGAGGAGGAGGTGTAACACAGTTTGGGGCTCTTAGCTGCTGTAATTTGCATGTTCCTTCTGGGATTCTGAGAAAGAAATGTAACTAAGAACTGTCTTCAATAAATTGTACTAGTGCAATAAATTGCACTACAGATTTTGGGTTGTGTTTGTCTAGGCTGAAGTAAGCTATTTTCTGGTACCGAAGGCCTTCCTCGTGTTGGCAATTTTCAGGGATCATTTTTATTAAAGGTTTGACTTGCGATCAGCAGCTCTCAGGCAGCACAAACAACTGGTATGCCAGTCAGTGATACTTGCACACAGACACTCTTCTTCAGCTTGTTCTTCTGAAATTAGTGTTCAGGATCAGGTGCTGAGGATATATAATACACGTACACAGACAACAGCCAAGGGAGGGAATTATCCAAGAGCAACTGATAAAGCAACAGTGACACACTCACAGAAGCCTGTGTTAAATAAACAAGCATTGCGATAACTGATTCAAACATTTCTAAACAGAAATGGGAAGGTGTGAATGTATAGTCATGCGTGATTCCTTGAAGTCCAGCAGAATTGTCATTTTTCTCATAGGTTCATTCCTAAGCTGCATAAGAACTTGTTAAACAGAACCCTTCCTTCCTGCAAATATCCCAGTTTCAGCTATTTTCCAGCCATGCATGGTAAACTTAAAAATAGGAGACACTTCAGAGAGATATCAATCTCAAAGCCAGTAGTCTTTAGTCTCCAAATAATTTCTATTCAGAGGTCGTTGGACATCAAGGTCCTTACTTTTTTGCCCACATTTGAATTTTGCCTCTCCAAAATTATAGATCCTCTTTTATTTGGGGAAAGGAGAATCTCTCCAACCTGTGTGCATTCTGCAGCATCTTTAAGTAGCAGGTACGGTACTGTATTGTCATTAGAAAGAGTAGTACTGCAGTGGGAGTATATGAATCCAGAGAGATTGAAAGAAATTCTACTTCCACCACTTACAGATAGATGAACAGAGAGCACGATCCACTGCAAAATCACTGGCACTTCTCAAAGACCAATTTTTGCAAGTTACAGAGGCTCACTGAATTGAGTTTGTTTCTATCAGAATCAAAGCTGATGTGCTGCTGAAGACCAGTTTCAAGGAAACAAATGGCTCTGTCCCCAGAAGGAGGGCATTTTCACCACGTGAATTATAAATTCTCATTATCAAATGAAAGTAAAGGCACTTACAGAAAAGTGTCAATACTTGGACTGGGGAAGAAAACACAGGGAGAGGACTACTTGAGCATCCAACGTTCTTAAGTTGTATTTTATTCCTATGTTCTGAAGACTGTATATTCTATATCCTACCTTATAATCTGTATCATATCTGTATTTTAAATTTCTGTTCCTGAGCTTTCTGTGGTCTGCCTTATCAGAACCTCAGGACCAGCAAGTGTAAAGGCAGAAAAGTGGACTTTTGGAAAGTAGGAAGTGATGGTTTATATTTTGGGGATGAGAGATTAGCAATGAGAGTGGTGGCAAGAGGGAAGGAAAAGCATAGTTTACACAGTATGGTCCAACCAACAGGTCAGAAGTAGCCTGTAGGAGCAGCTACTTTCTCCTTGAAGAAGACAAAGAACAACTGTTAGATATCTCCTTCCATGTCTGGGTAAAAGAAGCGGTGGGAACAGAGGTAGAGGCCATATGACTATAACCTTGACATTCAGCCATAGGCTGGTTCGAAGGACATTTAGTAGGGAAAACAGAACAGGCATGAGGCAAAAAGTAATGAATAGTGAGGTTTCATTTTATCTGGATGTTGAGATGGCTGGGAAGCTGATGAAATACAGTTGTCTTGATTTTCTTGTGGCATTAGATGGGCTTGATTTTTCTTGTGTTAATAAAAGGAAAAATGACATCTCAGTCATTTTCTCATAATCTGCTCCCCTGGCGAGTCCCATTATGGCCAAGGAGGCTGAAGCCTTGAAGGTGAATGTCCCGTACAATCCATGTGCATATATATGGAGCTGAGGCTGACCTGAAAAGAGATGGTCTTCATCAGTGAGACCTAAGTGATGTACACAGGCACCTCCGTGAAGCCGTCAGTGCTACCCTGTCGCTCAGTGGGCTCTGAAGTGTGAGGAGCAGCCGGGACACCCTGAATGTGGACAAAGGAGTCAGCAGGAGGCAGAGTTAGGAAACACAGAGGAATGGGAACAGAGTGGGACATACTATGGCATATAGCAATGGCTTTTGCACTGGTAGAGGGTGAGGAGCTGCCCTGCCTAGCCACCAAAAATTTGAGAGGAAAATTCACCCCAGGTATTTTAGTATGGGATACTTGGTCCTTGGAGGGTCTGGCTTCTCATTGCTGCTTATAGGGGAAGCCTAGACATAAAACTTAGACTACATGCCTGCTTTTCTGGCACTTGTAATGTTAAGTGAGATAAACGTAGCTCTATTTGATGAACTCCCACTTTCCGAAAAACCGTCCTATCTCGCTGAAAACCTGATAGCAACCACTACGTTTAGTTTATCTGGCAACTGCTTATGTCACATGCAATAATCCTGTTTCTGCTAGCACTAACTGAAAACTCTCTAGATTGTGTGGTTATAGGGATCCCACTGGACCTAGAGGTTTTAGGGTTCAGAAACCACAGTGACTGTAGCACGCAGCAATGCTGCACACAACTTCTGAGGTTTGATGTTCTCACACCTGAATGGGATGAACATCACAGCCCCCCCCGACAAGGCGGGTCAGCCAGGACTCACAGCCCCGTCACTCAGAGAGGAGAAAAAGAGGGGATGAAGTAGAAACGGTCTGATGTGCGGCACCACAGCAGCCAGGCTGTCTCATTGCCATACACGATGATGTGGCGGCTGCCGGGGCAGGGCTCTGACAAAAGCAGCTGCAGGAGTTTTTCCCCCTGTGTCAGGGCTGAGGGCTATTTACACCCACAGACACCTTCCTTCCTTCCTTCCCTTGTTGACCCCAATACCCCTGGGGGGTCCCTGGAGTCCCCTGACAGGGGCACACGTCCCAGTACCCCTGACGGTCCCCTGGGGGGGGGCATAACATTTAGTGCAGGAACAAGCACCCATGTGAGAATTATGCCTGGGTTCTGATTCTCCAACTTTCTATCCCCTTTGTGGGGATTCCTGCTGTAACAAAGAGAGCACCAGCTGGAAATAAATTGTGGGTTAAAGAACTTGTGCTGACTGTGACATGGTAGGTGCTGCAAATGGAAAGCACAGAGAAGAGATGGGTGATTTATCAAGACCGTAGACATTTCTAACCCTGACTCCCAAGGCTTCACCTCCGACTTTGTACCAATGCATCTGCCAGCCAGCCCTGATGCAGCTGGAGGTGGAGGTGACAGGCGGTGCTCACCTCAGCCCAGGCAAGGAGAGGATGGAAACTGCCCGTATGTAGACACTACCTCCGCTTCCTGCAGCAGCCATTTTCGTATTACTCGGAGAGTTAAAGGTTGCTGAAACCACAGTGGTATTTGCTGGCAGCTCAAATCAGATCATCTAAAAGCTTCCTCAGACACTATTTGCACTGTTTTTCTTAAAATCATTCACCAGTAAGAGCAAGGCTACTAAATCCAGACCTATTTCCCAGGATGAAACAGCTTTACGTTGCTTAGGAAATGTAACACATTAGTCCAGGCTGCATTGGAGAAGGCAAAATTAAGAAGGAAACTGCAGAAGCAATCTGAAGGCAGAGTAAGGGGCTTTATGGAAAAAGGGTGTCAGCCTCCGGCTTCTTCTGACATGGCAAGATTTGCTCGTGATCATAGTGCTAGCAGACAATGGTTCTGAACTTGTGAACACAAGGCCACAAAAGCATGTGTAACCCAATAAGAACTGCTCTGGGAACTAGTAATTTGAAACATTTGCAAAATTTTTTTGCTCATGCTTTTCTTTTGACTGTATGAGAGCATCGACATTCTATTAAAGCACCTTTACTGTCCTTTGATCTGTATCATAAAATCTCTAGGTAGCTTCCTGCTTCTTTACATGGCGTCAGTGTTAGTTACAGGATTTTGACCTTAATTTACACGAAACATGTTTTGAAGTGGAATTTTGAGAAATGTGGTTTTTCTACCTGTTGCACTGTAACAATGTTCGCAATACCATTAAAATGTTTACAAAAATAAATGTTACTGTGTTGCAGAGTTAAATGAGTTTATTTTCCCAACACATCTGAGTGATAGCAAACGACTCAGACCTGCTAAAAACATAGTTGGCTTTAGGCACGTAAAGATATTTCTCAGACATAAAGCCCAAACACTGCAAAAAGTCTCCACCAATTGTGTAATCAGAAACTCTGAGTTCTTGTGGTTCAGGATTTTCATAGCATTTTTATAGCTTATGGGAAGCATCATTGACCTAACAGAATATTATAGCATAGAATCATAGAATCATAGAATCATTTAGGTTGGAAAAGACCTTCAAGATCATCAAGTCCAACCATCAACCATGCCCACTAAACCGTGTCCTGAAGTACCCCGTCTACTCGCTTTTTGAATACCTCCAGGGATGGTGACTCAACCACTTCCCTGGGCAGCCTATTCCAATGTCTGACAACCCTCTCAGTAAAAAAATTTTCCTAATATCTAACCTAAATCTCCCTTGCCTCAACTTGAGGCCATTTCCTCTCATCCTATCTCCAGCCACCTGGCAGAAGAGACCAGCACCCACAAGCCAGAGACCAGCTCTGGCTTCAGAGCTAGGAGAACAAAATAGGATGTCAGAGGATTTACTCAAAGTAACAGCAGAGCTTGTGACCACCAGTTCCTAGCTCTTCCCATCACTACTGAACATCTACAGTTCCCACTGGTCTGAGAGAAAAGCTGTAGAAGGCCACCAATGTGAGCAGAGCTTTCCTCAGTTTCTCTACACAGTGTTTTCAATTTACTATCTGTGCTGCTTCCTTGCTCAAGCCAAAGACATTGTGGAGCATCCCAGCCACTAGAGAAGAGAAAACCTCAGCTGTGCCTTTTAATTCAGGGCTCAGATGAGTGCCCCGTTCATAGCTGCACCATTGTGTCTTCCCTGTCTTTCCTATTACACGACAATGTTATCCCAAACGTACATCCCAGAAAGACCCTAAGGTAGTCTGCCGCAGAGCAGGATTGGGAAATGCAGGCAGCCTGAACTCACATGCACAGCATGGGCACACCAAGCCTGCTTTGGGCTTCAGGCTATTCACAAAGCCTGCCAGTCCAGCTGCCATAGGGGGTCTGTTCTTAGTTCTCAACATAGTTGGAAAGAAAATATGTAGTCTGATGAGGAAATTGTAAGAAAGATCTCTCTCGTTTGTGTTTTGTCCAAAGCTAGATCTGAAGATGCTTTGCTCACGTGCTGAGGCTTCTTCTCTCGACCGTACAAAAACATTACATGGGACGTGCAAGGCTCCCTCTCTTCAAAAACATCAAGAGCAAAGGCACATCTGACTGTGGCCTCAAACCCCAAAATCACATCAGGAATCTCACCTCCCCAGCTGGACAGAAATACAGAGATTTCTGCAGTCAGCATTTAGGAGAGGGAAGCGCATAACTTACCAGAAGTCACGTCCCATCACCGATCTGATGCTTCAGACCTCTGTGTAAACACAGGAACAGTGCATCTACACATTGCGTAACTGTTGCCAAAACCAGAAGAAACACTGTACTCTTCAAAGAAATCTGCAGTGTAGAACGATAGCCTCAAAACAACAGAACTGAAACTGGCTTTGGTTTACAGGAGGCCTAATGCAAATTTGATTCCATGAAGAGCAATTAAGTGAGGCATAAATTCAGTATAGGCAATATATTCTCAGAGAACTGACAACTTATGTGTGCTGCCAGTGGTGCTGTGAAGCCAAAAAAGAATTTCTTATTTTAAATGTCCTTTTCATTTTCCTTAAGTCAAATCTAGAAGCACTTCTTATCCATCCTCAGGTATTTCTTAATATAATTGCTGAATTTCAAAGACGAGATACAAACATTATAAGCCCATGAACAAACACACAAATCACATTTATAATGAAAACTTACTGTAAATCTCAGCAGAGGATTTGTGAATTCCTATGTGAAGCTTCATTCTACATGTTAACCACAGTAACACATGCTGGGGAACTCACTTGTGTTTGTGGTGGTGGTGGTAACATGAAAAGAGAACACACTTGTCTGAGACTTCAGCTAATGACCAAAGCTCACTGAATTAGAAGGGGAAAAGGGCAATTTTGGAAGTATCCGTGGAAAGTTACCTTTCTAAAAAATTTAGTTTCCAACCAGCTCTATTAGCCATATTTCTGAATAGTTTTGCATAGGAGCAATCTCTTAGGCCCTAACTCAGTAAGATGATTAATGAAATACAAAGCATTACACAGCAGGCTTGTTAAGTAGCAAACCTTTGGTTTGCTGAGAATTTCTGTGCTGGGCAAACTCCTCTTTGAATGTAATGTCGATATGTTGTAGTCACATTTTAGTGCGTGACCAAGTATCATTGATTGAGCATAAGCATTTCTAGTCTGTGATTTGTGATAATTTTAATAATAAATGAAGGAGCATTTTAATTCCAGGCTGAGGTCACTGCTACTAGCTGCCTATACGAGAGGCTGATATGCAGAAAGATGAGAGCTGACAACACTCAGGGGAACGATCTCTCATAGTTTCATGGAGGAGTTGTATAGATGGGGATAGAGCTTGAAGGGTTTGCTTCTCTTACAAAAAACTATGGAAGTGTACAAAAGCGTAAAAAGAATCCTAGCCAGTGTTGAGAAATTTGCACATAGAAGATGGGAAAATTTAGAATTAAGCTTGCCTTCAAACTCTTCATGCAGATCTTTTGAGTGTATGTGTACTTTCACATAATTACACACTGCTTTCTGCATGCTGAATAAGTAGTGCAGGTAACATTTCCTCCCTTAATTTTTTTCTGAAAAAACTGCAACTGGATATCATGGCTCATTACACAGAAATACTCTATTGGTAATTAAAAATGAAAATTCTGAACTACTATGAACCTATCATTAAAACCTCATTAATATTTATCTTCTGATAATAGGAAAAGCTAAACAAATAGTGACATTTTGCCGAGAATCTTAAATTTAATCAGCCTAAGCCTATTTCAATATAACAGGACATAATTTTTTTCTTAGTATACTATGCAACATCTCCATTTGTTTATTCTTATTCCTTTTAGACATAATGGCAACACTGAGCATATTGCTGTTCTGGTCTCTAAGAGCTGCAACAATAGACCTCAATCAGCTCACAACCTTCTGATGAAGAAGAAACATTCTGATGAAGAAAAAAACCCCCTCTTTCATCATCACTGCTGAAGTTTCACTGATACAAATCAAGAAGTCATTAGTATCTCAAGGTCAAAGTGGTTTGCTTCTCAGTTTGTTGCCAAAGAATAACTGCTTGATCTCCCTGGACGCTCTCTGGGAGCTGCAGTCTAGACAACTCATGTCCCTGTTCTCCCTTGGCTGATGTTGTCTCTCCAGAGTCAGAGTGATCCCCCTGGTTGCAGCTTGCCATTGCTCTTTCTGGAAGTCCTATGACCATGGACAATTTGAGCAAAAAAAATCAGATCCTCTTGCAACTAGCTACATGTTTTACACACAATTTTTGTTTCTTTATTAAAAAATATAACTGTGTGGTAAGCAGAACAAGAAAGGGCTGATAAGGCAGACACGAAGCCATGAAGACTCAGAAGACTGCTCCAGTATTTGCTAATAGGAGATCCAAATTAATACCATTAATACAATTAATATAATATATATTATACAGCTGTAGTGTCATGCAAACTGATTCAATCAACCCTTTATTTGGAAAGAAGGCTAAATTAATACCTTGCCCTCACAGACAGTATTCAATTCTGTTTTCATATGTAATGTCTCTGCAAAAGAGAAGGGATTTTAAAATCAGATTCTTCTTTTGCAAGTGTAGTGGGTTAAGGAAAGCACAAAATGGATAACGATTAAAAAAATCATATGCTTTCATTATGGAAAAAAAAAATCCTCTATTAATAGTTGTGGTCTCAAGAACACCTTACAGAAAGTCAGTACCTTGGAGTGGATACACAAAAAAAAAGTCAATCAAGACAAAAAGCATAATTGTAACTCCAAAGGTCTGGACTGGGAGATTGTTTCATTGTTTTCTTGGTGGAGGCAGAATACTATTAGAGCAGGTCTATAACTTTTCATTTTAGAAGATGGTGTATGCAGTGGGGTTTGGAACCTTTTGCAAACTGAGAAAGTGAGACAGAAAACAAAGTTTCTGCAACATCCATTTTTACAGTGAAGCTATTTTAGATTATTGGAAGAAGTCATGTCTTTTCAAGTCAAAACTGATCATCACTAAAATCTCATGCTGTGGAGATTTTCCTTTGCAGAGAGAAAATAATTGAACTTTTGGAGTTCGGAATTATTCTTCAAGAAATTCCCTTGGATGTGTGAGACATGATTTCCCTCTAAATATCTTTCACTAATGAACATATTTAACCACATGATGACAAATTCTTTTCTTTATTTGAGTTTGGATTTTTGGGTGGGTTTCTGGTATAAAGATCAGATTTACTGATTGGAAGCATTCCAGGTCTCCTTTGAGACCCTTAAAAACTAGACTCACCTTCTGACATGAGGAAATTCCTAAGCAAGTTGCATACCACTCTTGGCAGCTTGGCTGTCTGTTTGGTGAGTTCCTTTAGAAGTCTTGGATGAATAGCATCTGACCTCACCCATTTGGGCCCATTAATTTTGCCGGTTTGTTTCATAACCTCTTGCACTGATGTTCTGAATTGAGACACAGCCTCTCATGTTGTCCATGAAGAAGATTCTAGTATGGGAACCTCCCCAAGTTCCTCCACAGCAAATACACATGAAAAAAAGCACTGATTCCCTTTCTGCCTCCCCCCCCCGTGTGCCCTTACCTATAAGCTGATCATCTGTTGCCTTACAGAACTTTTGGCAGGTTCCCTGCTCCTGAAGAAGGGGGCTTTGTTATTTTTATGTTTCTTGCAAGCTGCTTTTTAGTCTCTTTCTTGTTTTGCTTTATTGTGTTTTCATATTGAATTTTATAGAATTTATGGTCCTCTCCTTTTGCTTCATTTCAACACCTACCTTTTTGGGTTGGCTTCTTGCTCTTCATAGTCTTTCTTGCCTGTTTGTTTAGCTCTGCCAGCATCGTCTGGATCTATCATCTCAGTAAAAGGAATATAAGTATCGTCCCAAAATAAAGAAAAAAACCAAGTGTTTTTGACTTGGATTCACAACACCATATTGCCAAGAAAGGGTGCTTGTTTGCCTTTCCCAGAATTCAATTTGAAGGCTTGTGTTTTCAGTTACAGCATAGATTGGACTTCACAAAAGAAAAGGAAATGATACAGCATTTTATATATGCGTGTAAGTGGTAGCTTTGAAGTTTTCTTTTTGCTGAAATAAAATGTGAAGTGTGAAGTCTGCTTGAGAAACAAGAGGCAGGTTGAAAGAAAGACAAAGCCAGTTCTCTGAGCGTGCAAAAATAAGAGGAACTAGTTTTGCGATCTTGTAAAATACTATGCACCTCAACTGTAAGTACACATATACTCAAAAAAATCCAAGTGGACACTCGTGATTAAATATAACCATGCCTACATTTTCCTGGATTGCTGCCCTGGCTTGATGTTTGGAGCCAAGTTGCATGCTTCATCCTTCTGTTGAGACAGTGATCTACATTTTCAAGGCTGTCTCTTACCTTCATCCCTGCAACATCGGTATTGGGTTCTACTGCCAATCTGTGAACAGCCTTGAGCTTAACTTAACTTACTAACTTATTTAATAAACAGCTCTGTGTTTTTCCCTCTGGCCTCTGCCACAGCTGGAAGACATTGCCTGTAAATGTCTTACTCCTTGACTTTCCTCTGGTACTTTCCCAAAGCTCTCCTCTACTACTGTGGAACTAAAACCTCAGTAATAGCTTAGCTTAACTTTTATGGGATCACCACCCATCATGCACAGCATTATTGGTTTACCCTTCTTGTGTTCTCCATCCTCCCCCATATTCCTTCTGTATCCATCTCATTGGCATATCTTTTTGTAGAAGTAGCTAATAAGCTTTGACAAGGTAAAATCACCATCTTGTCATACATTTGTATGGTACTCACTGTTCCAGGACAGTGTTGCTGCAGTATACAAAATTAATAATAATGCCGTCCTTGGCAGAATGATGTCAAAAACTCAGATCCCTGAAAATACTGTAGCAAGAAGGGCTGCTCAAAGATTAATATTTTGCTGCTACATAGGATTTATTATGCATGTTAATTGGCTGTATCATTATTGGCTGTGTACTGCACATATGCATCAATTGCTTGGTTAATTTTTGAGGGGGGATGTTATTCTTTTCAGCCTGAAAGACTGTTTTTCCTTTCCTTGGGTGGGTTTTCTGCAATCTTTATGTGTAGATATACTTCTACTCCAAACTTTAAAAAACTAGTTTAAGAGTGTAAAGGGGATTTAGTACAAGTGAAACAAAATACTATAATATTCAAACAGTGTATTTACCAGATACTTGACTTTTTAAAACTGATTTGTTCCTATGCAGGAGGATAATCCACCTAGGAATCAATTTCTGTCATTATTTACATGGGTGGTCCCTTGCTCTTCTTTTTAAGAGCTTCCTGAGACAACCACAGGATCCACTGCCTTTGATTTACTAGAGTCTTACATAGCTTTGCAAATATACAAGAAAAAAAGGAAAAAGAAAAATAATATATAATGGTAAGATGATTGTGGTGGGTTGACCTTGGCTGGCTGCCAGATGCTCACCCAGCCACTCTTTCATTCCCTCTCCTTGACAGGACAAGGGACAAAATAAGACAAAAAAGCTTGTGGGTTATGGTAAAGGCAGAGAGATCACTTACCAGTTACCATCATGGGCAAAACAGACTTGACTTGGGGAAAGTTGATTTAGTGCAAATTGAACTAGATTTGGATAGTTAGAAATGAAGACAAAAAGATTAAAGCAACACTTTCCTCCTGCTCCCTCTTCCCAGGCTCAACTTCACTGCTTTATTCCTGACTCCACTATCCCTGCCAGCCACCACCCTGAGTGGCACAGGCGGATGGGGAATGGTGGGTTATGGGGTCAGTCCATAACAGCTTCTCTCTGCCTCTCCTTCCTCCTCACACTGTTCTGCTCCTCCAGCATGGGTCCCTCCACGGGCTGCAGTCCTTCAGGATAAACCTGCTCCAGCGTGAGTCCTCCCTAGACCACAGTTCCCGTCATGAGAACCTGCTCCAGCATGGGGTCTCCATGGGCTACAGTTCCTTCAGGAAATATCCACCTGCTCTGGTGTGGGGTCTTCCCTAGGTTGCAGTGTGGATGTCTGCTCCGGCATGGTCCTCTCCAGGGGTTGCAGGGAAACACCTGCTCCAGCGTGGGCTCTCCAGGGGCTTCAGGGGAACCTCTGCTCGGGCACCTAGAACACCTCCTCCGCCTCCTCCTGCTCTCCCCTTGGTGTCTGCAGCGCTGTTCCTCACACTTTTTTCTCACTCCTCTCTGCCTGCGTGGTATTATTGCCCTTCCTTATATATGTTTTCCCCCAGGAGCCACCACCTTGGCCGAGGGGCTCGGCTGTGCCCTGCGGTGGGTGGGTTGGAGCCGGCTGGATGGGGCCATGTCCGGCACGGGGCAGCCCCGGCTGCTCCTCACAGAGGCCGCCCCTGCAGCCACCGCTGCGGCCACCTGGGCCCCAAAACGCGAGACAACAATAAACAGATATAATCCTTCAAAAAGCGCCATTGCCAGCAGAACGTCCCTTGTGTCAGGGTGCTGCAGAGGGGCCAGGGGCCGGGGGCGGTGGTGGCAGGGAAGGGCCTGGCAGCCTGGGCCTGGGGCAGCCCCAGCCCCGGGCATGGGGCACCCCGTGGGGCCACGGCGTGGGCCTGCGGGTGGGCCCAGCTTGGCGGAGCCCGTGGCCGGGCAGAGCTGTGGGCAGCTGGAGAATGGGCCTGCTGCGGCATGGCTGGGGCAGGGGCTGACGGCCCTGGGGGGCTGACATGGCCTCCTGGGCCTTGGGCAGGCAGGGGGAATCCTGGGGGGGCTGACATGGGGTCCTGGGCTGTGGGCAGGGTGGGGGGAGCCCTGGGGACTGGGACGGGGACAGGCAGGGCTGGTGGTGCCCTCGGGATCTCAGGGCAGCTTTTCTGTAGTCTTCATACGTCCCTTTATCCTTCCTTAAGCACTGGAAGCAAAGGGCTTGGGAGAATATATTTCTACGTAGCCAGATGATATAGCTGCGTCTAGGTGCTTGTTAGCAAGGAAGGGGGTGTGCATAAAGAAAGCAGTGGTCTGCACCTTAATAGACAAATATTCGTGACAGAGTCTTATTCCAGAAATCTGCCCAATGAAAATGAAAAGGGAGAAAACTTCCTTTGACCTTTTCTTTGCTGATGAAGTGTGTGAAGATTCATCCTGTGTTTCTTCTTATTTCATATTGGGTTTTATTTTAGTTTAAAAGCAGTAATACTTCCTCAAACATAGATTTGGAAATAGATATTTACAAAATAATTGTAATCTAGAACTTGCGAATATGAAATGTTGTTTGCGGAAGAAGTTTTGGCATTTTAGAGGCTCTACCTTCCTGTTAGAAATGAGTTCCCAAAAAGCTTTGGGTTAAAAATGACTGATATGTGTGTGTAATTCCAGTGCAGTTGGAGCCATGCATTTAAAAAATCACAGCACAGGTCCTGAAACCATGACAGGGGAAAAAAAAAAAGCATCATATAAAGAAATATATCAGATTGTGAACCTTTAGTTTCTGTGTTGTTTCTGTTTACCTTACAGTAAGTTCCATATATCTGTTGTGGTGCTGGATGCAGAAGAATCTAAGTGTGTTAAATGAAGCAAGACTTATTTGGAGTTGTATCTTTTTTTAGACCAGCTGTTGTATCTGGTGAACATAAAAGCTATAGCATGTACATCATTCGAGTGCTGTTCTAGAAACAGTCAAAAACTGCATATTCAAACTCTGTCCTCCAAGCACCTTCTGAGAAAATGATTCAGAAAGCTGGTAACACAGCAAGAGTTTGTCCACACCGGATACAGGAGAGTTATTTAGCATTGTGATGCTGCATGGTAAGTTCTACCACTTTGTGGAAACGGAGATTATATCTGTTGGTCACTCAGTACCTTTTGTTTCATATTGATCTATCAGCCTCAAGTAGTATGTTTGTGTTTGAAAGACTTCTCTGGACATCACTTTTTTTTAGAGGTATGTGATTGTACTGCATACAGCTTGACCCTGGCTTTCAGGTACTAATCACAATACAGAAGCTGAGGTAAAGTTACTTTGGTTTCCACGCTTAAATGACCATTGCTAATAATCACAGCTGTTCTGGTGAATTTGACAACAGCCAGAAATCATTATAACCACTTTGGAGAAAAAAAAAAAACCCCAAACTTTCAACTTTCTGCAGAATCCTCAATTTCCAGAAAGAAAGATTCCAGACTAGGACTTCACTAGAACTTGCTAGAATCCCCAGCTTGGAAGAGACCTTGCACAGTAATTTAAAAGTAAACACCTCCTTGCCGATACATAAAGCCCAGGCTTGCCCCTTTGAAGTGCAACAGGAACATTGCATACTGTGATGTTTGAACAGATCTGCTTCAGTCTCCATTTAAAGAAAGTCATTAAGTTGCTCAATCTATGAACAGTTGCTCAAGTGGACAGGCACAAAGCAGAACCAAAGATCAATACATGTATTTAAATGCTATTTCCATCTATTTAATGAGACATACACACACAATCTTCCTTTGGTAAAGCAAGATTAATTCTCAGCATTTGAGAAAAACACAGAAATTGAAACAGCTGATTTTAATATAAAGTAAATGAGAAAAGTCTATCAGTCCAGTGAAATAGGCTTGAGGGACTCAAATCTATTCTCTCATGCAAGAGTGTGCGTACATCGAAAGACTGCATTGGAGGACTGGGATATTGCATTGGAGAAAATGCAGTGTTAGTATTTGTTAGAAGGGATTGGGATTTCTCAGGGAAAGAGGAACTGAAAAAGAAGAGAAAAAGAGTTCATTTGTCTGTGCAGTTTATGCTGTTAAGTTCCTTTTCATAGTCCTGCTACTGCATGGCTTCAGCTAAAAGCACAAATGGCTATCCGCTGTCCCCTTCCTGTTTACCACACTTATTTGAAGCATTTCTCATAACCTACTTTGACACTAACAGTCAAATAGTCTTCAACAGGAAGAAGTGATAAAAAGACCTTGAGATGGAGAATGAAGAGGGTTACACAGAACTTCATTTCAAAGGAAGGAAGAAAAGCTCCAATGCAGGTGAGCATATAAGCATTTATGGTATGCCTTCAGGCTTATTCTGTAAATAACAAATCTCATATTTGACTTATCATAAAAACCCCACAAATCAGACAAAATTTTAGTTGGTGCTACTAAAGTTGCCAATGATACATGGCAGTATACAGAGAAATATGATGGACGGTAGATAAAATGCAGTACTAATAGTACCAACAGACCTGAAGTACTGGTGCTGACAGTCCCAGTTATAAAATTGAGACTAAAAGACAGAGGCATATAAGAAAAACATGAGGCAGTAGCTGGCAGCAAGTTTGGAAGTGGTCTCAGCTCACTGGCCATTTAAGTTTTCTCTGGGGCTTTTGGTTGGTTTTTTTTGTTTTGTTTTCAGGAATCACAGCTAAGAAGAATTTAAGAATAATTTAGATGAAAACTGTAAGACAGTAACGCACTGTCTGGTAAGCTTTTTCAACAACTTCTGGGGATTTTGTCAAAAGTGTCAGGAACAGCATGGGAGAAAGTACAATGATGTATGCTGGAAGTCTTTGAAGCTCACCCTTGCGAACCTTTATTTCTTTTAAGTGTCCCAGGGAAGAGCTTCTCAGATCATAAATAGCAAGTCTTCAGAGCAATTAGACATCCAGTTTCCAAACAGTTAATTAGCTATGATGATCGGTTCCTGAGAAATCCTGGCTGCACATTTATGTGAGAAAATTTTTAATAGAAAAAAAGCAAAAGCCAACTTCAGTTACTCAGTATGGCAGGATAAACTGTGTGCAATTTTATTGACGTAAATTGTGCCGGTTTGTCTATTATTACAACTTAGCTGAGAGCCTGTTCCCAACTGTAGTCAAAGCACAGAACCAGCAATATTAAAAAAAAAAAAAACAAAAAAACCAGAAAACTGATCATAAAAGCTAATATTTATTTAACTAAGAATTTTCAATGATCTTTACAATATTTGTCAAATTGCACAAACACATTGCTGTAATGGAGTAGACTGAATATTTCCATAAGTCAGACAAAGCGTATTGTGACACATACACAGAATGGTATGTGAGCACAAACATGCAGAGCACACAGTGACAAAGCCAGGTTTAAAATGCTCTGTCTTCATTGTCTACCTGCATGATTGGGTAGCACGTACACGACGGGGCAGCAGAAGAGAACAGTGCTTTAATTTAGCTTGTTAAAGAATGTACTGCAAGCTAAGTCTCTGCTTGTAGTGTAAGGTGTGCGAGCTAGCTTTACACCAGACACACACATGTCATGGTAGCATGATATACATATGGAATACAGAAGTGTATTCGCTGGAGTGGTTAGAAATGGTTGCAATGCCTCATTGGCGTAATCCAGTGCAGTATCTGTGCCAGTTCATGTGGTACAGAAGGAAGGCCACAATGCAGAGCTCCCCTTCCACCTTGCACTCCCATCTGGTCTTGCCAGTGGTGCAAGCTGCAGAGCTGTCTTGAGAAGCTGGGCAAACGCTGAGCTATTACCCCATGCTGCCTTGTCAGCTCTGTGGTTATTGCTGCTACCAGAGCTCACCTTGGGTAGCTAAGTGCTAATCTGAGTATTTACAGGAGTCACTGTTACCGTCTTGCCTGCAGTCTAGCCATTGTGCAAATCATGGTAGAGTTACGGTTAGACCCCAGATATCCTAAATGCCTTTTTTATGTCAAAATCACTGCATAGCACCCAAAGGAAGAAGGAAATGCATTCAGATGCTTAACCATAACATGTTGCATAGCTAGTGAAAAGTACTGCATTCTGTTTACATATACTTACATAATACTTAGCAACATCTAAAACATTGGTGTGTTATCAGTATTATTGTCACACTAAATCCAAAACACACTGTACCAGCTACTAAGAAGAAAATTAACTCTATCCCAGATGAAACCGGGACAATATGAATAGGGCGGCGATGTAAAAACAGTGGGGATTTGCTGTTTGAATATTTAAAGATGACTAGTCACAGATACAGCATTTCCCAAGTAAGTATGATTGAATAGACAAATAAGGAAAAAAGATGTTTGACCTCTGTGCAAAACAGTGATAGCTAGAAACAAGACATGAAGTGAAATTGTTAGTGGAAATGAGTTTATCACGTAGCGCAAAGGTCAAGTCATTTCATAATTTGAAATACAGATCCATGCATTACATTTTTGAAATAACAGTGTTAAAAGCAGAGAAAATAACAGTGTTAAAAGCAGAGAACTTTTCAAACAGCTGATTCACATCTGATCTGGACCACCAGCATTTGAAATGTAATGGCTTTTAAAGGATACTTCCATGGGGTAGTTCCTGATAACGATTAACTAGTCAGAGAACAAGTTCTCAACAAGGTATAACATTTTGGCACTCTGTTTTCTCTTCCAAGAATGGCCATTTGCATGAAACGGAAAATCATCCTTCTGTTATTCTCTGACTTTATTCCTGGGTCCTAACTCACGGAAGGTTTGCATGTAAAATCTTTTTTCCCATGAAGTTACGTTTGGACAAAGACAACAGTGTGTTAGGCCTTGGTCTTTCTAGAAGAACATTCACAAAGTATTTCCTGAAAACACTAATTTTAGAAAGCTAGGAAGAAAAATTAACATGACATTTCCTGCATAGCTGGGCAACTTCCATCTCTTCTCCCTGCTCCAAGGAATCATTTGAGGTATCTCAGAACATCTTTTATGCCTCAGTTATTTTAAAAAGCTTTCCTGTATTGCAGCCTACATTAACTATATCACTACCCCTTCCAAAAGCACACTGACAACCTGCTGGAATGAGTCCAGTGGAGGGCTCCTGAGATAGTGAGTGAGCTGCAGAAGTGACACAGGAGAGGCTGAGACAATTGGCTTTGTGCAGCCCTAAGCAGAGAAGGCTAAAGGGAGTCTTACCTTTCTCTTTAACTGCCGAATGGGAAGGTGTAGAGAAGACAGAACCAAACTCTTCTTGAAGGTGCACATTGAAAGACACAAGTTGGAACATGGAAAACTACAATTCGATACAAGAAAATTTTTCTTACTGTGGTGGTGGTCAAATACTAGGGCAGGAGCCTGGAAAGGCTGTGAAATCCCTATCCTTGGAGATATTTAGAAATTGGCTGGACAAAGCCTTGAGAAACCTGCTGTAAACTGACCCACCTTAAGCAGGAGTCTGGCCTAGATGGCCTCCTGACATTCTTTCCAGCCTACATAGTTCTGTGATTCTATGTCAAGATATGTAGAAATCCTGAAATAAAGTGAGTGAGCAAACAGAAGCAGCGGGTTTCACTAGGAAGTGGTATGGCAGGAGTGTCGCAATCCTACAAGAAAAAATTTTAAGACCATTGGGTAATATTGAGAAGGAAGATTCACCATAACTGCATCCCCAGGCTTTTCTGAGTCTAATTAAAAGTCATTTTCTTTGAGTTGCAAGGAAGCTTATTTTTGCATTGCTATTCACTGACCTTAATCAAGCATCCAGTCTGCAAAGAAGCCCTGTTTAATGCACTGCTACTTAATTTTTCAAATATTTTGTAATAATTTTCCAGGTGGGATTAGCTGAACATCAAGGACTCAATAAAAAAAAAAGATCTCCAAATTATAACGTGGACTTTGCTAAGGCCTTTGTCTTGGCATCTAGTGTACAGGTGATAAAACTAATTAGCGGGTCCCGGAGTTACAGAGTTTAATTCTCAGAGAATCTACTGGTCCTTTCTTGATTCATAGTGTTGGTATTCATAGCCCTAGAACCTCATTTTTGTTCTTACATGTTATATACACCTCTTTCTCTGCAACTGTTAGAAACTTCAGTTCTTCCTTTTTCACTAAGCTTGTGAGGTTTTCTTTTGCAATGTTTGTTAAGTGGCTGCTGTGATATCTAACGGTCTTCAGGATATCTGCAAATGACATCCCCCTGCTATGAAGATGCAGACACTGTTCAGTAGCCACTCAAAACTTCAGATGAACTGGCAAACAGTGAAGACAGCATGAGGAAATTCAAGCCCCCCAAAAGTTTTCATAAATGAAAGTTTATTAGAAGCAAGAACCCCTTGGTATGCAGGAGGCAACCAGAAGGGAAAAAGCAACTGAGACAAAGCACATGGCAAAGTGACAGTGATGGACGTTCTGCCTGAAAGATGTCTAGAGAAACCCAGTTTTATGTCCTGGGTAACTAATCATGCTGTGTTTGTAAAACCCTCTTATTTCTTTCAGAACTTCCGTCTAATTCTTCAGGCTTGCGGTATCTTGCTGCTTTCTCAGGATTTCTGAATGTTGTATTTCTGGGAGCTGTGATCACATTAATTCGGCAATGTGAGTGACCAAGTGAAATGTTTTGCTTTAATTCCTGCGAAACCAACATGTATCAATCCTTAACTTAAACAAGTTTTGCAGACAAACTGTTTTGATAAGGTGACAAGACCAGGCATGCTTTCTGTTATTGTGTTTCTGATGAAGGTGGGAGGGAGTCACTGGCATTTTGGGGCTGTGGATCTGCAGAAGGTCAGTGGCTTTCAAGAACTGTTGCATGTTCGGGGTGTATGAAGAGCACTGGAGTCTTTCTCATTTTCCAGTCCCCCAATCTGAAAGTCCCTCCTATTCCTTTCCGAAACTAAACAAACCACCAAGGTTTCTAGCCAAAGAATCCATCTATCCATCAATTTGGAAAAACTCTTTTAGTAATGAAACAGAACTTACTCCAGGTATAATGGTACAACTGGAACCTCTGCTATCTCCGCCTCCCCTCATCCTCACAGCCGGTCTTTACCTCCTGAAGCCCTGCTTTGCTTACCTTAAGTCTCAGCCAGTCCTCCCCGGCGTGTACAATGGGAATGTGAGCTGGACTTCAGGGATGGGTGAGATAGAAGGCTGGAAGACAGCACACATAGTTGGAAAAGACCTCTCTGAACAGAAATAAAAATGTATGCCTCTGAGTTTATAAAAGTGGCCTTTGCATTGTCCACAGAATTTGTGCAGAAGCCCTGGGTCGCTGCCAGCATTGATCATGTATGTACAGATCTTACCTATCCAGCACAGACCTGTGCTATTATCCCTGAGCATCTAAACTTAGACATCAGAAATGTTTGCAGTTGCCCTGGTCAAGCAAGTTGAACAAGTTTTTAGGTTGCCATCAACAAGCATCTGAATATTGATCAAGGACTCTAATTTTAGTTTCCTCCTTTAGAAAATCTTGGCCTGGTAGTCCCAATGTTAAGCCTGCTTCTGGACATCCAAATCACTTTGCACATCAAAATCACTTGAGAACACAGGAGAAAAAGAATTCAGAAGCACTTCTGGGCATAACTATTCTGCAGAGTCAGCTGTTCTCCCTTTCTCTGGATGCAAATCCTGCCCTCTCACATCAACCCATTCTTTTCTGAAATAAGCTCAATGCAAATTTTGGGAACTGGAAAATCAAAGGCACAACCATGTTATTTGAAAGACAACTGTTGCATACCATGTTGTCAAAAGCGTGATGATAACGGACTGTCCACCGTCTTTGTGAAGTCAGTCACCTCATGTATTTGTTTAATGTATATGATTTGGATGCCCAACTCTCCACCTCCATTTACAGGAGAGTTGGAAGGACAAAAGAGCAATCTGAGTTTCCACTTAAAGCTCCTATTATTATCCATGGAAAAATACTATGGGGTTTCTATACAGTTTGCTTGTGAGCTTTACATTAAAATGCTGGAGATTCTTGTCCAGGTGACTTGCTATCAAGTGACATGTGGAAGCCCGGAGAAAATCTTTCTGAAAGTGACAGTACCTTTGAGGAAGATCTTCATGAAAACAGCTTACTGACTACATTAAAGGAGAGCTTATGCATGCATACAAATGGTAAGGAGATAAAGTCTTGCTCATAGTAGCATAAATGGTTTGAAGCTCTTGAAAAGATTAATATAAAAATAAACACCTGCACAAAGGAATTGACCTTTAGATACCAAAATAAGCATGTTTATATTGATAAAGATGTATAAAGTGATCTCTTTTAGAGTTCCATCCTTGAAAATTTTAGTTAAAGCAAAGAATAAAAGCGGAGCAGTGTTACTGAAGGTCTTTGTTATTTCTCCATGGATGCCATTGAATTGTACTATTCCCGATGATTTCAGCAAAGCTGGGATTTTATCCATGGCTTTTACCCCAATTATTATGCAAAATATTTAGCACAATTATCTAGAGTTCTGAAATATTTAAAGGCACAGAGTGATCCCTAATCAAAGAATGACTATCCTTGTTATCACTGTACAGCAGGGACAACGTGCTTTCTTAAAATGAGCTATACCATCACAATTTCTGCCCTGCCCCTGGTTTAAAGCTTCTTTACTCACTTATTCAAAAGCTGCAGAAAAAGCAGGAGGCAATAATAATGATACCAGTTGTTTAAAAAAAAAAAAAATGACAAAAATCCCTTCACCCCAAACTCTTCACAGACTCCAGATGTGAACTCTGCCCCATTGGCTGGAAGCTGCATTGTGGAAGATGTTATTTCTACTCAGAAACTCGTGACACCTGGGAAAATAGTAGAAAGTATTGCTCAGGAAAAAAATCTGACCTCCTGGTTATAGAGGATAAGACTGAAATGGTAAGCTTGTAAGGCACTCTGTGGTTTAAACATTCTTTTTACTTATACCTTGTGAATCCACGTATCAAAGTATAGCTTCCCATGTATTTTTAGAAGCCATTTCTAATCCAGATATGCTCATAAAAGGCATTGTCAGTGGAAAGTGCTCTGACGATTAGCTTCTGCATGTTAAGGAACATTTGTGTGAAACAGAAGACCAACAGCCTACATTTCATTTAAATAGATGCAATGGTATGCCTAGAGATTACCTCCAGCAAGAAGCAGCTGGCATTTGAAGGATTCTTAGTTCAGAACTAAGCTGTCATAAAGGCTGTTGCCTTTCTTTGGGAAATGGAGCTGCTTCTCTGTACTTTGTACATTTTTAAATGTCAGTACCAGGTCTGCGGCAATAGAAAAAGCAGTTCTGTGGACCAAATCCTAACCTGTAGTGTGTCTCTTCTGTGCTCCTGATTTTCCTTAAACATGACCAGGTTCAGACAGTCACTTCTACAGCACCCAGGAGGGTGAGTGAGGTGGCAAGAAAAGAGGAAATAGCTTCAGCTCCTGTAATTCAGATCAGCCTGATCCTCATCTAAAATAAATGTGCTAGTGGAATGGGCCTGGGGCCAGCAAGGAGCCAAAGGTTAGCTCCTTTGTTGCTCCACTTACCATCATTAGCCACAGTACTGGTTGTAGTTGAGAATCTGAATGAATTTCCATGTGGTTTTCAGTTTGGTTGGGGGGGGCAGGTTGTCTCCTCAGTTTCTTGGAAACATTCTCTGGAATCTTTAGGCATGAAAGCCTTGCTGGTTTTAAAATATTAATTACCACTACACGTTACTGATGCTGGAGTTTCATGAAGTGTCATTATTATAAGAGTTCAAAGACATACCTCTTTCCAGGATTTCTTAAACAAAATGAAGGATAAAGACATTGGCTTTGTTTGGACTGGATTAAGCTTTGATGAGAGGGAAGGAAGATGGGTATGGCTCAATGATCCCAAACATCCAGGGCACAGGTAGGTTCATTCTGGAGTGAATCTATGTTAGCTTCTGTGATGTGTTCTCTACTCACCGTGCCTGGGCTGTTCAGCCATTAAACCACAAGAAAGAAGTAGTAACATATCAGGGCCCATACTCCAGTTAGGCAGCTCAGCCTATTCTGATTTTTCTCAGTACAGAATTCTGATCAAAACATCCAGTTGAAAAATGAAATTCCTTGACAGCTCTCAGAAAAGGAAGTAATTTTATTAGGAGGTGCCTATGCTGTGTAAGCTTTACAGTTACAGCTGCATAAGAAGTAGGGAAACAGAGAAAGGGTGAATCTTACTAAACAAATAAAACCTGTCTGTATGTCAGAGAATTGAACTAATGACAGCATAAAGACAAGAATACCCAGTCTTGCTGGTATCACTCTGTATATGCAAACAAATTTTTTCAATGATCCTCATATCTGTCTGTTGTTTGGCTCTTGCAGTTTTACAATAAAAGGAAGGAAGAAAGAAGAAAAATGTGCTGCCTATAAGTTGACAGAAATGCATGCTGATAACTGTCACTCCCTGTACAAGTGGATTTGCAAAAAGAGTGCAGTCCTTCTGGGTATCTAAGATATTGTAAAGTGAAAGTGAATAGCATCTTTGAAGGGTCTTTGAAGGTTTACACCACTTTACAATGGGTAGGATATCTGATGTAAAATGAAGGGGAAATGGTTGACCTGAATTGTGATGAATCAATGCATTGTGATTCAGGGTTGTCTCTCTCTCCTTTTCAGGATGAAGGTATAAAATCTATCTGTCTTTGCGCACACTAATTGCCCCTTACAGCTATTAAAATAAACAGCTTACTAATTTTAAGTAACTTATAGTGTCTGAGAGTTGTGTAAACCACAGGTAAAATGAGGGTTTTTTTACCAGCCTGGCAACTAGATCATAAAGCAGACAAAAAGTTGCTGTTGCTACTTTCTTCAGGTGAAAAGGTGATAATCAGTGCTGTGCACTTAAACGAGCCTGCAGATCTCACCACTGGAGGTCCAATATAGGAAGACAGCATAGCTGTACACAACAGAAAGTCAAGGTCTAGTATTTTTAAAAAAAAAGTTTAATTTCATGTATGTCATTCAGTGTTACAGAACCTGGTACTTAAAAAAAACCCCACCCACAAATACTTCTTGAATTCGGACATGAGATTTAGTTGCCTGATATGATGTCTTTGCTCTATTAGCATGCTAGAAATGTCAAAATCATACTGATGGGGCTACAGGGCTATAATCCTTCCTTTTGTTAGTCCACTTCACAGACACTTTTTGCAATTCAAAAATGGATGTTGCAACCCTTCTACATCTCAAGGCTACTGATCAGGATGAGGCAGCAGACCTCAGGGACATTTGTTCTTTTCTGTCTGATCTTACCTCGAGATAACTTGTACAGGTCTGAGAGTAATCAGTAGTTCTTCATTGTTATGTATATCCATAACATACTTAACATTTGATTTTTATAGCTAAGAAAAATCAGTATAATGATTGAAATGATGACTCTAGGATGTAAAGCCAAGTTCCAAACTCTTCTAGGTGAGGAAGATCACTCCGAGAGGCACTTCCACTGGATTTTGGACTGTGGTAGTAATGTAGTTTATTGGTGATTTTCTCAGTGTCCAGTACCCTCTCTCTTTATGGCTTCTATACCACATCAGACTTCAGGTGTAGGAGTGGGGTGTTAGAGCATTTCTGGCAATTGGTTGAAAATTGTTGAAAATTGCTTGGCAATTCCAAAAGACATTGAGCCCAACATAGCATACAATTGCAATGATTCCTGTGAGATGAGTGTTGCTTCTATAAGTATGATGTAATTAAAACCACATCCTTCAGCAAACGTTACTTTACTGATGCATCTATTATCAGATAAATTATACACAATGAGATAATTTGCAATAATTTGTAGGCACTTGATGAACACACAATTGCAATGGTGTTATACATTTCTAAGATTATCTGGCTAGCTCCTTGATAACAAAAAGTCTTTTGCATAAAATTGGTGCATGGTTGTATGTCATACTTGTGTGTAGTTTTTTATATCTCTGTAAGTGAGGAGATTCTGGTTTCTACCATGATCTGTTTTCTACCTAGCCCAGAAGCATCCACTTTTACATAGCTGTTTTATATCTGTGGCATCATATATAACACTACACAAACATGCAGTCTTCCCAGTCCCAATGTTGCAAATGTACATATAATAGCATACATTCTTCTAAAATAAAATTTACCATTGTAATTATTTCTGTACTTAATTGATTAAGCTTTCCTTTTTGTAGCACTTAAATTATTATGGTTTTATAAATACACAGGATCACATCCATGTATGTTTATGCTGCAAATACAAACATCATATATTAGTCATCACGATCACTGTTATTAATGGCAGGCGTGTGTATCCTCATTGAGAGAAACAGGGTTTCCCTTGCTTGGAGATGGGAACATCTTACAATTGGTTCCATTTTTCCCCATTATTCATAGATGAATGTGATGGTCTTGATTTTTACTTCAGTCATGAGAATTGACTAAGAAACCCCAGTATTGTATCTTTTCCACTTCATATATACATATAAAACAAAAAAAAAAAAAAAGAAAGCAAAACCAGCTAAACCAAATCAATGCACCCTATAAGTAGCAATACCCTTAGGGTTGAAATGGATTATTCATTCTTCTGTACTACTCTTTTTTATCCTTCCTTGCTTTTCCATATGCAAGGTGCATGCAACATTGGGCACTCCTACTAACACCCTGCTTCAGGCTTACCCTCCTTCTCCAGTTCCACTGCTGCAGTGCCCTGTTAGCAAATGTTACAGGCTGGACTAATGCCAGTGTGTTATTAACCCCTTTTCTCATTTCTCATAATTCTCCTTGCTTGCTGGATCCCTTTTGCTAATTCTATCCAAGCAGTAGTTGATCCCACTGCTCAGTCTGATTCACTGTTTGTTGCTCAGGCTAGATACTTATCTGTCAAGCATGGGACTTTAGTTTAACCACCCCTTCAATGCAGTATCATCATTTAGGGGCCTTATCATCTGCATTATAGTAATCTGTTCTGAGTCTAATGTGATAGTGATTTGCTCTGTTCTGTTCTTGACCATTTTTCTGTCTCTTTATGTTTTTACAATGGCTTCAAAAACTAAAGGTTCTTACAGTTTTTCAGCTGGTTCTCTGTTGTGGAGCTCTTTTTGCAATGGGGCAGATGGTAGTGGATAATTGTACTCCTCCAGACTCTTCCTAGCACAACTGTTATAATTCCATGTCTTGGGTAGATCCCACTGTTGTCTAAGTTCCCCTGAAAATCCCTTCCCTGCTTTATAGCTGTGTTTAGTGTCCTGGGGCTAGGCCATACACAAGTGTTCAAATGCAACCTGGTCACAACTTGGGAGTTGTCTGCCTTTATTGTTTAGAAGACTATGGGCTGACAACTTTTTCCATGCCACATACATTTCTACTGTTATGTGTGGCTTGTGCTAATACATATAATACAATGTGATGTACCCACTTATAATGATCATTTCCTACTGCAAAGATTGCATCTCTATCAGTTATTCCGTGAGTCCACCCAGAAGCTGTAGCAGATGCTCAAGAGGAATTCTCTTGATCAGTCATGGTTAAACCAGTATTAGCATCTAACTTAAGAAGCCATTTAATACACAGGTTTTTTTGTTTGAAGGATCTGCTTTTGGGGCCAAGACTCTTAATTATTCTGGAATCTGATGAGCAGTAATCATTATTTCTTCCCTAACAACTCTGTCTGACTCTGGTTCTGTATTTCTCCTTTCCCTTCTGTGTAACCATCTTCTGTTTTTACAGTAACCCAGGTAGTGATGGGTGATACAGGAGTCACTCTGAACACTGGCAGCACTTCAGTATCAGAGGCATGGGGACTTTTAGCTTTATACTTCTGTGTGGAAGGGTCACTATCTCAATCAAACCATTAAGCACTATCTGCTAAGTCAGCATCATCACAAGAGGGTGCTTCGGTAAGAGCCGTGTCCATGCCTTGCTTTGCACCTAATGTTGCTCTACAGCTTCAATCTCTTCTAGGGTTTTACTTTCTCAGTTTTTTAACTCAGCAGGCTCTTATTTCAGCTTTTAATTTCTTGCCTTTGCTTTTGAAATCTGAATTTCCTGATCTAGCCTACGTGTCACTGACCACATTGCCCATATGCTGTCTCACTTGATCTCTTTACAGGAGAGTTTTGGTGTTAACACTTAAAAGTTTGCAAACTCTTGGTCAGTATCTGTGTTACGAAAATTGGGCTGTGAGTGCTTGAGCAACCCTGTTCCCCAATTCCAACACTTCCTATAAAATAGAGATGGAGTATAAGCAAGATGCTTGCCAGGACCACAGGAACACATTAGTTGCATTCTTGGTCTTCTGTGATCACTGGAAACTGCCATCCACATAAAGGCTTTCACAGAAAAGCTGCTCGCAGTCTTTGTTACACTCAAGTCTTATTAGGGTCCAAAGGGGAATGCACACCTTATACACAAAGTCAGGAAGACATTGTTTGGCTAGCTAAGGCTGTAACAGTCTAATCAGACTATAACAAACAAATTATTAGTCCAGTTACAATAATAGTGTCCAAATTATTACAAAAAGCCTCATTAATATTGCATTAAAATTGCTGACATATACTTCCTAGTAGAGTTCTCTTCACACTGCAATGCCCCACAAGTCTCATGTCCATGGTACCTGTCTTCCACAAGAACAGGGAGAGGGGGGGTGTGGAGTCATTGACTGGTGTCCACCAAGTTGTTTCTCAGGAAGGCTATGTTGCTGATGGAGATAAGTTTTTTCTTTCTCATTCTTGGGTTGAGCTGGAGTTCCCTTTTCTTTGGTTGCTAACATAGTCTGCTTAGTTGCTCTTTTTTCACTGGTTTCCAACTAGAAGTTGACTATCTTTGTTTGACTGTCTTAGTTAAAGATACACAGTAGCCTCTGTAGCCTGTCTATGGGGGTCAGCAACACCTTTACTGTACGTGGTATTCACAGAGCTAACTAAAAACAAGTTATACAATCATTCCCTGGCTGCTGGACAACTGCTGTCACAGCTAAACCAAGCTGAAATCAGCTTAGGCCAAGACAAGTGCAGAAAAATCCTTCATGGATGGATCAAAGCCTGTCACTTTTCCTAGTAATGTGAAAATCATATTTACTGGCTTACAGGTCTGCCTTCTGGTTCTTTTCCATTTTCTCTCACAGCCTTTCTGCAGAACAGTGACTAAGCCTTTCCTATGGATGTAATCTGAATATTGTATGGATATCAGTAGAAAGTGGTTCATTCAAAGACACATGGAGAACTGTAATCTGAATGCTTGCTCTTGCTATTTCTGCATCATGTGCCTTAACTTCCTGAATGCCATTCAAGTTTTTCTGTGAAATACAAATTCATCAGTATTTCTAAGTGTAGTGTCAACTGACTGGTATAATTGCAAAGTGAAAGAATAGTTATATCAGGATATCCAGCCAAGCCTGGAGAGCTCAGCAGCTTCTTTGCTTTCACTGCTGTGCCAATTT
Source organism: Haliaeetus albicilla (assembly GCF_947461875.1). NCBI lineage: Eukaryota > Metazoa > Chordata > Aves > Accipitriformes > Accipitridae > Haliaeetus > Haliaeetus albicilla. The sequence goes on from NC_091501.1 coordinate 22,004,058, forward strand.
TGTTGGAGCCCAGCAGGCACACAGATGTACAATAAAACATGCTGAATAAATGTGCTGCAGCCAGAAGGAAATATTATGTTGCCTGCCAACAGAAAAGTTCATGTAGCTAATCAAATATTACTGTTAAAGGTGCAAAATAAACAAGCTAAATAACAGATAAATGAAAGATTATCAACTGAGGATATGGTTTGTTCCTATTACAGGCTTTTGATCAAATTATGTACGCAGGATTTCAAACAGAAATGCAACCAGTTTGGCTGTGCCTAGTAAACCAGAAGAATACAAAAGAGCTTTCCCATACATGTGGGGTAATTGAGATCCCTCTGACCACTAGATTTTTATGCCGAAACCACAAGAGCAGGCTAAGCAGGCCTAATTCTTTAGGACTTTAGCACTGTGAGCTGCACTTCCCCATGAAACACCATATGCTTTCTCCACAGCCACCAATTTCTAGCTCTAGAAGCCATGCGGTCAGCCTCCTAGTTCATAGCAAACTGTTAGTCTGTTAGCTTGCTAGGTTTGTTCCCCTGCAAAGTTTTACATGGTGTTTTTGTAGGGAGCTAACCTTGTGTCGAAAACCAACCTAGATCCAGACTTTACTGCTGAAACTTCTCCAGGGGCTGAGTTCAGCATCTCCTCCCTGTTCTGTGCCTCCCCAGGCGGCACACTGTAGTTCTGCTGAGTTTGACCCTCTGCAACTGAGAACTGGGCCACTACCTCATATTGGATGTGGTAAGGTCATGTATTATATTCTTGAAGGCATTTTGATCACCATTTATATTCTGGGATTTAAGCTGTTTCCTTCTGTTAGACAAAAATATATTTACTTAAACTTTATATAGTACATTATGAAAAATATCAGAGGCATGGTCTTCTTAATGGATTCCTAGCTAGTCCTTATAAAAAATTCTATAAATACTGAAGCACAGTGTCCAGTTCCCACAGAATGACTCATGTGAAAGCTGAGAACAAATCCCTTAGCTTCATGTAAGTCGGCCCGAGGATGAACAAGCACTGGTGATCTAGAGAGCTGTAACTGAAAGAATTAGCTTTTGAATCTTGAAATTAAGTGTTCAAGAAAAATTCACTCTTGGTTGTGTTTCTGCCTCCTGGGGAAAAATGTGAAGAATCTGCATACTTGTAGTTGTAAAGAAAAAACGCTAGAGAGCACTGGAAGTTTTGCAGAAGGGAATGCTCCTGGTACTCTCATTTGTTCCCTAAACTGGTCTGAAAAACACATAGTAAGGGCTGGAGACCCCCAAAAGGGACCTCCCGGTCTGATGTTGGCCATATGCCTCTGTGCTCCTTTAAACTACCGGGGGGGGGGGGGCGGAATTAGAGTCATAAAACCATCAAATATATCGGGGAAGAAGGGACCTCTGCAAGTCTCTATTCCATAGCAGGGCTGACTTCAAAACTAGGCGATGTCACTGAGGGCAGGTCTCCTGTCCCTGTGGGGTTTAGCCAAGGACAGCCATCACGCAGCTTCTCTGGGCACCCGTTCCAGTGCTGCACCGCTCTCATGAATGAAGCAATTTTTCCTTCAGCAGCACTGCAGCATGTGCCCGTTGCCTGTTTTGCAGATCTGAGAAGGGTCTGGCTCCAACTTCTGTATACCCCCCTCCCCATTAAGTGGTGGATGGTGGCAAACGAGACCCTCTGCCCCTTAATCTTCCCTTCTGCAGGCTGTCCGGACTCTGATTCTGGCACTCCCTTGCCACCTTAGTGGCCCTCCACTGGGTTTGCACCAGATTGTCAACATCTCTCTTGAAATAGGATGCTGAAAAGGAGACACAGTGCTCCAGCTGTGGCTTCATGCCTATGTTGAACAAAGTGAAATAAGCACTTGATAGCTATGCTTTTTTTTTTTGCCAGTGCAGCTTTTCCTTATGCACTTAGCTTTCCTTGCCATAAGGGCACACTGCTTATTCATTGCTCAGCGTGTTTTACTGCATGGCATATGGTGCTTGTTTCCTGTGTTCAGATATCTAGTCACAGGCTTTTTTCTGTGTTCTGGTGTTTGTTCTAGGCTTAATACTATTATGTGTTATGTATGTAAATATGTATATACACTTTTATACTCTTTCTAAGAGATTTTTAAGCACTAGTAGCCCATTTCCTGGTTTGCTGGTACAGAACTGTCCCATCACAGTCAGATCTCATCTCAGTTCCAGATCTCTGCCTTAACGATTGCAGCATATCCAGAGATACTTGCAGAGGGGGGAAAAGCTCATCTGTCCTACCTTTGAATTTATATTGTAAGCTGATTCTGTCTTTGTAGCTGATGGAGAGAGAGGCAGTTCCAGGGGGCTCGGATAAGGACACAAAATTAGAATATGGTAAATCTCCTCCTGGACTTCCAAGATGCTTAACTGCAGGAGGCATTAAGACAGTTACTCTAACCAAGGCTTAACTCACTAGACTTAGGTGAGATGCTCCCGTACAGTCTTGCTCATTGCTGCAGTCTGGGGAAGGTTAGCATATACATCACTGACACTGTGCATATTGTGATTCAAAAATGCTGTTACTGCTTATAGATACTTTGTCCCTATCATCTGCAGATATTAGGAATATTAAATTAATTGTAGCTCAGTGGCTAATCTAAAATGTTTGTAAAGCTGCTCAATGTGTATTAATTCTAATATCTTCTGGAAGAATTGTAAGCTGTGTGTGATGTAGCCACCTTTCATCCATTCAATCCACACAATTCATAGATGCTCAGGCTTTTACAACAGCTTTGCTTCCAATTTCATAAGCAGAAAGAAAATTATTGCCCAAAAGCACTGTGACAGTAAATAAATACATTAAATGCCAAAGAACGTCTAGCTCTACATGTGAGTGCATTTACAGAAAGAGCTCTAGAATACATGGGAAGAAGGAAACTGATGTATCTGGATTCAGGTCTTAGAGTTTGTGAAACAACAACCTGCAAATACATGATGCATCAATAATCAGCCTGGCCTACTGAAAAGGGGGCTGTGCTGAGGGACAGGAGCGCTAAGCAGTCTTCCAGCCCCTGCTACTGGCCTGCTGCATGAGCTTGGGCAAGTCCTTGTACTTTTGCCCTTCAACTGCATCCTGGGAATAGTGACATGCCCTTCTTTGCTAAGTGCGCTCAGACCCAGAGGTCAAAATACTACCCAAAAGTCAACACTTTATCATAGATGAGGGTCAGACACAGGAGTTCTGCTAGACCTGAAGGAAGGCAGGCTGTGTCTGTATGGCAGAACAGAGCACATTGTGGAAGGCCTAAACAAATAAGACTTCAAGCTGTAAGTCCACATGGTGCAGTGCTGCACTGTGCTGTAGGGACGTATCCGGCACACTGCGTTACGGTGTATTTCCATCAAACCAGGACGTGTTCGCTCCGCTGCAGTGCTGTGATCACACCGAGGTGAACTGCAACTGTACCAGCACCTCTGCTATGTCCCACCTTGCAGAGACATCCTCTTGTCCAAAACAGTAGGTGCTGTTATGTAGACGTACGGTCTGCAGAGAGATACACCACTTTTTCCCCACCAGCCATTCTCCAAGTCACAGATACAGGGTTCCAGAAGACTAGAACATACCTTATAACATCACCAAGAACATGCTACCTGTGGAATTGGTCCCAGCAGGCTCACTGCTTCAATCCTTTGAAGGAAAACTAACTCAGTAAGCGAGAGTGCAGGAAAGGAGAGAAGCAATATGGAAGGGGTGTTCACCAGCTCCTTCTTGACATGCCATCACCAAACTGCTCAGGAGACTGAGCACATTCTCCCACCCACATATTCACCCCACCACTGCTTGGCATTGAAAAATGCATCCAAGGGAACACGTGGTGCTCAGAATAAATAATCTGCACAGCAACACCTTTGGGAACTTACCTGAAGTTCAAAAAGACTGTACATGCCCCAAAATGCCTCAAAACCCTGCATAGGCAAGAAATCCATCTTACAGGCTTCTAACGCTGTTTGCTTCCCACCTACTCCAAGTCTTACCTGCTGAACATGAAGCTGCCAACATGGCAATATTCAGCTTGCAGTCAGCAGGCACTGCTGGTTCACTGAGCTCTGGGTTGGTTGTTTTTTTTTTTCTTTTCTTGGTAAATTCATGGGTTTGGTCTGTTTAGGTGACATCTTTTTTGCTGTAGTGTGGGATAACAGACTTTCATTTATGGCAGGAAGTGTCTTCGGTTGTAGCCCTAGCTCTGATAATTTCTTCTGGGTGCTGCTCCTGCACCTCATTGTACGACACGGGGTTTAGAATCGAAACCCAAACTGGAAATTTACTCATGGGATGCACTCAGTTTAGCTTGGAAGTCTCTGTGTTGCAGCTCAGCCTTCGGGTAGTGGGAAGGTCCATTTTGTTGTCAGAGCAGCAGTTCAAGTTCTTCAAAATGTGCACCACGAGGCAGCTGGAGCCCTGGGCTGAGCTGCCTGTTCTGTGGCAGAAGGTGCTGAATTCTGCTTTGCAGCCCACGTCACTATTTTCAGTCTACTTTTGCCTTTGCACGCAATGAAGGACACACTGTCACACCCACAGAAGGGGTGTCATCTGCAGTTGTTATCACATTTACTCTGTGCATGACTGGAACTGGTAACTGTGCTAACACCAGGACATTACTAAGCGACGTTACTCAGGCATGATGGTTAGAAGTGGAGACTCCATGTGCAATCGTCAGGAGCACATGCCAAGAAGGGGAAGAACGTGAGCTCGTATTCATTTGCCTACCTCAACAGAGCTACTGAAGCTCCTGACTGCCAAACTCTAAATGATGTGCAGAGGAATCCTACACAACAACCCCACCATCTTTCCTTGCAGATGCTGCGAGACAGTCTGAACCACCAGCTATCTCCATGCTCTGGCAAACAGTCTGAGCACTCAAGGCTAAAATATCACTCCCCCGTCCCTGACATGTGGCTGACTGATACACAGCAAGCCCTGCTGTTTTACTGGCCTCACCAGTGTTCGTCTACTGTAAGCTAAGTGTACTGCTCAGGTGGCTGAGAGGAAAGAAGGGGGTGAGGCAAGGCTCTACCTGGTGAATCCAAAAGACAGGAGGTGATTCTGGATCCTGGGAGAAGTTAAGCCACATGAATAACCAACCCACATTACAGCTTGTGAAGAAGCATTTTGATATTTGGGTGACTTTTTTCCCCAGGAGTAACAAAGCAAAAAGACTATGACATCTAAATGTGAAAAGATGACAGTGGGGGAATGACAAGGCTGAACCAGGCGCGTTGTCACAAGCAAAAGGCGTGTTCATATTCTGGAGATACTCATATCATAAAAGTGCAGCTGTGACACTGTCTAAAGAAATCAAAAGAACTCCGTTTAGCAGAATTTACGAGAAAAGCCAACGATTTATTTTAAAACACATGGAACATAGTGAAAGAGGCTTGCTTTATAAAATTTAACTTTAGCCTGTTAGCATCCCTGAAATATTCTGTTAGATCACATTCAAGAAGAGGGTTACGGAGAAGCCAGAGGCAGTCTATTCTCAAAGGAGCACAGCAAAAGGACAAGAAGCAATGGGTACAAGTTGCAGCCCACAGATTGTGACCAGGCAGAAGGAAAAATTTTCGCCCTTCATGAGAGTGGTACAGCACTGCAAGAGGTGCCCAGGGAGGCCATGGGATGTCTGTCCACGGAGATTTCCAAAACCTGCCTGGAGAAAGCCCTGAGCAACCTGGGCTAGCTGTGGAATCAGCCCTGCTTTGAGCAGGGCTTGGACTAGAGGCCTCCAGAGCTCCCTTTCTCCCCAGATGACTCCACGATCCTACGGTACGCAGGCTGGCAATACTGCTCAGCCCTGGAGAACTGACTCGTTGATCTGAGTGGAACTGCCATGCCCAGACACATGGGCAGGAAAGAGGGGGCTTCCCATCATCTTTACAACCAGCAGGTCGTTTTGCTAACAAATTTCTCTTTGTTCTTCAATGGCCTTTTCCTACAACAGCCTGGATTTTTTTCTTCTGAAAGTGCTATTGGCGCTGAGAGATCAGTGGGTCAGCCTTGGTGACCCACATCTGGGTATTCATAAATAAAGCTAGAATTTAAAATGAAAGCAAAGAAAATAATGAAAATGCTTACAGACCTAAAATTATAAACACTAAAGAAAATACTTACCAAATAAAAATTCTGTAGCAGTGCAACATCCATTTTAAAAGTAAGAAAAAAATCATAGTTTTCCAGTAGGATAGAGAGAATTCAAGAAAAACGTCTTGCAAAGGCTTCTACTCGCCTATTCCTTCTAGAAATTAAAAGTTACCTTCCTTTTCATTATCAGTCCTTACAGGGAGCACAGCATGTAGATTTCAAATCCAAAATGAGAACCACAACCGCTTATGGCTATTTTGTAAGTTTGATCTGGAAAATAACTGCATGAGGTCATCATTTTCTTCAGGCAAATAAGAATCTCCTAGCTCACAAAGGATGTAATTGCCTGGTCTGCACTGCACACTTACTGAGATTGCTCTTGTGTCTGGAAATGTGTTTTTCAGAGGAGAGAAAGGAGAGGAGAGGAGAGGAGAGGAGAGACATGTTCCCTTAAAATAGAAACAGTGTTTTTTTCCACTAGCTCAAAAAGACCCATGCTTACACCAACTATACATTATTACATCTTGATGGGTTTGAATCATTTAGGAAGGAGTGATGTGAAAAAAGACTGCTTAGGTGTATATGCAGTGATGGAAAGAGAGACTGAGAGTTCAAGCAACCCGTTTGGCCTTCTAGCTCTCCTTAATGGACTAAAGTTTTAAAAAAAAAAACAAATAAGGGAAGTGGGGTTTGGTTGGGTTTTTTTTGTTGTTGGTTTTTTGTTTTTTTTTTTTTTCATTTCAGAGCCTAAATATCCTGCTGTAAAGGATGGTGAGAAGTTCAAGGGGAAGCAATGGAAACTGATTCAATCAGAGGACAAACGTTTTGTTTCACATTAGGACCAGTCATATTGCTGGTATGTAGGTTGCAATGAAACACACCTTATCAGTATCCAGTTAACAGTATCCACATCTGCATACTGATCACTTTGTGGCTGATGATAGAGCAACAATGATTTAGATATGTTGCATATAAATTGTACCTGAGCGACACTTCTGAGTAATCTGTTCCAAGACTATCAAAGGTTCATTTTTTTTTCCCTAAACCTTTTTGTTTTGCACTGAACACTGTTACCAATGTTGAAAGTAGGAAGGGAAAAGATCAGTAATATAAGATCACAAAACCAAACTTTTTTTCATTTTAATCTAGAGTGTTGTAGTCTTGTAGACAGAAAAGGCAAAGAGGCTATATCACAGAACAGAAACATTATCTTCAATTGACAATTTAGATTTGTAAACCATATCTGTGTGGAACTCTAAAGGAATTTTCTAAAAGTGTGAATAAAGCACAAAACCAATAGCATAGCTCTTAGCAGGAAATGTCAGGACTCTGCATGCACAGGACTTCATGTCTGTGCATTCTGAAAAGTATTTTTAGGTTTTGGAAGGGCTTTAAGTTTCAATTCAAATCTGTGGGGCTTTTTTTTTTTTTTTCTTTTTTTTTCCAAAATAGAAGACAAAACCACTGTCATCAAAATATCCTGCAGCAAACACGTGGGCCATGAACAAAGAGTTAAAGGCAACTCAGGCTTTCTGCCTGTGGAGTTGCTGGGTCAAGCAGGGAATAGCTCAAGCAATTTAGAAACAGCAGCGCTGGTCCTCCTAACTACTGTTACAGTGAAGTATTGAAACATTCACTTAAAAGGCATTGATCACATTACTTTTAATTTTATTCTGAGTTAAATTTAATGCATCATTAATATAATCCAAATTCAGTTGTTAAACCATTATAGTACTTGGTCGATGGAGCAGGTTAGAATTTCAGTTACATTTTTATAGCTCTAAGTGGGGTTACAGTTACATTAGCTCAAAAACATCTTGTACCGATATATACCTTGATTATCTTCCTTTAAAGTGGATAGGCTGTGTAAGGTCATGCACATGAGCATAATACATCCACAACACAGATCATAGTGCTTTAGCTATTCTCATGAGAACCAGCAAGGCTTTTGTACTTGTGTAAGTCCATTTTGGGGTATTCCTTGGAAACTTTGCTCTCTTTGGCCAAAAAGAATTTTTTTTATATTAACAAAAAGAATGTTTTTTAATCTTCATTTTCTCCTGTGTTCTGAAGGGCAAGAGATCACACAAGAAGAGACAGAATGGTGGCTGAAAATAGGCTTTGAAGCTGTATTGAAAGAAGTGACTTCCTTCCTTTTATCTGTTTCTCAGCCTTCCTCAAAGCCATAGCACAGCGTATGTATACTTCTGGAGGCAGGCAAAGCTAATACAGGATGCAACCCACTGTATTAAACCAGCTCTTTCCATAACTCAGAGGGACTTGCTCATCAATGGCAGGTGATATCACATATGCGGACGTGGCAATGCTACCGAGGGAAAGATCACACGTTCCTTCTCGGACTTCAGTTCCAGGTAAAACATCTAACCAGCACTTGGGCATACACTGTTTTCTCTCTTGTGCTCTTTCTCTCACTCTCTTTCATTTTAAAAATTTTCACTGGATAATACTAGAAGGTTGCTATAAAATGCTGCATGCAGAAGTCACGGGAAGGGTGAGAAGTTGCAAATGGTGCAAGAGTTCCTCACGAGATACAAATCAGCAAAGCTACTCCTAAGTCAGTATCACTATGGAGTAGTGTCTCAGTTCTAGCCCCTTGTTTTAAGTAACAGAATGAGAAACAAAAACTGTTCATTTTTGAACGAGCATAATCTTTCTTTTATATGAACAACATGATCAAAAAATCTGTCAGAATAGGCTTCACCAAATTACTACCTAGTCCAAAAATCAGATCAATGCATTTTATGATGTATTCATGGAAAAAGAGTAGTAAATTAACTAGTAAATCAGAAAACTGGTAGTGGTTGAAAGCGCAGTCACTGTCACTGAAGGAAGTACTGAATGACTCCTAAAACCTTCCTGCTCTTCCTCTTTAATTTTCCAGTAGTGATTTTCCCAGAACCACATTACCAGTCTGTGATCGCTTCATGTATTTGTAAGAAAAGACAAAGAATTAAGTCCATATTCAGTGTAAGGAGATGATTTAAACTAATTTTTTTTTCAGAAACAAAATTTCCCCTACTTGGAAAAAAATGTAATTCATTTATGAAAGTATTTTGTTAAAATTCTGGGTCACAGGTAATATGAATGACAACTTCTTACTATGAGCAAATAGGAAATGCTTGTGGTCAGAGTAAGATGATATTTTCATGGTTTCAAGGTTCATTAGTAATTAATGTATTTAATTACCTATGGAAACAATGTTGTGTAATGAGCATTTTTAGAAGATGCTCTACTTACAATGTAGATTAATAGTGACGATGGTGCTCTGAATGCATGTACTTAAATGATGGAAAAAAATATTTTTTTTATGTTTTTACAAGACCTGTATCTAAAACATAAAAATTATCTCACTTTCTTATATATCTAACAGAAAATACTACCTTAGACTGCACGTTCATGCATCAATGGATGTTGTTTGTACTACTGTAACTTGTAGAACACAAAGCACAGAGGGTTTGCCTGGAATTTTACCCAGTTTCTAAGGTGATATAATTTATTTGCAAAGGGAGACAGACATCAAATCTTGATTTGAACACATCCAAAAATGTTCCTTGATCATGCTGTCTAAAGGAAAAGTTGAATTCGAATAGGCCAGGCTTTAATTTCCAATGAAAGTTCTCATTAACATCTAGATGGTTCTTGTTAAACCTTTGTCAAACAGATTTTAGCACTCAGTATTTTCTCACATGAAGTTACTAGCCGCAGTATCCTTTTGCCTTTAAATCTTTCACTCTAACTTTCCGAAGAACTCTAATTATTTTTGTGGATGTTTTTCTCTTCATTCTCCAGTGTTTCCATCTCCTTTAAAAACTATGGGCACCAGAGATGCACCCAGTATTACTATAAGTCTCAGTTATGCTGTCTCAATTATACAGAGACAAAAATCTCTTAAATAATCTTTCCTTCACTGTTTATAACTCCCAGTATTACTTTCCCCCACCCTTATATCTGGTTGTACTCAAACACCTTTTGTTTGACTGGGTTTGAACTTACAGGGCTGTCATTATGGCTGTCTATTTATTGTTTCGTTAACCTTTCTGTTGTTTCCAGATTTTATCAGCAATTATTTTCCACTTACTTTGACACAAATGGAAAAAGCACCAAATAAGTATTAAGCAATATTGGACCTCATATCAGTATAGAACCTGCTAGAAGTATCTCCCTGATGACAATTATTTCTCTGTCTTCATCATTAACATATACTAACATGGGTTTTATTGCTATTAAAATAGACAAGAACTTGAGCCATATTACCATGCTTTAAAAATTGAAATGAACAATTTCAGTTGCTTGTTCCTTCCTTGAAGTGTTAATGCTTTGACCAAAATTCATACATACTCACCCAGCTAGTGAGTGTTCTTCTATTACAAGAAATTCTTCAAAAAGTAAGGAATCAATTTTACCATAGGAAGAATGGGAGAATATGCAATTTTTCCACAGAATTAGTTCTGTAATTTTTAAGAACTTGGTAGGAAATTCAGGAAAAAAATCCTGAAATGTGATGGCCACGTTGAGCAGAAACAGACTTAAGTTCAGTGTAAGTATAGCAACGCTTAGTGTCAAGGTTCCCCACTGCAGAGTGGACCCTCGCTGAGATGCCCTGCATTTCTTTACAGCGAATGGAGGAGAGTGTGGGATCCTAGCATGGTGAGCTAGGAACTGCCCAAAGTATCTAATAGGACAGAGCAATGACACAAGGTGCTGCTCGGTCAGCTGTTTCTGGGAGTTAGATTCTTCTCGGCAAGCTAGAAGGAGCTCTCTCCTACATGGACTGGGCTCAAGGCTGCTTCGGACAGAACAGCTTCTGCCTACCAAACACACTTACAGCATGTCCCACTCTACAGGAAGAGGTTTCAAGGCTTCCTCCAGTTTGGAGCAGGAGTTCGAAGCTGATTCTCAAAGTGAGGGTCTCAGCTCCAAGGTGATGGGACTCTCTGTGGCAAGCATCACTAGCTCTCCCTTTGGCACTATCCCGACGCTGTGAAACGTCGGCTGGAGGATGGCTAGTAGCCACATCCCTCCCTTTGCCAGATTTTATACTGTCATGCTGTTGGCCAGGGATGCCCGACTATCTTGCAGAAAAAGAATAGCTTCAAGATGGGCATGATGGAAACCACTGCATGGTTAAAACTCTCACTACGGAGGAGGGAGAGCTGGATTTAATCACCACTGCAAATTCCCCAGATGAATGCTGTGAGTGGCAGATTCCCAGACTTTAGGCATGACTTCAAATCACTAGTCTATGGGAAAGTGGAACATGCCCACCTCCTCCTGGCTGCATTTTGTGCAACTTTCAGACCATTAGATGCAATTTACTGGAGTAGATACTAAAACACATGAGTGGGGGGCATAGGTAATTTGCCCTGCTGAAGTATAGCTGCTGTTAAGATCTGGTGCACACGAAAGGTAAACATGCGGGGAGCTGAACTTCTGCCAAGGTTCTCTAGAAGTTGAGTAGGTGTTTTAAATATGTAAAATTTGGATTTGAGAATGAAAGTCCCTTTACAGATCCAGCGCCCACGTCTTTTTTTTAGCTTTTCCTCATCCACAAGAAAGGGATTTGGCTTGGTCAAATCATGCAGAGTTTCTTGGACTTGTCCCAAATAACTGTTCTTATCTCAAAATCTGTTCAATGTCTTTTATGAGGATAAAGAAAAAGATATAAAAATCACTGGTGGCACAGCTGCAAAGAATGCATTATAAGTTTGCAGTCTAATGATAAGGAAAGTTCACTCATTGAAAACTATTGTGATAGACTTGATAGACTGGACAAACTGTTAAATAATGTTTAACACAACGTAGCTATAGAAAATGTCTGCAGCTGTAAGTTTGGGAGGCTGCACCCAGAAAAGTGATTTAAAGGGATTTGTTGTGATCCTGTTCCAACGGGAAAGTCAATACCAGGTTGTTACACAATCAGTTGGACTTCAGCTGCTACTTGGGTGCTCTGAATTACAAGGTGACTCTTGGATGCTCTAGCAGAGCATGTTGAGGAGGAGTTAGTAGGTGGTACTATCTGTGCACAAGCTTTGGTGGGCTAGCAGGTGCTATTATGGTGCATATGCTTCAGAACAGATGTTGAAAAGTAGAAAAGTGTTCCAAAAATAGAAGCAAGGATAAATAAAGCCCGGAAATCTATTTTCTAATGAAAGGCTCAGACAGTTTTCACTTCCTAGTTTACTCAAGAATAATTTGAGAGTCACCTGGTCGTGGTTCATAAATGATTAAATAGGAGACCTTTCCTCTAGCAAAAAAAAACCAAACCAAAAAGAGTTCAACTCCATCATCAAACCTGCCTACAAGTAGTTGTAGGCTAGCATTAGTTCTCCCCTTAGCTTCGTGTTCCCCTCCTTAGCCTCCTCGGCCCCTCCAGGTCCTGACCAGCTCCACCCTTTGCTGGACCCTCTCCAGCTTCCCCCAATCCCCCCTGAATGGGGTGGCCTGCATCTGGACACCGTGTTCCAGGGGTGGCCGGAGCAGCAGCAAGTGGAGAAGCACAGGAACTTCCCCTGCTCTGCAGGCCACGGCTCTCCTGATGCAGCTTGCGTGGGCTGTGATGATGAGGGTGCACCATGGGCTCACGCTCAACCTGGCGTCTAGTTGATCGCAAGAGCCCGATGGCTGTAAAGCCTGACTCTTTGGAGGGCATCACCTGCCAGAAGAACTCCCTGCCTGCACATTCACCAAGCAGAAGCTTCTGGAAAACAGAGGTGTCTTTCTGCACTTGACAATTTGCATACAGAAATGAAGTGAAATTTCAGTTTTAGTAAGTGTCAGAGATCTCCGTCTAGTAACAGGGCTCCTTGTTGCTAAACTAGGTGAGGGTACATAAGCATCCGGCAAAATTAAGGTTACGTGGTATTTTAGAGCCACTTGCTGAATTCTGAGGACTTCATATTCAAATGATCACGCACCAATACACACTGTAATAGAAGTAATCTTTTTTTTTTAATATTCAACTTGAGGGGATAATACATTTTTTTTTCATACAGTCTGAGAGAAATTCTTTAACGGACTGGACCTTTATTGAGAGAGAAAATATTTAATAATAGTAGCAGATTTTCTAAAGTAAGTATTTTAGAAGAAGTGTCTCCATTTATAAAGCTAGTGCATTTAAAAGTTTAAAAGTCCTGACTGTTCTTCTTTGAAAAATATTTACATTCTAAGAAGAAAAACTCTTATGGGCATTTCTTTTTGTGAACAGTTACTCATCTATACAGATAAACATATTTCACAAATTTTCTGTAGTTCATTGAACTAATAAATTATAATAAAACAAACAGCAAAGTGCATTATGTCAGGTTCTCTAAAGCACAGAACATCTTACCTGTATAAATAAACCTTAACTGCCAGTTAGGTCCTCAGTATTTTTCTTACCGTAAAACCTCCCACATTTCAGCAATTCTTATATCAAATGCTACCTCATTTTAGCCTAATGACACTCTCTTCTTCTGCCAAGTTTTCCCCTGATCAGTGAGATTTTATACAACATAAATTGCTTCTTTTTAAAAGCCCCAGCGATCACAAACTAAGGCTGTAGCACAGAAGCTTATTCTTGATTCAGATTGATAAAATCTCACCATTTATGGAAAGAAGATCAGTCAACCAAAGGTCCAAATATCTTTCCTACAACCAGCCAGCAGCTCTACAAAATACCCCGCAGAAACAAAATTGAAAATGTGTTCAGAAAGGATCCATGCGCATCTAACTCACACCATGCTATTTTAATGGCTTTTCTGTTTTGTTTTGGCAACGTGCCTCTGCAAAGGGATGTCTTCAGCCATCAGATCCATTCCTCTGCTATTACAGGCATCATGTAATACCCTGGCATAGACACTGACATAAGAGGAATGCCCCCGAGAATCATCTCCCTGCTCCACAAAGAGGTCACGGCTCTGATGCCCCTTAAGCCCCTGTGAAACCTCCTGAGATGGCTTAGCAACAAACGAGAGGTTTGCTACAGATAGTACCCAGGTCTTACCCATCCTTCAGTCTATCTGCCTGCCTCCTGGTCCAGCCACACAGGACCCAAGTAGTTCAGCCAAAGATTATGGAGGAGGCTTTTAGTTACTTCCCGACAGCAGCAGGAAATGATAAGTCATCATCTTGCCTGCTGTTTCTTAAAAAAGAAAAAAAAAGCTGAACTAGCAGCTCTGGAAACACATGCCCCTTTTTATACAGACTCGGTCTTCTGTGTAATTCTTTATTGTTTCTCCACTTAATGGCTTGCACAACCACAAATGTCAGCATTTCCCTACTTCTTACAGGAAACATGATCACGTACGCTGAGCTGCGCGTGAAGCCGAAACCCAACGGGAGCAGCAGATCAGAGATTTCCGCTTCTGGTAGCGTGCTATTTTGTTTGATTGTTGGTTACTAATTATAGATTTAGTCTTTCCTATTACCCAACAGTAAAACCTGTTATCAAGAGTCAGTATGTACAATCTCTCAATAAAGAACTGATGTATCACTCCATATGTTTTTTCACTGGGTTCTCAGATTATACACTTTCCTTGTAAAAATAACATTGAAAGAGATTTTTAAAATAATTTTTAAAAATGCCTTTGTGCCCTACACTGAAAATTTAGCAAAGGAAAGTAAAATTCCACATTTTTTTAGGAACCCTCCTGTAGGCGTCTCTGCAGGAACAGTCACAGGGACACACTTGGCTTTGGAAGTAGCGTAATACCCAGCTCTTTATTTGCAGTTTGTGCACCGATGATTGCCACTCTCCCCGTATTGAAGGACATGTGCCAGACAAGGTCAGGCCCACAGAACTTTGTGAGCTGAAAGGGAACATTACAAAATATATCTCAGGCAGCCGGAGAATGGAGCAGTTGCTCACCTCATGCAGGCAAGGTCAGGAAAACAGCAGTTATGAAAGTGCAGCTCCGTGGCTTGTGGAAATGGCACCCTGACCCCAAATTTCCTCGGGTCCTGCCTCTTCCTGAGTCACTCTCACAGGCTGATGAATGCCAAACAGCTGGAGAGGTGCTTGGCCAGATGTACGTCACTGTGCTATGGTGTCAGTATGGGATTTTTTGCCTTTTCTGTGCGTTCAGGCAAGTTAGCACATTAACACAGGAGAGTGTGACCAGAGAGGAGGAACGTACCACAGACCGTCCCTGCTGCTCCCCCTGAATTGCTCTGCAGGGCCTTGCAGGGTCTGGCAGGGTCTGGGTGGATGGGTGGGAGGAGGTAACGCTTGAAAATATTAAAGGAGAAAGGGAGAATTCTTAATGGAATGATTGACTGAAAATCACTTGCTCTAGCTGAGAAAATGATCTTTCAACTTCATTTTCATGTATGCAAAATGGATGCAAATTTTCAGCATACTTCAAACAGCAGCCTGATTTTAGGCAGATGATTACTCTGTTGTTTCCACCTAAGAAACTGGCATACATAAAGGCACTGTTAATTTTAATAGTGCAAAGACCTTAAGCTGCTCTTCCTCCTGCCTCCCTCCAGGCTGCCGACACGGGTGCTCAGCCTGGTTCTACGTGGCGCTGGTCCTGGGAGTCCTTGTGCTCGCCCTGCTAGGCACCACAGCCGTACTAGCCACGCAATGTGAGTAGATCCCACCACCCGCTTCATCTCTTTGTCGCAGACATCGTTAAACCTCACAAGCAGAGGGATGCCAAAAGAAAAATTCCCTTAGTGTCACGTTAAAAGTGTCAAGTTATACACAAATACAGGAAAATAAATGTAGCATTCCAAAGGGAACGTTCGCTGCCTGTCATTTAACATATATAGCGCGGATGAAGGGGAGCTGCTGCAGTCTACCTTGTCATCAGTGATGCTGAAAGGCTGTAGAAGCAGATTTCAAATCATTATGACAATCAAAACACTTGGCCTTCCTGACTTACAAGTTAAAAGTTGTATCCATGATGCTACTTTGAGACCATTTAACTTAATTACTTTGTAGGTTTGAACAAATAAAATAAAAATGGGACTTCAGATCATTTCATTTAATCAGACTTCCCTGGTGCTAGTAGTATCATAATCCACAGCATGTTCCAATTATACAAGAACTGTTCCAGAGAAGATACTCATTTCCTGAGAGAAACGTCTTGAAAAACTTCAGAAAAAATACATACCTCCCAACCCTCCCTGAAATTTCATCAAAATATTACATATTCTGTAT
The DNA here is from genome assembly GCF_947461875.1 of Haliaeetus albicilla. Classification (NCBI taxonomy): domain Eukaryota; kingdom Metazoa; phylum Chordata; class Aves; order Accipitriformes; family Accipitridae; genus Haliaeetus; species Haliaeetus albicilla. The sequence goes on from NC_091501.1 coordinate 22,020,304, forward strand.
ATATCCAATGATCAAAAATGACAAGCTTATTTTCTTTTCCTGTACTGTCTGTATTATTCAGCAACTACACCCTTTGCCAGACAGTTACACTCATTGAGTATGGCCACAACTGAATGTGTATACCCCTGCAATGTATACACACACATCTCCTCACACAGAGTATAACACTGGCTATAAAGACTACATTTCCTTGGCCCTGTTGTTAACCATAACCTCTTTTTTTTTTTTTTCCCCCCAAGTTTTGAAGGACGGAGCAGGAAAATCAGAAGGTTTGTCCCAGTATGGTCTCAATAGCACTGGCAATGACATTTTTTCAGAGAAGACTGTCTCGGCGGTGCTCCTGAAACAGCTCATGGAGGAACTGTGTGAAGATGGAAAGGGTGAGGAAAGTTAGTCCTCTCACAGCACGGAGGTCATGTTGTGGGCGCACTTCTGTTGTCTCTGTTCCCTTTTCTGTGACATCCTGCAGTTTATGGGAACTCACTGGTACTACCCAGGGAGCATGGTGTTACTGCATAGAAGTGATGATGGGATCTAAACTAACATTTTAATGACAATAGTTTTGCTCCTCTTCTGGTATAAATAGTTGCGGTACTTTCTTTACATTTCTTTTGGCCAGGAGCTGCTGTCAGAAATGCCATATATCGTAGATCCTCCCCTTGTCCTGGAGAACACTTTCCAGACAATAATTGTTCACAAATAGTGGGAGGGAATTTAGCTTTCCTATCCTTTGACAAGGATCAGGCAGGGGAAGACCTTCCTGGTCTTTTTATTGTGGATCTATTATTTGTTGGCAAATGCTAATGCTTTTCTAAGGACTGATTGTAATGACGTTACTTTGAAACATTAGAGTAAGCCAAGACAGAAAATGTGGGGGACATTCCACCCAGATGTTCTGCGTGAAATGGAAAGTAGACCTGGGAACAGCAGTGTTCCCCTTATTTAACACAGTTCCTTCTCCAGCTCCCTAGTTTGGACATCATCTAAGTGCCTGTGCTTTCCGGTTACGTCATGCGTCCAATCCACACACTGCACATCACGTCACATTGCACAGTGTCTCCTCACAAGGGTTGCATGTGGGAGGACCAAAAGTGTCTTTGCAGCCATCTCGGTCCTCCCGGTGCTCTCCACTGGGCAGCTGCACAGGGACGTGGGGAGCCCGATGCTGGGCGGTGGGAGTGCAGAAGCGCATAGCACCGTGGCAAGGGAGTGGGAAACTGAGGAGGAGAGTGGCACCGGAGCCTTCAAACCTCTCTCTGCACCCAGCGAACCCATGCTTGCGAGTGGGGACTGGCTGCTTTTGGACCAGCCAGCCAGGCACGTGAATGTAAAACGCTACAACGCAGCTGGAACAAGTCACCGTACGAGCTAACGATTCCCTCTCTCCACCCACAGGAACAACATGTGAGCTCTGTCCTCCCGGGTGGCAACTACACAGGGGAAGATGTTACTACTTCTCCGAGGATGCTGTAAGCTGGGATGACAGCCAGAGAAACTGTCTGGCCAGGAAATCCCAGCTTCTTGTCATTGAAGATGAAATTGAGATGGTGAGTCTTGCAGCAGCCCTAAAATTGTGTGACAGGCATTTGCCTTAGCCAGATGTTTCTTTAAGTGAACATAGCCCAGATGTCAAGTGTGCAGGCAGGCAAGAGCCCCATCCAGTGCAGAGCATCTGACCCTCCACAGGCAGGATCTTGTTTTGAGACCGTCAACACAGTAGAGCTGAAGAGGAGAAGCACCAGCGATGCAAGAGCCAGCAATGTGCGCTCGCAGCCCAGAAAGCCAACCGTATTCTGGGCTGCATCAAAAGAAGTGTGGCCAGCAGGATGAGGGAGGGGATTCTCCCCCTCTACTCCACTCTCATGAGACCCCACCTGCAGTACTGTGTTCAGCTCTGGGGCCCCCAACGTAAGAAGGACATGGACCTGTTGGAGAGGGTCCAGAGGAGAACCACGAAGATGATCAGGGGGCTGGAGCACCTCTTCTATGAGGACAGGCTCAGAGAGTTGAGGGTCTTCAGCCCGGAGAAGAGAAGGCTCCAGGGAGACCTTGTAGTGGCCTTCCAGTACTTAAAGGGGGCCTACAGGAAAGATGGGGAGGGACTCCTTAACAGGGAGTGTAGTGATAGGACAAGGGGTCACAGTTTTAAACTGAAAGAAGGTAGATTTAGGTTAGATGTCAGGAAGAAATTCTTCACTGTGAGGGTGGTGAGGCACTGGAACAGGTTGCCCAGAGAAGCTGTGGCTGCCCCATCCCTGGAAGTGTTCAAGGCCAGCCTGGATGGGGCTTTGAGCAACCTGGTCTAGTGGAAGGTGTCCCTGCCCATGGCAGGGGAGTTGGACTAGATGATCTTTAAGGTCCCTTGCAACCCAAACCATTCTATGATTCTAAGTGTGGAAGCCAGAGTAGTTTTGACTGGGAGAAGGAAATGCTGAGGAATTCCCACCCATTTCTACCACTTGGTTCTGGGAAGAGACGTCTGATTCAACCACTAAATGGAAATTCAAACAGCCAAACCTCCTCCTCATTTTCCATTGGGAAAACAAATAGCAAGGTATCACCGAATGGCTCTTCTGAGAAACTCATCATTCCCTGAGGAACAGGTCTTTTACCTTAAAGACCAGGCTTTGCAACCTGGCTCATTAGGGTGAGAAGCATCACTGAGGGGTTTTTTGACAGCTGACGGGGAAGCTAGTCAGCCTGAGCACCAGCCTGAATTGAACTCTGTGGCTGGTCACAGGTGTATGGGCCATTGTAATGGGCTGCTTTGCCACGGCTGGATCCCTGCCCTTGCTCTCCATGTGAGGGACTACACGAAAAGCTGTGCCTGAGACAGGACAGTGACCTGAGCACAGGAGAAAAGCTCTGCTGTTGGGTAACATGCTTCTACTTGTTCCACAGGAATTTATAGACAATAAAGAGAAAGACACCAAATATATCTGGATTGGGTTGAAGGCTCAAGACATGAAGAAACAATGGAGTTCAGTTGAAGATACTGGAGTAAAAGAAAACAGGTGATGATTTGTGGGGGGAGGGTGTCTTTGGCAATAGCGAAGGTACGGTACTCTGCACGGCAATACAACTCTGAGTCCAAGCTAATTTCCCAAAGCACAGATCTAGTCCTGCAGCCTCAGGCACCTATTCAGGGTCTATTTCATGGCCAGTTCCAGGTTAACTGGTTCCTACTGGGAACCTTTGGAAACAGATTTGTTTTATGCCTGCAAGACCAACAACAGTCAGAGTTCAGGTATGCATTAATGCAGAGGGACATTAATACACACTTCTCCCCCTAAAATCACTGTCAACAAACTCTCACTTTACAGACCATGTGTTGACTGCCTCCATTGAATGTGATGCCTGTCACATAGCATGGATGCTGGGATCTGTGCAGCTGAAGGGTCCTTCCCCTCCCTCTTACCATTACAGTTCAGCGTTGTGGCTGCACGTGGAGGTTTTCTCATCCTTCTTACACTAATATTCCTGAGCATCCGTCCCTCAGCAGCCAGCAGTCTCTGCTGTGGGTACCCATCCCACCTGTGCATGGCTGTTGAGGAACTGTACTTCAGTGGGTTACTAAATGGGCATCACCAAAACCCCTCACTCAGGATATTATCAATGTTTTTATCAAGTACTGAATTTAAAGCTGACTACTCATTGCATTCCTTTTGTTCTCTCACCAGGATAGCTATAAATAGAATTGAGCATGACAAGAACTGTGCTGTTTACAGAAGAAAAAACATGATCCAAAGAGATAACTGCCAGACTTTAAAGAAGTGGATCTGTAAGAAGAACGCAACTCTGTTGGTGCTCTGAGCCAAATTGTCGGACAACAGGCAGAGCTTTTTGTCGGAAGACCCATTTTACTGATAAAACAACATGTGATGTAAATATTTTTATGAGACTTGCACAGAAATTTGCATTTCGCCGATCTGTGCTCCCTAAGGCTTTGTCTGATGCAAACAGGGAACTCTGAAGTTGCCAGGCATCAGCGTGAAGGTCACACAAGAGGACTGCAAGTCAGCACATGTGGATTTAGGGGTGCTGAGCCTCCCCACGGACAGACGTTGGCTGCAGCTGCCTCGAGGAAAGGGCAGGGGAGAAGAGGTACTCCTATGGGGATGACCACTGTGCACATGAACCGTGTGATGTGCAGGAAAGATGCCATCTGCGGGGGCTGAAAAGTGTGTCAGAGCCCACTGCTGTCATATAGATCCCCTCAGGCAGCCGCTGACTGAGGCACTGTTTATTTGGGTTTCAGTATTTTAGTGTTTTCTGAAGTTTGTGGGGTTTTTTCCTTACAGCCTAATTGTAACTTACAGAAGCTACTCGACGGCTGGGAAAAATGCATTTATTAGTGTCTTCTACTTATTCAGAGCTGATCTGCACAGCTACTGGGTATACAGACACCAAACCAGGCATGAAGTGACTCATAACACTTGTGGTTAATAAGCTGCTGGCTCCCATCTTCTTCTGATGCTGAACCTTTGGATCTGAAGGAAAGCTCTTAACTAGGGAAAGGGCTTGGACCATAAGACAGCATTGCAGTGCAAGGAAATGAAGATGATAGCCTGCCTTTCCACTTAAATTTTGTCCCTTTACATTGCAAATTCTTTAATGTGGAACCATAGCTACTGCCTGGAAGTTATGATGAAGCGGTACTGAAGCTAACAGGTGATGAAATTAATGCCTGTGGGTGTACTCAATAAATACATTACTTGGGCATTCAAGTGTCATGGGTACATGCTATTTCTGGATCTAGAATACAAAAATGCTAAGAGCAGTCTGACTTAGTGCCTTAATTAGATTCATATATTTGAAAAAAAATGAACAAATGTCATGACCTGTTTTTTAAGAAATCAGACATTTCATTTGTGCTTTTAAAACACCTTAGTCTAATAAAGGTAGTAACTTTTAAAAACACCTTGGTCTAATAAAGGTAATAACTCCTCTAGATCTGTAGCTAGCATGTGCCTTTGCAATCAGAGTGACGAAATGCAAGGCAGATATTTGCACCATTGTTGAGATATTTCCGGCGACTTGTGTTGCAACAGTGAGGAAATTAAGTCACGTGTAAAGAGGGAAATTAAAAAAAAATAGCATAGGGGACAATGGAAGCGGAGATGTAACAATAATGTTTTCCTCCTGTTTGTGAATCACATACCTCCTCTTGGGTATTGCCAGGGCCCTGAGTGCTCTAATAGGCCTTAAGGGTCCTCACCAGCCTCTCCTGAGGCTCTCTGGGTCTTCAGCCTCTGCGTGAGCTCTCTTCAAGACGTACCTGCCTCAGCCCCGTCCCATCTCCTGGATGGGACAGCTCAGTCCTACCTACACGACAGGTGGGACAATTCAACTGGTAACTGAACCAACTTCTTCTTTGAAAAAAGTATCAAACACTTCTGACGCGAAAGCTAATATTCAGAAAGCTCAAAGGTTAGTCCCCTTTCTAAACTGTGAATCTCTAGTCTCGTATCCTCAGGCTGAGGGGCAGAGCAGCTGAGGCACTCTCATACTTACATACTGCTGTCTTGCAAAGGTGTAAAATCTACTTCTCCGTGCTTACAGACAGGGTTGCTTAAGTAAATTTTCATTTTACCCGCCATAATTCAATTTCAGGCAGGATCTCTTCAAATGCCCCTGAAGTTAACTCTACTGTGTTATGCTTTCCACAATAAGCAGCTGAATTCTTACCTCATTTCATAGAATTATGCAATAATTTATAGCAGAAGGGACCTCAAGGCTCTTTCGGGGCCAATCAGGGGAAGATTCTAAGTTCCCAGAGTTTTACTATAATTTAATGTACTTTTACTCTAGCCATGTGGGGTTAGCTATGTTTGGAGAAAAAAACAAAACAAAAACAAAAAACAAAAAACCCCCTAACATTAAAATCCAAGCTACTACTCTAACAAAAAATGCACAGACTGGAATTAAAGTCCTCTCATTAAAGCAATGAGAGAGAGCAACAAGTCCAACGTGGCTTTTGAAATGTAGAGCCTTTAGCTCATCTTTGCTATAATACACATAATTAAAGGCAGCTGCAGTTTCCCAGGTACATTGTCTCATACCTGCACTAGATAACTACTGACCCTATGGAGAGCTGTGGTTAACATCTAGCAACTCGTGATGAGTAACCAACAGATAACACTTGCACAGGAGCTCTTGGCGTAAAGTACCACAGCTTCAGCGCGCACATGACTGCAGCTGTGGAACAAAATGCTCATGAGCAACCCGGTAACACCAACAGACTGACAGCCCTCCACCTACGGACACTGACGGGTAACTCCTCACTTAATGGTTGACAGAGATGCCAGGAAAGTAGTAGGTATGTGTAAGTGAGAGTTGAAAAGGCAGAGAGGTCTTCAGTGGAAGGAGACACCAAGCACGGGACGCAGCCTGCTGCATTCCGCAGCCACAAGCACGATAGCTCTTCGGGACTTTGGGGCTACAGATGAAAAAGTGAACCGTACCTTCAGCATGGCTGACTTCCTTTCGAACAAAAAAACAACACAGATTTACGCTACAGAATGTGGCATCAGCAGCCAAAAACTCATTTGAGAAACTGCTGTTATTCTCATGTTAGAAAAACAATAACCAAAAAAATCCCCCAAACTCAGTGCAGCACGCGTGTAGGGAAGAGGATTGCTTTGTTTATTCTACGCAGAGAAGCAAAGAGTATGAAATGAGTAAGATAAATCTGTCTATATCTATATCTATAATATATGTATCTTCATATCTCTATAATATCTATATTTTTATATAGATATATATTCACCATTGAGAAAATGTAACTTCAGGGTACTTAAAGCATACCCTTCTCCATGCATTGGAGATGACTGCTGAACTGCTGTTTTTATGGCAGATGTTTCTAGAGCCACGCCAAATTTAACAAGAAAAACTTAAACTCCTGAGTTGTCTTCTCTAAAATTGGTTGTGGTGTTTAGGTTTTAACAATATTCGTGAAACATCTAGTATTTGAGCATTCTCACTATTACTAATATAATTAAACATGTTTTTGCAGGGCCTTACTGAAGCTCTCACCTACATTTTAAGCAGCCACTAAATCTTGAGCAATTCCACCGATTTAAAAAAAAAGAAAAAAGAAAAAAGAAATGGCCATGGAAGTGAAGTACTTCATCAAACCCTGCTCCAAGCAAAGTGGGTTCACAGCTTGACCATTTCTTAGCATGACAGACTCTGGATACTAAAGAAGATGCTAATTGCACCCCTTAAGAGTCAGATTACAAAAGAACTTTCATTATAATCTACTGTGCTCACAGTTTCTCCAAAACCTCCTTTAAGAACAAAAATTTCCCAGTTTTGGACTCTATCCATAGATGACACTGATGGAAAAAACCCCTAAGAGCGACGTTATTTTGTAGTTAAAGGAAACAATCAGGTAAATTGGCTCATTAAGAAACACTAAGACACAACACAGTACGCAAATACTCCTTACCCCTTACCATTTCTACCAAATTTGTGGAATGTACCTCTAGTAATTCTAATCTAATGCAAATACTTGGAAAACTTTGCAAAAGTGAACTGTGGAGGATTCCACGTTTCCCTCCAAAGTTACTGTATTGTGTGTTTCATTACGTGCATTTCAGCATTTCTACGGAAGTACTTCAGCGTTTCAGTTAAACGCTTTTTTTAAAAGTCTGACACATTTTGAAGTGTGAAAATGTGTCAGAAGTGTTAGAAAGTGAAGTGTATTCTTTTTTGGGTCAAATGTCTTGTCTCATGTCAACTCCAACATTATGATTAAAGATCTTTTCATATTTGAAACCTGAAAATTTTATTTTGCTTCAGTCTGGTGATTATTCCCCCTGCCCCCCAAATGGGGCCCGAGCTGAAAAACACTTTTAATGGGACAATATTAAGACACAAACCACTGCAATTCAGAGGCTCTGTAAAGGTATTTAGTGAGTATCTTTTCAGGACTATTGCACATAACCATATCCTTCAGAGCCAGTTAATTTAAAAACAATGCAGAATAATCTCCCCCCACAACTAGTTACATATAAATTAACACATAGATTATTAGGCTATTCATACTGTAGAGTCCTGTTACTGTGCCTATAAAGAATACAAGCAATTAAAAAAAAAGTGTAGTTCAGCAAAATTAGTGCTCCTATGCAAATAAAAGTCTTAAAGTCACAAGTTGTTAACAATATCCATACTGCACGGTCCTGTTACAGAAAAGTCCTATTGTCACAGAAAATAATGAAGGCATAAACAAGGTGCTGAACAAAACTAGACAGCAATTAAATTTGCATAAAAACACAGTGAAGGCAAAAATAATTACAAATAGGACAAAAAACCCTAACGAACCAACAACACTCCAAATAACCTGTCAAACATGGTGCAATTTTACATTCTTAAAAAATGAGAAGACACGGTTCTCTTCCCTTTCCTGGAACTACAGTGCACTCTAGTGACTGCTCCAAAAATGGCTCCACTTGCTCCTTCAAGAAGTCCCACGGAGTCCATAGGCTGCTCTGTAGCACCCAGATCACAAGAAAACTAATTTTCCAGATTTTATTCCGAGCAGAGAAGTATTTTGCCCTGTTACACATGCGAATTTCCAACAGCCCTTCCAGGAAAATAAGCCGCTTTGCTTCCTCTGGGTCAAACGGCACTTTAATCTCCAGGTTACCTGCTAGACATGAGTGGACAGAGTTCAGCTGCATTGCCCCCTAATTCTGTTCAGGCTAATAGCAATCCAACAGCACTGGGTGTTGCTGTCACACATGGAAGAAAACACCGATTGTGCATCCAGAAATGTACCACTTGCTCGGAAGCCTCACGCTCTGACAGGCACAGGACATGAGGAAACCATGGAGAAACATCCTTTGCTGTTAATTCTCTTATTCTCTACTCATGATTTTGCCTATTTGCACTGAGGACTATTTCTAACTTTACAACATTAGTGTCTGCAGCTTTGCTATTACTTTTTCTGTTCAAACGCTTTCCCCATCAGTGCAGATCCTCAGGCCAATAAATACTCTATCTATTCTGACTTTTTTTTGCTAAGTCCTGTGGAAAGGAGAACTTGAGGTGCAGTGCAGCTACATAAATCCCAATGATAATACTGTCAAGTTAATTTAACAAGATTCATGTAAAATAACAGTATGAAAACACTGGATACAATGCAGAAGTCACACAAGACATATCCCATCAAACCAGAAGAGTGAAATCTGCAATGATCCTGTCTAAAAGAACGGTGTTTATTTCAGCATCACTCTGTATCTGAGAGGCACTGGCTAACCTTCAGGCAGACCCACTTCACAACTCACACCTGCACACAGATCTTGGCTAAGGGAAAAGCAGAACAAATACCTCCAACTGCACACCAAGAGGGAAAAGAAAGACCAGCTGCTTAGGATCCTACAAAAGAAGAGTTAATGGAAGAAATACACAACAAAAAGAAACTGCAGCCTGAGCAGCAGCTAGAAAAATGGGGCAAGGAAATGACTTATCAAGATGCTGAAGCAAGCCTTTTAAATGGTATCTTCAAAAAACAGAGGCTTCCTCCACAGGTGGAGAATTCTGGCTACCAGAAAAGTCATTCACCTCCAGGCAGGAGCTGAGACGCATTCCCAGGTCTCAGTGTATAGCCATAGCCTGTGCAGACATCGGATCAGAGCGCTAAGTGTCAGGGGTGGTGGCTTTGGCCACCTTTATTGTGCTAAGCTAATATTCAAGCTACAGACCCACTTCCTGGTTAAATAACATCCAGAGGCCGAGACTCCTTTTGACTCAAGATAGGCACAGTTTCCAGAGCCTTTTACTTCAATCCTGTAAGGGAGAATGAAAGACATGATTACTTCGACACCCACAATCAAATAATGCAATAGAGCAAAGGGAAATACAGGGATCACAGGTTCTCTTTGTACAAAGTCTGATTTACCACAGGCAAGGCATTGTAGGAAGATGATAGCTTGCGCTTTGAAGAGAACATCACAAAGGTTGTCTTTTTTTAATGGGACCTGGCCCCCAGAACACAAAATCTAGGAGTCGCAGTACGCCAGCATCTTGTCTAGTGCTCCTTCATGTGAAATACGCCCTTTAGAGCGGAGACTGGAATTCAGGTTTGCCCTTCTCAAGGATGCCACGCGATCAAGACTAGCTCTGCGTTTGACTTCCACATCCTTCTATACAGCTAAAATGTTCCAACAGAAGCTGTGAAACAAATGCCTCTCTCATTTCCCTCTTCCTCAGCACCGAACACGGCACTATGGTTAAGGGGGTGGTGGGAAACAGGAAGCGATCCTCAGTTTCCACACCATAGGTGTCCCTATGTAAGAGGTAAGGGTCTCCTTTGCCAACTCTGTTTTCAAATAAAGTGTTACAGCATTCTGTGAATAGGCCAACTGAACCAGTACGGTCTCTGGAAAAGCCAAGGGACAAATCCCCACCAGGGTTCACAGGACTCTAACAGCAACTGAGCTTAGACATCAAGGTGTTCACCCTTCTAAGGACAGGAGGGGCAGTTTGAGGAAGCACAGAGGCAGAAGTCTAAGAATATGAAGAACTTCATCACTGAAAATAAAAGCATCAGTGGATGTCTGTACCGCAGTCAGGGGATAAGCAAGAGCAGGAAGGACTGCAGTTTTCAACTTGAGATCCCTACGTGCTGCTCACATCTCATTAAATACGCAAGGTCTTTATCAGATCAAGCCCTCAAGTCTTTGGGATGAACTGAATAGAGTCACGCACCACTAGTTAATGTCACAAACTTAAGAGTATTTAAATTTTCCACTTCTTACATTAATTTCAGCCTTGTGAAATCTCAATGCTTATTATTGTCACTGGTAATTCTACCAGTTCCTGCTGGCAGCTGCCCCAGGACAAGAAGAAGCAGCCTCTGAGAAGATGGGACAGCTGTTGGTGGGAGGAACAAACTGTCCCACACTTGACACCGGTGGGATAGAACACAGGGCCACGAGCACAGAACAGCTCTTGCAACATAAATTTGCAGCTTCACCTTTCCCTCCAGCAGCCTTTTTTGTAGGCATATTCTATAAGAAGTATGAAAACACCTCTTAGAAGCCTTCCAAATATCTTTGCTATAAACCTCATGCAGGTTGCATGCAGGTTTGCACTTTTGCAAAATATATTCTATAATGAGGAATTTGTGTTATTGTAATCTTCCATTCCTCCCCCCATTGCTTTGGTATCTTGATGATCTCTTGTTTAGCTTTCACTTTGCTATACTGTCTGTTACCATGAGCTCCTGTCTCATACTGCTTCAGAACCTGGCACTGCGGATTTACCTCCTAACTTTCGCCCGTCAGTTTTAACAATGCTATGCGAAATCTTCACTGTATTCCATGCTCTCTCCACAGTCATCCCTTCAACATCGTTACAGATACTTCTTTCAAGTCACTGTCTAGATCTGTATTAGTTATCCTTTCTTACTCCCCTATAATCTAGTATCACCAGCAAAACCCCTCAACATCGACTTACAGTTTATTGTCTAATGCTTTCCCATTTACCCAAAAGAACTCTTCATTTCTTTTATAGAGTCCAATCCACGGGTCTTGCTTTGTTATCTTCACCATAAAACTCTGTAGGAATAAACCCGTATGAGAAAAGAAATTTTGCATGTTCAGTGCAGTTATCAAAATACAAAGTCTTTGATCCAGGGCTAGAAAGCAAAACAATGATCTTGCCTTTCTCCCAGAAGAAACAAGATTAAAAATTAAATCTACAGAGTACTGCAGCATCTGGATCTTGTGCGATCCACATAACTGAAAGAGAACTTACAACTCGATCAGAAATCAAATGGACTCATTCTGAGACAGGATCCCTGCAGCACTCAAGATATTGTAGTAGAAATGCCAACTATGAGAACGCAAATATACTACTGAATATTAAGAACTGCTATGGAACTGTGAATGCATCATTCTACTGTCTCTCCACAAGAAAGTCTTCAAAGAACGATGAATGCCTTTGCAGCTAACGCATTTCTCCATCGCTGATATGTCTTCATCGCACTGAGTTTTTCTTATGAGCTAGCAAGGACTTGTGGAAGACATTTTAGGGATTAGTTAAGGAAGACCCTTACCCCAGTGTGTGCAACAGAACAGACATCTGCACCCAGTACACCCATTATACTGGTGTCTGTGATAGGGCTGACTGACCTAGAAAGAGGCTGTTTTAAAATATCAAGGTCTCTAACAGGTGTGGAAGAATATATTCTCCTAGGTCTTTGCACTAGGTGGAATCTTTCTTAACACTGTAGTATAATACAGAAAAGCTGTGGTTAGGATAATCATCTCCTGATTCCAAAGGTCAAGACTAACATATCTACCAACTTGGTTGTCATTAGCCTACCTTGCTAAGAGAGAACCGTTGTCTGATTAAAGATAAATGAGATGCAACAGTGTTTACCCTGGTAGTTGCCTTCAATGTGAGTATTTATAGCTGTGAGCAGCACCAAATTTAACTCAGATAGGCCTCGGGCGTTTTCAAAAACGTCAACTGCTAAAACTGATGTTTGCTGTTTGCAGGGAGAGGAGGCACGCAGCTTTCTGCAAGCTGTGACTCGTCACGGTCTTTGCATCAGCTTCCAAACCATTCAGCTTAAGAGGCTGGAAGAACACACTGGTTCGTTGTGCAGCTCCCTAGAAGTGAGATGGGGTGAAACCAGGACCCCCCTTTGTTCCCTTACCAGTTCCTGATCATTTTCTATCACCAGGAGGGAAGCGTTGTGCAAAGAGCAGAGGCTCTGACTGGAGTTCCAGTTGGCTTCGCTCTCTGAGAGGTAGTAGCATTTCCTCTGGAAATACAGCCAACCTGATGGACAGAGTTCCAGGGAGGGACAGACAGGAAAATCTTTGGCCGAGGAACGGTTTACTGCGAAAAGATAAAAAGCAATCTACCTATTTCTTCCAGCTGGAAAAGGTTTCTTGAGCTTTTTAGCTTGCTTTCTGACTGCATCATCAAAATCATCAAAGTCTGGCCATAGCATTATTACTCCTGCCCAGCAGAAATAATTACTGTAAACTAATTATATACTCTGGCTCCTGCACCCTTATAGTTGCTGACATACCTTTAAAGTGACAATCAGGGGCAGGCTGGTAGAAGTAGCTGAGAAGGTGATAATAACGTATCCTCCAAGGATTCTTCTACAACTTATATATTTCTGACAACTATAGTTTTTGCATGTGTTGCTTCCTTGCAGATGAGTTAATAGCTTTGTTTATTTTATATATGCCATTTTTTTGAAGGACTGATTAGAAGATTAGTTGCAAAGAACAATCTTCCATTTGTTGTTTGTTTTCTTGAACTTGGATTAAGACCAACAGTGAGGTTATAAACTTGAATGCCAGAAGTACACCAAGACTAAACCAAGCACTCCCTAATGCCACTGCAACTAGTGGAGTAATTTCTCCAGCACTTGCTCACAATTTTAAACAATGTGTCATGAGACATCTATTTAACTTTGAGATAAGGTAAGCTTTGAATAAGCCTTTTGAGGTTTTGAGGGACTTCTGACAACCCAAAACTATGGTAATTTCTAAGGCTAACTATATTTTCTTTTAAAATTATTTACACACTTACCAAACTGAATACACAAAATCAAAATGACGGCAGCAGTAAGGACTCCAGCAACACCTCGCCATAACCAGATATTTGAGAATAGACCTGAAAAAAGAAATGTCAGGAATTTAACAAAAAAAACCCCAAGCCCAACAACCAGCTGTCAGGGGAGTAGAGCCCAGGACCCACGAAGCTGTTCCAAAAAAGTTGCGCTCCATGGAAAGCAGGCTGGGAGCAGAGCTGAAGACTAGAAAGCCTGTGACATTGAGCTGGTTATCACAAAGCTACTTCGCTAACAAGAACTCTGAATTTTAGTTACATCATCCAGAACTTAACCTAAGAGTGAGGTAGTTCCCAACACTCCAAAGTGGTCGAAAAAGAAAGACATGAGCACGGAAGAAACGAGGGTGAAGACAGTTAAGTCTGAGGTTGCCCTCATACCGAAACACAGCACAGATAAGAGAAATAAGCCATCAGCTCTGGAGCCCAAAACCTCTCTGGCGGAACATCCAGCCTTATCCCGCAGTGACAGCCGTTCGGAGTCTCCTTTTCTCCCCGTCTCCCCTCAGGGTTTGGGGCTGGGAAGGACCCACCGACGTGCCAGCGCCGCGTCCCGTGTCCCACTTCGTGGGCAGCAGCGGGGGCCGAGGCGGCCCCGAAAGGCGGCCGAGGGGGGGTCCCCCCTCACGAGCGGTCGCTCTGCCGCCACCGCAGGCCTCTGCCCGGCCCGTCCAGCCTCCGGCCTCTGCGAAGAGCCACGGCTCCCGGCCGGCTTTACCCGCCCCCCGCGCCCGAGGCGAGCCCCCGGGGGATGCCAGTTCCCAGCCGGCCCCACGCCCGGCACCTCCGGCCATTTCTCGGGTGGGTCTCACAACCCCGCAGCTCGGGCGCCGTCCGCCTCCCCGCCAGCCCAAGGGCCGTCCCGCGGGTGGGTTCCAGCGGCCCGGCGGCTCCACGGGAGGTCGCGGAGGCAGCGGCAGCCGCCGCCGCCGCCTCCTCCCACCCCACAGGCGCCGTCCCCGCCCCGGGGCCGCGGCCTGCAGGGCGGTCACCCCCGCTCCCGGCCCCTCTCTCCGGCGGGGCCCCACGGGAGCCCCCCCCGCGGCGTCTGTCGTCCCGTCCCGGCCTCCTCTCCCTTCGCCCCTTCACCTTTGTGGGCCCCCGACCCCCGCTCCGGGGAGCCGCCGGAGCCGCCGAGCCCTCGGCCTCCCATGGGTCCCGCTCCGCGGGTGGGGAAGATCACGGGGCCGGAACCGCCGGAGGGGCCGGACTCGGCGCCGGGGTGTGGGGGTGTGTGTGTGGGGGCAGGAGGCCGGGATCCGCTGCTATTTTTTGGAGAAGTTGGCCAGCGATCTGCCTCACCCAGGGGAGCACAAAGCCCGATGGTTCGGGCTTGTAAGACAGGGCCGTCCACGTCGGGAGGGTTGGCAGGCGGCGTGGAGGCTTCATCCGACGCCTCACGCACGATAACTGGTTGACCGACCGCGGATCTCGGCTGGGTTGCCCGTTCAGATAGCCGGAGGAACGGGGATCTCCTCAGGGCAGCAGGCTCTGTGCGAGGCTGGCGAGGAATTCAGTGACAGTTTACCCAAAGCAGGCGTCCATCCATACCTGAGGAGAACGCCTTAAATAGAAAACCAAGAGAATGGAGGGTTACGCTTTATGCTTTCATTGCAGCCTGCAACTACTTTGATCGTCAAGGACTTTGAGCAGGAGTCAGGTGCTGAAAATTGTCTCCAGGTGTTTATATTTACAGCTCACAAAGAGCCATATAAACTTTGTACGTCCATAAATATAAATTGACTTGCAGTTGATTTTAGCCTTTGTCTGCAGCAGATGCTCATTTAAGGAATGGACTGGGAGAGCTGGACAGGGCAGCACGCCCAGGATGACGCTTGAGAAGAAACAGAAAGGCAAAAGGGTGAAGAAGAACCCAAAAACCTCTGTGCCAGCAAGGCTTAAAGCACGGTGGCTTCAGGGAAATTAGGGAACTGAAGATGCCTAGGAGAGGGAGAGTGGGAGAGGGAAGAGGTGATGGGTCCAGAGAGCACAAGCTGTAGACACTTCAGGAGGTTTTGCCAGACCTGAGTCCAGAGGGGCAGAGAACGAAAGTGGGGTGTGGAACTAGGGCAGCAGGAAGGTTCGATACGTGTTGCATGTAGAGCAGATTTTGCATACAAGGTGTCATGGTTTAACCCCAGCCAGCAACCAGGACACAAGGATATAGTGGAATACAAACGTTTGCACAGCTGTTAATTCTAAGAACAGGTTATTCAGCATTTATTCACTCTGAAGTGGCTCGCTCTCTTGCCATTCAGTCCTGCATGTCACTGAGGTAAAAAATAACTCACTGTGGCTTATAACCATAGAGCATTCACAGATACTCTTTTCACACTTACTCACCCGCTAATACAGAAGATTCTTTTGACAGTTGCAGGCCATTCTCCAGGCTGACACAAAAACCTGAGGACCTGTCACATATTCGACTGTGAATCATCTGATGCTCCGAAACTACTACAGTTATCAACCCCAGATGCTTATAACTGAGGCACTCAACCTTTACTTTCCCTGGCCGGTTTGTCTAAGACCCCTGCAGACTGACGAGCAAGCAGCCCGCTGCTGTTATTGAGGACGTGTGGTTTGGCAGGCTCCCACCGCCTCAGCCGAACGCTTCAGCGAGGGAGGGCTGCTGCTGAACCACCGATAGCCTAGTTGAGCATTTGTACTGACTGTTCAGGCCGGTCTTGGGGGCAGCGGGTTCGTCCTCATACCGGAGCAGAATGCAGCGTACAGACCGAGCGTAAGAGGGACGCTTGTCTGACCCGTGCTCAGCTGCCGGCTCTCCTTTCTTGTGCCTCACCAGCTTGAGGCACGGGGGCCTCTGCGAAGGTAAGTCTGCAAATTCCTCTGCAC
Organism: Haliaeetus albicilla; assembly: GCF_947461875.1. Classification (NCBI taxonomy): domain Eukaryota; kingdom Metazoa; phylum Chordata; class Aves; order Accipitriformes; family Accipitridae; genus Haliaeetus; species Haliaeetus albicilla. The sequence goes on from NC_091501.1 coordinate 22,036,759, forward strand.
AGGTAACTCCCACGGACATCACTGGAGGCTGTTGGGGTGCTGAGGATGGCTGTTCAGAAAAGGGAAGTGTTTATTTTTGCAGGGAAAAAATATCTCCCATAAGGTACTGCAAGGGCCATATATTTATTTTTTTATACGCGTATTTGGTTTCATGGAATGTTCCCACATTTTATAAAGTGACGATTGAAAAAGAAGACGGGAATTTCTTAAAGGAAAAAGGCAAAAGACAAACCGAAACACTGGAAAATGACTTTAAAGTATTGCCATCATCTAGGGAGAAAATGCAAACATGCTAAGTAAAAAGCATGGCATTTTACAAAAGAAATTTTTTTTTTCTGGAGAAAATTTGGCCCCTGCAATACTAGGAGTCTCATGGGACTGACTCATAAAGTTACAGTCAGATTCTGTGGTGCCACCTCCTGCACCCTGCTACCACAAATAATCTTTGATTACCTTTTGTCACCCACTAACATGCTACCTCTAACTTTTCTGAAGGATTGAATTCAAGTTATGCAAGGGGCAATCACTGCATGTCAGAAATCCAGAGGCAGAGTATACACGTGGGAAACATCTGTGCTGTGGTCACGGCAGCCTACTGCAGAGATGCCCGAGTTTGACTGCCACTAAACAGCTCCCACACGAGTAGCAATCTCGCTGTGGTTGCCCAGGCTGGGGTGGATGAATCTACCCTGCTCTTGGTTGACTTTGTCAGTTCATCTCTGTCTCCCTCCCCAGTCAATGGAAGAACTCTTAGTGAGTTCAAAATCTTTAGTTAGACCTTGAGGCATTTGTACGCCAAACAAGACATTGACTTCTGATATTTTGGGATGCTTTGGAAATTGTAAAGTCTACATATATCAGACAAGTGTTAGTTTCTTAAGGTCCCACTGAACTGGGCCAATCCATTTATTAGAAAAGAAGCTGAATTACTCTTGTGTCTCTTTTTACGTTTTTTAAAGCTAGTAACCCTCCACTGATCCATTGATAAGTACCTCTCATGCAGCAAAAAGCACGGCTTATTTGTAATATTTTGACTGTACTCCCCCAAAGCCTCTTGATCTCAGTATGCCTCTGTACCATAAGAATCCTGCCACTAAATAAGGAGGAGGAAGGTACTGAAATATTTGCTTTTTGCTTACTATTCCTGAAGTTTATTCTTCATCAGTCCTGTGTTCAGCTGGACAAAACCACATTTCTTTCTTGACGGTTATAAAATTTTTACTATTCTAGTGCCTGTTACTTTTTGAAGTGATCTGTTTTCAGGATGATACTGAGAGGTTCCTCCAATTCCCAAAGTGAAATTGTTAGACTGGAAAGACAAATGCGTTTGCTTATCTTTAAGTTGCAAACATTTCTGTTGTGTAACATGAAACTAGTCGGATGAGTAAAACTAATATGGGAAATATCAATGTTTTAGACAGTAAAATGAAAGAAAAAGATGAAAGATGAATGTAGCAGAAATAACGTTGAGCGCCTTATGGGACATCATGTGTGCTTAGTAGTTTGGAACGTTAAGAAAAGTTAGTCACCTTTAGAAAGTATTTGACAGAGGTATTAGCAAATTGTATTTACTACAGAAGTTAAGTTAGTATTTGAGAAGTACTAAGCATTTTATGAAGTGCTGGGTTGAGAATGCTGTGTATGTCAGACAACTAGATCTTTTACACCAAAAAAGCTCGGACATTCAGCTGCAGAAGTCTAGCAAAATACTATTTTGGAATGTTTTGGAGTAGGAGGCACAAGAGAAAGGAATCCAGCTACATTATCAGCTATGTTTGTATTTTTGGTGAGGCTAATATTCACTAGGACTGTTATTTACTCGTTTATAGCACTTGTGCATTGTTATTATGTAGTAGAAGACATAGCCCCCATCTTCAAAAACTGACAGTCTTACCACTGAAAATGACCTGGGGAAGGATAGAAATAAGTAGGGAGGATTTGAGTACAGAAGGGAAAGCACCACAGGTTTATAACGACATAAAAACAATTAACACCAGTAAGCTGAATAAAACAGATAAAAATATAAAAATAAGCACAACGGGGAGCTTAGGGTGGAAACCTCAGATGATAGGAAGAAGCTTTGGCTTTATCTGCAGAACCTGATGGTCTGGCCATCAATAACAACTACTAGCTGTACTTCCTGGAAGTGTTATCTTCCAGGAAAGTGCAGCATTTCTTTATAGATAATATGTGATTCACCATAGAGCAAATATCACATTTAAGACCTTGAAAACTCACTCACCATGTGAAGCCTTTGCAGCCACAAACCAAAAAAGGTTCCAAAAAAGTCCAGTCATAGTTTTTGCCAGTTGAGTTTGGTGTCGTCGTGTCCCCTGTATAGGTAGGAGGTGTCAGAAGCATCTCCCCAAAATATCTGCAGGCTGAGCATCTGCACCAGGAAGCTCTTAAGAGGCCAGAACTGAAACAAGACAATGCAGCTACATCATCAGCCAGAGGCCTCCATGCTTCTACTGATAGGTCCGTTCTCGACCAAAGAGGAGAAGAAAGAAGCACACCGAGCAATCACCTGTGACTTGAAGTGGTGAGTCATCTTGACATGGGCTTGACAGAGCTCCTCGACTCGGTTTCCTGTTCAGTAGCATCCTGTGCAGTTGTCTCATGGCTGCAGCTGGTGGAGCCGAGCACCTTCCATCAAAGGCATGTATAACATTTGGACTGCTCAAAATGGTTTCTTTTCCTGATCCATATCAGTTTAACAGCTTTTCTTCCCAGCATTGCCTGCTGTAGTGCTGAAGGTGTTGTAGGAAGAGGTGCTGTCCTCCTTGGTGGAGCAAAGCAAGGGAAGGATGTTTTATGAGAAGTGCACTAAGAGACTGGCATCGGGTAATGGCTCTGCAGAGAGATCAGACCATCTCACGTTATGACGAGTATGTGCTAAAAAGGAAACCAATATGTCATTGATTTATGTGAGCATTGTAATATTGTCAGCGCTTTCCTTCACCATATTCTTTATGTGTCCTATAAGCCTACTTGCGGTTTTGATAGCAGATCTACATTGGCAGTATGTCATCACTGAACTGTCCATCAGGCAGCAAAGTCCTTTTTGTGCATTGATACATTTATCATTTAGAACTATATAATTTTTTTTTCCAGGCACAATAGTGGATTAACTTCCTCTTTTTTTGACATAAAATGTCACTTGTCATTGTAAGGTCAATTCAAGTGTCTTGTGTAGGCATCTGCATTTCTTCACTATCTGTTGAAGTCCTTGATCACCTAAATAATCCAGGGTAGCCTGAAATTTTGCTGTGTCAGTACTCTCTTCCAGCTCAGATAATATTACATTAGTATTAATATTAAATACTAGCAACATAACCAAATTATGTCTGGTGGTGGATTAGACATATATGAAACTGAAAGTAATCCTTATGACATAAATATTCAAAATGAGAGTGAGATGGGGAAAAATAATTGGTGTGCATGGCATGTATGAGTACTCCTTGACCTATTTCTGTTTAAAATACTTGTGTTCAATGAGAGTGGCTGATGAGGGAGGGAAAAGATGCTATTGGTGGTTTGGAAACCAGGCATAACTATAAAACTAGAATATCTGTTTCTTTCACACTGAGGTCCTAGGCAAGATTCTGTCTGGTAAATACTTAGAGCAACAGGTATCTCTCCCAGGAAGAGCTTGCAGTCTGAATAGAAAAGGTCTGCATAAGGCCAAAGAGAGAAAGGATTGTCATCCACATTTTACGGCTGAGAATCAATGTGCAGAGGGCTATGGTCCTCATGGCTACATAGGAATCTACAGGCAGGGGAAAGAAAGGGGAAGACCCAGTCTTGTGTGTCATCCTTCCTGTCACGAGATAAATTTCAATAAACAGATGTCTCAATGAAAAGGAAACCATAGAACAAGTTGCTCAAAGTAGATTTGTTATTGAAGGACTGCAATCTCCTAGTCTGCCTGTCGTTTGAATGCTTTTTCCTCTCTTAGTATAAAAATGCAGTTTAATGATATTTAAAGTTCTTGGCTTGGGATGTTAAACAAACTCTTCCCTACTGTTAATTTCCTGTCCTTAATTAAATTCCTGTCCTTAATTTTTTTGAGTATTCTAAAGCAATCCAAGAGACTATGTTAGACAGCAAGTAAGAAATACAACTAAATGACAACAAACTGTTCTTCCATCTCTTTCTTACGTACCAACTTAGACCCACAGAGTATGAGGTGGAAAGCAAACTGTACCAGAATATGGATGATTTCTCTAAATGTGGCACTCAGGCGCATAGGAACATCCGTGCAGTGCAGTCGGAAGGACTGTTCTCCAGCAAGCCTGGAGTTAACACCAGCCCTCTGTCCAGCTCCTCTGCAGCCAGTGGAGCCAACTGCATCACATACATCTTTACGGTCTGCAGGAGAAAAGCTCCTGAGACAAATACTACTCTGTAAGGTCTAGGAGAGGGACGAGAAATGTTTGGCAGTCAACTGCCTAGTGCAGAATAGCATCTCTTCATTGTAAGGACAGAGTAATACCCTTTTTTGTTTGCTGTTGTCTTAACTAAAAAAAAAAAAGGAAATGAAAACAAGGGGGAAGGGATCAAGAAGGGCAAGGCACAGGGCAGTGTGGAGCATGTGCTTGGAGGGGACCCCGCTTTGTCCTTCCTACTCTCAGTGCCAGTGTTTGTGGGGTGTGGTGGAAAGGGGCAGCAACTCCCCACTCTGTAGATGACGTGGGCCAAGGCGATAGTGTGTAGTTGTGACCCATGACTCTCACCGTGTGGGGTGACGGGGAGATCACCGTGAAGGTGCAGATAGGGATGGAGGCATGGGTTGTGGGACTAGCACAGCAGCTCCTGTGGTTGTAGTGAGGTTGTGGTGGTGACGGTAACTCTCCTGCTTCTGCTTCTGCTCATGCAGGGAGGAAGGTTAGGTACCGGGAAATGAGCTTTCTAGGAGCAGGAGTGCATGCTCCTGCTACTGGAGCACCCAGCTGAATTGCCACCTACCGAATAGCAGAAAGTGTGGGGGGCCAGTCCTTCTTCATTTCCTGGCCACTCTCTCTACTGTTTATTTCCATCCATATGGGTGGTTTTTCTATCCGTAACAAAAATAAATGCTGCCTCCTGCCTCAAAAATGAGGTCAGAGCAAGAAAAAAAGAGAGCATGGAGAGAAACGATTGCAGAAGAAAAAGCATAAAAACAAAGTGAGGGCAACACCACAGGGTTAAAAATAAGGAACTAGAGGAGAACACCAAGCAGAGCACTCCTCGCTGCACCTTTTGGTCCTTGAAAGCACCCTAAGAGCCAGCAGACATTGTCCACTGATGCTCCCCCAGAGACATAATAGGGTGAGAGAACAGAAACAGGCCCCACTTTTGTAAGGACCCCACAACAACCTTCCTCCTGATAGAAGGCCAGCTTGTCCAGTACAGGAGGAGCTCAGAGCCATACTCATTTCTGCACAGATTTCCAAGTACTTATGGTAACGAACGATGCCATTTTCTGCCAGGGGCCAGAAGGGGGAAGCCAGCTCCTAGCACAAGTGACCCAGGTCTTGCATCACCTGCGGAGCTGCTCAGCATAATCTTTTCTTAAGTGCTGATGTTCTCGACTACATTTACTCCAAGCAGCACTCTGTGCTGGCTTCTTCTTGGGACACCTACATGGCTCTGAGGGTTTTCCTTTTTTCTAGCGCCCTGCCATTTCAGCGTGGCACTCTGCATCAAACTAGAAGCTATCAGCTTTGAAAAGCCTCTCTGAAGCAGCAGAAGGCTCCGCCAGAAGACGTTATATTCTGGACAGTGGTTGTGGAAAGGTTGATCTGCAATGTGCAGATGTGGGGCTTGCCCTCCTACCTGCTACATGAGGCATTTGAGTGCCAGCAATCCTCAGAATGGAGGTTACTGACATTTCCTATCCCGAATGAGCATAACCCAGGTTTAACACCAGAGCAAAAGCCTCCATGCATGAAGGTGCAAAAAAGAGACTGTCACTGTTGACAGTAAATACCAATACCACACAGGTTATATAACATTTTGAAATGCAGTGCCTGTGCCTTTTACCCTGGCAAACCCCAAGCTATGCTGCTGCAATTTTGGGGGTCATTTCTATATTCTGAGGCATTCTGACACAGTATTTCTTAATGAGAAGTGGTCCTATAATGTATTTCCAGTACCAAACAACCATGGAATTGCCACTGTAAATGTCACTTTCCCATTACATTAGGGCTCGTGCATGAGGAAAAATGTTCTTTTCTGCCACTGTGAAGACACAGCTTCAAAGAGATTTTGAGGAGCTGGTATTTAGAGCTCGGCCATAAAGAGAGCTACACACACTATTCCAGCAGTATGCACGGCATTGTTCTTGGAGAACAGTTGTTGCTGTTATTGTTTTTGCTATACAATTGATTGTTGCCATACTATTGATTGATATTATACTATTGAATGCTGATACTAATTTGTAATAGCTTGAGAGATATAAATATTCACTTTCTTAACCATAGGTATACTTGCTGGAGGTGTTTTTTTGTGGTAGTTTATTTGCTAGTGGTGATTTGTGTGGCATTTGTGGTAATCTGTAATAAAGCAAAGAAATTTAAAGGATAAAAGACTCCATGTCCTTGCATATTACGGACTCCTGCGAACTCATGGTCGTGCTCTCCACACACCTGCAGGGTGGGTAACCCTTCGGGTTGGGACAAGGTGTCAGCTCACAGGCATGTCAGAAGTTACTGAAACTCTAAAGAATAAAGCCTGTGGTGTCTCAAAATCTGCACGATAAGTATGATGTTATAATGACTGTGATCTGACCCGACCGAGGGTATCTGCCCAGAGGTCTGACTCCTCTGCAGAGGGACTGTTTTTACTGGGGGAAGCAGAGCTTTGCCTGCTTTACCAGGGACACCACATTTGCTCTCCCCATCCAAACAGGGGCTGCCCATGCTGCACGCGTGTGGGGTTTACCTCTGCTTCTAGCGATTCCTCTTGCAGCCCCTTCGGTAGGAGGAGGGATGCTTGTCCCCACCTCCACTCTTTGCAGCCCCAGGTCCCAGCCCCTTGTAGCACGGGAGGTGTTTGGGAAGTGGGACTGGCTGGCCGTGCAGCAGAGAGCCTGGAACAGCAGGCAGCACATGCAGAGTTGCAGCTGCCTGCATGCAAGGGAGGACCTGCTGCAGTAATCCTTGCACGGGGGGGGACGTGGCGGGTGGAGGGATCAGGGTTGACTTTGGTCTACCTTGGCTTTGTTGGGGAAACCACTAAACCCCATCAAACCGAAATGTGCAAAACCACACTGAACGGAGCCGAGTAGCTTATGGTGAGGTGTTGCAGAGATGCATGCTATGGTTTGGGGCCTCATTCTTGTATGGCTTCGGGTGTCTGGGATACAGACGCTGCAACATGGGTGGAGCTGGTGGGACCTACTGGATCACTTCTCTGTTCCCAGTAATGAATGGCTCCCTGCGGACTGCTGGGTTTGCTGGGTCTGGCTGAGACCAGGGGAAGTTAAGGCTGCAGTAGCACTTTGTGCTCTGCTATGCAGTTATAGCTGGCTGACACAAAATGTTTTGGGAGAAAGTTATTCTGTAATGTGTATTGAATAAGCGCATGGTATGGACAAGGAGGTTTTTGATTTACAAAATAATTTTACAGATTTTTTTTTAAACACTTTTACAGCCTGCATTTATTGACGCAACTAATCATGGTCTTAGAGGTGCAAGGATGAGCAGAGATGCGTATTTCAAAGAGCCCTTGGGTAGAGGAGGAAACAATAAAAGAAGCTTTCCCAATCTTTCGTTGAAGAAATTAACATTATAATGTTAATTTAATATCTGATCATCTCAGCTGTTTGGTGGCTGTGGTCTGCTTGTCTGACTGTCCTGACTGAAAATCCCTTTGCCCTCTCTGCTCTGAGCTCCTTTGACAATACACATTGGATCGCCAGGGTCTCCAGAGGACTCAACCTGAAACAGATAGGCGTGTATCTGTGCTGTAGGGGCATTGGCTTCTGAGGGACTCAAGACTCCTGAAACCAAGTTACCAGCCTGCCCATACAGCAAAAAAGGCCAACCACATACTGGGCTGCATTAGCAAGACTATAGCCGTCCAGCTGAGGGAGGTGATGGCTCTGCTCTAGTCAACCCCTGTGAGACCACATCGGGAATACTGGGTCCATTTTGGGATGCCCCAGAGTAAGAGAGAAACTGGCATACTGGAGTGAGCCTAGTGGAGGGGTAGGGGGCTGAAGCACATGACGTACAAGGAGAGGCTTTGGGACCTGGGTTTGCTCAGACTTGAGAAGACTGTGTAAAACTAGGTAGTAGGAGAGTGAGGGGAAGACAGAGTTGGACTCTTCTCAAAGTTGTAGGAACATGGGAAATTCCAGCTTCATAAAAGGGAAAACAATGTTCAGATAATAAGGAGCAGGTGCCCGAAAAGGTTGTGGAGTGTCCATCCTCGGAGATATGGAAAACTTGACTGGATGTAACCTTGAGCAAACTGCTCTAACTGGACCTACTTTGAGCAGGAGGCTGGACTAGAGACCTCCAGGGGACCCTTGTGACTTAGATGACTCTGTAATGCTTTGAAGGGTTGTGGGCAATTTCTTTGTGTACTTGTAACACATACAGTTTCTGTAAAGCAAGCGGTTGAACCAAGAAATTCTTCCCATCATTTCCTAGTTAGGTTCATGTGTGACTTCAGTTGTTCCAGTTTGGTAAACTCCCAGTAGGCTTGAACCTGTAACTTTAGCATAGACTTCCTTGCTTGCTTTTTTTGGCAATAGCCATGGGATCTTATCTTCCGTGGGATGATATGGGGAGTCACTGGCACTGTCAGGACTGTGATCTCATTAAAACATTAGGAATCAGTTCTGCAAGAGTGGACAGAGCTTTTAAGCCTTTGGGTCTGTAGCAGTGCTGGCTATAGAGCCCCAGGGTCCTTCCAGTAATGCAGAACAAAACGGGAAACAGTAGGTGGTGTATCATAAACCTCTTCCCATCTTGGTTTGATTTCCAGAAATGTTTTCTGGAAACCATATGAAAATGTTGGGAAGGCAGGCTTTCCTACTGAAACCCCACAAATGTTCAAAAGCGTCTCCTTCCCTGGACAAGAGGAAATATTTTGAAATAGGAGGACAAAGAAAGCAGTGGATGGGTGGGGAATAATGAAGGATCCCATTTGATAGACAAAAAAATAATATTGTCTCTGAGAAGTAGGCAGAGTAGTGAGGGCAGAAACTGTGAGTGGAAGACTGTAGCCAGACACTGCAAGTGGAAGAGGGAGAACCGTGTATATACCCCCCCCAAAAGAAAACCCCAAACCCCTAGATTGAGGCTTTTCTCTTAGAAGCAATCAGAGAAGCCACAGGAAGTGAAGCATAAAGCATAAACATTCAGAAATGCAGGTACCATGGTGTCTAAGGGGCAGCCAAGAATTTGGCCTCACATTGGAGAAATGACAGCAAAACCTGCCCTTGTGGTTACAGTCTAAGCAGATCAAATAGGTGAAGGGTGCAAGCAAAGTTAGCAGTCACTTGCTGGCAACTTTGGGGGAACTTTGCAATTTTGGGGAAGGGTGAACTCAGTGAAGTAAAAGTGCAGAAGGCTCTCAGTTGCTGCGAATTCTTTCCTTGGCTTTTTGGATAGCTGTTTGCAGAGCCTGCAGACTGCCTGGCTGCTCTCTGCAGTTCTTCCCCTGTGCAAAAGAGGGAAGAAGAGACTATCCTGCTTCCTCAAATTGGGGAAGTTTCTTCTGTGCGGCACAGGGTCTCAAGGAACCAAAGGGTGAAATAGGAGGCGAACCCCTCCGTCCTCCACAGTTTGTGCCTGTGTCACCAAGAAGTTAATTGGAAGTGGGGCAGAAGAGCAAGTACCTGGAGAAGTGAAAGGCCATCCACTGTTCTCATTTTGTCTGGCTGTAGCAAAGGATTTGTGCCAGGTTCTGAGTTCCTTTTTCTAAACTGGCCCATCAAAGGGCAGACCGCTGTTAGAGTGTTTCAAAACTAGGACTAGTTGCATGCTTTCTTGAATTATGAAAAAAACATACAGAGACCTCCCTTCATGTTCTTATTTTTTTGCTTGGGTTTGCATTTTGATTGGAGAAATTAAAACAAAAAGCCTCAGCACATAGTAGGTGTAGATTTTGACATGTATGAGTATTAGATGTGTATTAGAGTGAGGCTTAACTGTAGCGCTTTAGGATAGCGCAGAAATGGGTGGTGATTTTAGGGAATGTGACACCACCTCCACAGCTCCTGCCTGCCAGCAAGAGCTGTGCATCCATAAGTAGTTTAGTACAGTCCCAGTGGCTCATCACTGTTGGGTGTCTGCTCTTGGAGAAGTTTCTGTCTTAGCTTCAGAGTGGCCGTAACATGTACTACTCCGTTTCTTCAGCGTAAGAGGACTTGACCCTGTAGGCTTTCCACGGTGTTCAGGGTTCTCCGTAGTTTGCTCGCTGCCGGCACTGGTGGGTGCAGTGCGCATTGCTCTAGAGAGCCAGCTCTGCAGGGGACGGTATGGATTTGCTGAGCACAAGGAGATGCCACTCATAAAGCGTGCTGACTCCAATATATAGGAGCATGTTGACTCCAGAATGTAACAGCTGTCAGCATAGCCTGACGCAGTTACTGACCAATTTCATTTTTCTCTTGCAGCTCCAAATAAGGCCCATCACTTTTTTTTTCCTTTTCTTTTTTCTTTTTTTTTTTTTTCCCAGTGAAGCCATGCAAGGCAGTGGCACATAGCAATGCACCCATCATTGCCATTCTGGTGTGACTTTCAGATGTCGCTTCAGCTGCGGTTTGCTACTGTTTTGACTGGCCTGAGTGCTAGTTTGCTGGGTGGATGATTTCAGTGAGGCTGGTCCAGCGATCAAGATGCTTGAGAGTTCATTGTTTGGAGGAACTTGAAACACTTTTATCCTTGTAAGTTTTCAGTACTAGCAAATCAGTGTCAGATTTTGGCAAGAGGACTGGTTCTTTGTTTGATGGCATCTTTTATTAAAGGGGTAGTTATGCCTTTATTCAGTTTTCATTCCTCTAGAGTTGGAAAACACTCTGCTCCTTTTTGCAGTGGCAATATTGTGTTTCTTTCAAACATTTAAAAATGTGTTTCGTGACTTACAGGTTGTTGCCATAGATCACTTAGGCACTGTGTAATAAACCAGTTGGTCAAAACAAAATTGAGTTTCTTTCTCACTGTACTTTTCTCATGTGGCTGCCAGGGAATGAGTGGGGCTGTGTGGTATTCCAGGTCCATGCACTAAGAGCTTTAGGGAATGGTACCGGATATGGTGTGCCCATCTGTGTTTTGTGTGAAAACTTAGAAAAGTACAGAGACTCTATGATGGTGTGTGAGAACGTGGACCTGTGCTTTCTGCATGGAACAATCTATTTAATGAAGTGTACCATAATTGTGCTAGGCAATGGATAGAGCTCTTAATGGTGAAGAATTAATTTGCGTGGGGTGGCATGTTTGTGTGCATCTGTTTTGCTCAAGATATATCTTTTGTGTTCAGAAGTGTTAAGTTCTTGTTGTTCTACAAGGACTCTATCTTACCTAGATTTTATCATTCTGCCTTGTGTAATCTGCTTCCACATCAGTATGAACCCAGACTAATTTCTTGACTAGACAGTTTCTTGACTCATTGTGGTCATTACAATGTGGTCACACATTGTAAATAAGACCTGGCTGAAACCAAAGCCCAGAACCATATGATTTTTATTCCATTTGCTGTAAATTCTTTGCTGAAATTCAGTGGCAATAGTAGGGCTCAGCCATAGATAGGGACATGAATGGTGTTTGCCAAACCTTGAGATGGGCCTGCAGTCGCTGAATTGGTCCAAAATACAAAGAAGCTTCTTTCTTTACCATAAAGTACTGATGAGTTTAGTTGTATGAAAGATTGTCTTTCTATACCTCTGACCCACCGTGGTGGGGAGGAACAGGTGAGTGGCAGCCCAGCTGAGGAGCTGTAACTCAGCACGAGGAGCTTCTATGAAATGGTACTGAAGGTGCACCACAGAAGAAAGGTAATTCTTCAAACTTTGGAGAATGGCAGATGCCACAGAGTCTTCGCTGGGGTAGACAGCAGCGCTGCGGTCTTTTATAGAGACAAGCTTTGCCAGGTAGGAGCTTATAAGAACAGGTTTTTGTGACTTCCTATATCTTTTTACTAATGCAATTCTCTTTGATGGACAAATGAAGAAAACACATGAGAAACACCACCCAAGTGAGTTCAAGTGATCTGCAAAACCAATGAATGTAGGGTATTGCGTGAACTTCAGTGGAAGCCGTGAGTGACAATTTGACCTTCAGGAGGTACTAGATCACAAAAGGTTCTTCCTGGGTGGAAAAATAAAAGGGTTTTAAAATCCTTTTCTGCCTTGGTGTCATAAACAGCTGAAGTGATGGGATGGCTTGCCCTCCCCATATGCACACCAACCTTTGTGCTCTTTGGTTCCCTGTGAGACTGGATTTACTGTGTCAGCCTAGAAAGAAATGATGCATTGTTTTCTTTGTGCTCAGCCAGTGAGCTGTACAGGCTTCCTACAACTCCCCACCCCTGGTTTGGCTCATGCCATTTCTTGAATGTGTCTTTGTCTTTCTTACAAAACTAATAACAGAGCATGAAATTCACCTGTAGATTTCTAAAAGGATGGTTGTTTGAGTCTCCTGTTGAAAAATCATAGCTGGCTTGGAGATGGATGAAGAATTGTTTTGTGTCCATTTATACTAGTGTTTGGACAAGATTATATGCTCACAAAAGAGAATCCGGGGAGGCTTGGACAGTAGTCTAGAGTGAAGAGCTCTCTTCAACAGTAATTGCAATGCAATTAGCTTTCCTTTTCTGCAATAATAGAGTGTGGAAGATTTTTCAAATTCTCCCTCAAAGCCCTGTCCTTGGGCAGGAGTAATTTGCCAATTTTGTGTAACTGCAGTTTACACTATCAAATTCTTTATGCTTGAGACATAGTAATTAAAATTCAACAGAGAGCGGGAAAGACAGACATGGTAGATTCCTGGCAATTACATTCTACAAAGTGTTTTCTCAAGCTGTAAAGGGATGAGATAATTACAGTAGATAAGGCTTAGTATGTCAGAGCTCTCGGCTGTATATCTTCCATTTATTCAAAGATTTTAATAGTAAGCCAGAAAAGAAAACCACTTTAAAATTTGACAGTCATGGTAATGCCTTCAGCATTTTTATCTCACCTTTTATGGAATATTCAGTTGCTTTGCAAGCCTACTTGGTGTGTCCGAACTTCGAGGTCCATGTATATCAGCTAGCAGACGTCTCTTTTTTTTCTGAACACAGTCACACACAGGCAATCATACCCAGGCTTTAGCTCTTGAGTGGATGTTTTTATTTCTTTCATGTTATCGACTCAGGCATCTAATCTGTAGAGAAGAGTTGGTGTCTGGACACGGCCTTGTGCTTTACAGTTCCTGGTGATTAGTAAATAGTATTTCACATCCCATTCTAATGCACCCAGTTCTTTTCATGTGCTGTGTAGGGAGCTGAGGTGCTCTGGATTAAACTGGAAGCCAAAGACTTGATGCTCGGTTACTTCAGGACCTTGAATTTCTGCAATGTGCAAGGAAGCACAGTCCGGACCTACACAAGCTAGGACTGTCCAGACGTGAATATTTATAGGATGTACTATGAGGATACGTTCCGTGCAGCATGAAAGCAATTTAACCATGGCAGCATGGGGCTGTATTTGAGTCTGCCCTTCCTCTCTACTGGGCAGTATAGCTGCGGCTGCAGGCGTGTGTATGGCTTGTGAAGCCAGCGGAGGCTTTCGCTGTACGTTATACAGTGGGGTTCTGCATTCAGCTTTGAAGTCCAACTGTGCTATTTGCACCTTGCTAATGTGATGGATGGATTGCTTGCAGAAGCTTTGAGCAGCCCCTGTGCATTGTTTTTGTTGTCAGTAAGTCAGCACAGATCCTGGCACCTATATGTCTGTTGTGAAGAGTGTCCTAGCCATAATGGCTGCAGTGTTGAAAAGAAGCAATAGGGAATTACAGAGAGAATGGGAAGTGGAAGCAGGGATGAGGCTTCACCAGACAGATTATACTGAGTTTTGTGGTAAGTGCTAAGTAAATGCAGTAATAAACAGGAAGACTGGGACAGATACAGTATGCGTTAGACTGGACATGACTGTATCAGTCAGCATATGCTTGATGGAAAAAATGCTATGAGTATCTTGGCAAGAATCACAACCAAGGGATTTTAATTTTTAGGAGGAAACAGTGAATGAAGGCAAGGTTCTTAAAAAAACCCAAACAAACAACAAACCCAGAAGCTGCTGTATAGAACTAAGCAGGAAGGCAGTACTCCACTAACAAAAAGCAAATATAGCAGCAAGTGGATGAATAGCAGGCAAACCAGAACTCCACACAAAACAGGAAGAAAAAAATCAAACCTACGCAAAAACAAGATGGGGGAAAAAAGAGGGGGGGGAAGGTGCGTGGAAACATATACTTTTGTCTCTTTGTGCTGAAAGCTGTCTGAGTACAGGTGTCTCTTCCTACAGATCTGAACTGCTCATGTGCTCTGGATAGGATATTCCTCTGTTTTCCTTCAAAGGAGCTAGCAAAGCCCAGGACCCTCTGCTTCAAATATTCTCATACCATCATATTTCTTTTGATGCAAGCAATTGTGGACTCCTGCAAGAGCTTCATTTTGATCATCCAGGTGCACAATGCAACTTGCTTCCAACCTGAGTTACCGACTTGAACCTCTACCTACCCAGCCTATGTGGCTGTCACAGAGGAGAGTCAGATGAGTCAAAGGCCTTGCAGGAAAAGTACACGGGGCTAAACAAGTACCTGCGATTTGTGTCTAGTTGAGTGCAAAATGAAAAAGGCGATTTTTTTTTTTCCCCTTACCGTGGGGTCTTTTGTCTCACTGTTACAGCTTGCATTTAGCTTTACATGCAAGGTAAGTGAGCAAAAAAATGGGAAATTACATTTGAGAGACATGAACAGCAGCAGCACCTCATTGAACAAAGGAGAATTTTCAGGAAACACCTATTGTTTTAAAACAAGTTTGGGCAAACAGAACCAAATGCATTTATGCTACAAGAAAGGGACTTCAGGAAATGAGTTCCATGATCTCCAAGTGAGCAGAGATGTCTGGGCAATGTGACAGAAAAGATTAGGGTACCCACGTACCACATGGTTTAAGCTAATGCCAGTTTATAGCAGGCTGTGAGAGCTTCCAGTGGGAAGATTACATGAGGTTTGTTCCTTGCATCCCTTTAAGGAAGTGGGTTTTGGGTCACAAATCTCATACTTAGAGAGAGATAGTCTACTGTAACAATTTTTTATTTAGGATGGTACAGCTGAGCTTTTGTTACGCATTTTCCAATTGGATCTTACTGTAAAGAAAAAGCAAAATGGGAATAAATTGTGAAGATCTGCTTTGTGGAAGGCTAAGATTTGCAGTAGTTTTGGCTCATTTTCTGATAAGGATAGAAAACAGAAAGCCAGTCTTTACCTTGGATGAATGAAGAAGAAAGAGAAAGCAAGATTATTTGCTTCTGGCTTCAATTAGATGTGCTACTATCCCCTGCCAAATTGCTTATCAAAAGCAAATGGTGATCTCTCTGCTCAGTGCTGTTTCTCTGTGCTGATGTTCCATTGCCCAGTTCAGCAGCAAGTGTATATATTCCAAGGTCTGATTTTCTCTGGCAACTAAAAATGGAAAAACACTATATTCTATTGAGCCTTTCCATTTATTTAATTCGGTTCAATATAAAAGTGTATGACTCCATGAAAATTCAGCTTCATTTTAAAAGTGTTTTCCTCAAAATGTAGAGCTGCTGTACATGAGTGCATGTACTGTATGTATGATTTTTTGCAATGCATTGAATAAATGCGTACTTACACACATTTTTCTGCCAGTAAGACTTAGAGTTGTATCAATTATATAACTCCCACTGACAGTAAGAGGAAGTGCAAAATCTATATTTGTTGATCTGTAACGATGTTTTTTCAAATAAGGAATAATAAATCCACTTCCTGCTAAATTGATCAATAATACTGTCCTGGTTTTGGCTGGGATAGAGTTAATTTTCTTTCTAGTAGCTGGTATAGTGTTATGTTTTGGATTTAGTATGAGAATAATGTTGATAATACACTGATGTTTTCAGTTGTTGCTAAGTAGTGTTTCTACTGAGTCAAGGATTTTTCGGCTTCTCATGCCCAGCCAGCGAGAAGGCTGGAGGGGCACAAGAAATTGGGAGGGGACACAACCAGGGCAGCTGACCCAAACTGGCCAAAGGGATATCCCATACCATGTGATGTCATGCCCAGTATATAAACTGGGGGGAGTTGGCCGAGGCGGGGCGCAGATAGCTGCTCAGGAACTAACTGGGCATCGGTCGGCAAGGGGTGAGCAGCTGCATTGTGCATCACTTGTTTTGTGTATTCCAGTTCTTTATTATCATTATTATTATTGTAATTTTTCATTGTTATCATTATTATTTTCTTCCTTTCTGTCCTATTGAACGGTCTTTATCTCAACCCACAAGTTTTACTTTTTTTCTTGATTCTCTCCCCCATCTCCACTGGGGTGGGGGGGAGTGAGTGAGCGGCTTAGTTTCTGGCTGAGGTTAAACCACAACAGGTGCCAAAAATGTTGAAGCAGAACCACTAAAAAAGCGTAAAAAGACTCGGCTATCAGCACATCAGTTAGCAGTAGTGAGAGGTGCAGCAGCATGCAGTCCCATAGCAGCAAGCGGGGCTTTTCTGAAAGGTGGGTACCCTCGGGCCGTCCTACCCTGGGTGCTTGCCCCTGGGTGTCAGTGGCCTGCCTTACCCTAGCTGTGGGGATATGTCCTCTCTCCTCTGCCCTGTCCCCATTTCTCCACCCTATGGTGGCACGTCTCTTGCTGCGTAGAGTGACTTTTTCTTCCTCTTCCAGTCATCTAACAGAGAGTTATCCCTTGTGCTGAAGCCCTCAAGGTCCCTCCCAGTGTGATGGAGACAGCCTTGCTAGGCTGCTCCTCCAGAGCTGAGTCCATTTGCGTTGGACTGTCCCTCCCCAGGAGCTAGGACACAATGATTCGCACAGAGCTGTGAGTAGCCCAGAGGTACCTCTTCTCTAACCCCTGAGATGAGGTGAGGTCCCGCACAGAAACCCACGCTGCAGGGAAAGCCGTGGCTGTGGGTGCACAGGCACCATGCACAAATCAGGCCAAGGATGTGTGCTAGCATCAGTGGTTGGAGTTCATAAAATGAATTTGAGGTGTTGTCCAGTGTGGGCACAGCTGAGGTGGCCTGATGACATCTTGGTGGCATGTGGTTGAGGCAATCCCAAGGGGAGAATATGAGCATTGTGCATCACCTGCCTAAGGCAGAGCAATAGCTCTTCCCAAGCTCACCGTGACACTATGGGCAGTCACTGTCTTCTCTTGGATAGGAAGGGTAAATGCCCTGCAAACATCTGCCAATATCTGAATGTTTTTATAGATATTATTAACATTCTTCTAGGTATCAGTGACCAGGCTTGTCTTCAGTTCCAAAGATGCAGTCTTCCCCGGGACCTTTAACTTCACAGATGAGAAGAACCGGACAGGCAATGAGGAACTGGTGCTTGATATGAAATTCTGTTGTCCTTTGCTTCCTCGGTAATAGCTGGCTGCTGAAGCAACCTGTCTGCACTAACAAGCATGTTCTCAACTGGAATTGCTGCCATGAACCTGTTAAGACAAGTGTTATGTGCTTACCATGGTGGAGATGACTTTCAGGTGGTTGGCAACATACCCTGTAACACATGCCTCTGTCCAAAAAAGCACCCTGGGTCTTGAAAAGCAAGATGTTTAGCAACATGGCACCCCAGAAAGAATTAAGTCAGGCAACGGGACCCATTTCCAAACCAATTTCATAGTCAATGGGGCCAAGGAACATGGGTGTTCATTGGGTGTATCACATCGCCTGTCACCCACCAGCCTCTGGAAAGGCTGAGCATTACAATGAGCTGCTAAAGACTATGCTGAGTGATGAGTGCTGGGACATGGAAACACCGGGATGTAAATTTAGCACAAGCCACTTGGCTGGTTAACACCAGAGGTTCTGCTGACTGACCTGGCTCTTCCCAGACAAAGGCCCTACACACTGTAGGAAGAGGTAAGGTTACCATAGTACGTGTAAGGGAACTGCCTGGGAAAGACAGCGCGGGTTGCTCCTCCCTTGGGAAGAGGTAAATCCATTTGTGGGATTGCTTTCACTCAAGGATGTGGGTGGACTTGGGCGGCAAAGTGGAAGGATGGGGAAAACTGGTGTGTACCCCAAGGAGATTTAACCTTGGGGGAAAATAAGTCATGATTTGAGTTGTATGTTGTAGGAAGTACTATAACAGGAACCACCTGAACCAGTGGGGGGTAAGAGCCTCACAAGAAACTGGGCAAGCCCAGCAATAACCCTGCCCATAGTGGTTTTAACACCCAACAATCCCTGACAACACGGCACCTCTCCCGTCCTGAGTGACCACCGTAACAGATGGAGTCCAAGTCAGGGACTAAATTAACTGAACAGACTTTAATGGATATTTGAATGGATATTGGAATCAACATTTGATGGGGATGGCCTGTAGACTTAAGGAAATGACATCTGTGTATATGTCAAAGGATGGGGTGGGTGTTGATGAGGGGTTATGAGCATGATGCAAATGATATGGAATAAGGGGTGGAGATTGTACTGGTCATGGCTGGGATGGAGTTAACTTTCTTCATAGCAGCCTGTATGGTGCAGTGTTTTGGATTTGTGGCTAAAAGTGTTGATAACACACTGATATTTGTGTGTTGCTGAACAGTGCTTGCACAGCATCAAGGCTTTCTCTTTTTCCTACTCTGCCCCTTGCCTCCATCTGCCATGAATGGGCAAGAAGGGCACAGCTACATCAGCAAGTCCAACGGATAAAAGATAGACACTGCATTTGTTGACACCATTTAAAAATGTTTTTTAAAAACTCCAGGTTCCCACTCATCATCCTTTCCATATACATTTCCATATACGTTTCCATATACATATACATTACTCAGGTCATGCAGTTCTTACTGTATTAGGCTTGGATCTTCTCCTGTTTTGACATTGTCTTCCAGTCTTGTGTTATTCAGACATAATCTTACGTCACTTTAGACATTACTAGCAGATGTGTGCATTTTGCAGCAAGGCCACTACTGAATGTATTATACATGATATTTTTTTCCAGAAGGCTTGTTAATTATTTTCTATGTGTAATCCTAGTCAAATGTTTTAATAAAACTCTAATTTCGGATGAGTCAGTCATCTCCTCAGAGAAAGCTGACCAGGATGAGCTATCCTTGTGAACGTACTCACTTTGGTTTTTTTTTTCTCTTGTTGAACTCTGTGATTTGTATTACCGTTTCCTTCAAAATTTACTTGAAATCTGCCTGTTATTAAGGTGAGTCTAGCAGTCTGTATTTTGTCTAGAAATAAGGAATAGGCAATATCTCTCAGAGATGGTATTTGGGGGGCATTAGCTGGTCCCTTGTTCGTAGCAGTCAGTGATCCACCAGAAGCCCTGCAGCAGAATAAATTTCATCTGACAGCAAGTGGAAGGTGCTGTCCCTTCATCAAGCCTGCACCTGTGCTTTACTGGCCCTTTGAAGAAGTCTGGGTGCTTTAGAGTCAACAAAGAAAATGAGAATGATCAGATGCCACAGAGTTATTGTATTTAACACCAGCTGGCAGAGGCTTGTGACCCAGAAGAGTCCTCTGGGATCACAGATGCCTACACATTACTGAGGTCTCGTATCAAATATCGCTAAATGGCATTAATTATACCTAGTTTTCCTGCAATTAATTATTTCAAACTTATAAAAATAAATTTAATAACAAACAGGCCTATTCATGCTCTGAACCTGCTTCCCACATCCGAGGGAAATGGGTGCTATTCTGACAAAGTGAAGCTGCATTGAAAACATCTTCCTGGTCTTTCAAGATCCTTTGTTTAATTAGGTATCACAAGTGGCTTTTGCAGATTTTTTTTTTTCTATAAGGGTAGTAGTGTCATTGACATTTTTCTAAATTTAATTTGCATCGTTTAGTCAGAATCTGGCCTTGAACAGACATCTTCCTGAACTGGCAAAGGGGCTTCCATAGGAAAGCTTCAGCGTAGCTTCATCTCAGCCACCGACACCAAATCCAGCTTCCTCACTCATCCCATGGCCAAGCTCTACAGACATCTTGTTTTTAGCTCTCCTTCTGCCTTTCTAAAATATTTGCAGCTTTTTCACACATATTTTGTGTTGTTAGGGCTCCCTTGCAGGATGCAGTTTCTACTTTGTCATGTCCAATGACAGTGCAGAAATAGTCAGTAAAGTCTCCTCCAATAGTAAACCTGAACAGGGAGAGAAAGTCAGATCTAGTTGCATTCCTGACCTAGCTGGATGCAATGCAGACAATATCGCCTCTGTGAAAGACAGAGTGGCACCTGGCCTTGCTGCTAAGCTATATTATTGTCAGTGGGATTAGAAGCTGCCTTATTAGAATCTTCCTCCCATGCCTTTATTTTCTTCCCCAGACCTCAACAAAAGTATGTGAGCTATGCTTTCCCATCCAGAAACCTTCCTCTTCTTTGGTAGCCTCCATTCAATGGTGCTGACATCATGGTCTCTCTTATACCTGCCTGGTATATCCTTTCTTTCCCCATTGAACTCTACCAAGTCAGATTCCTCCTTCCCCACCAGAACCACAGCTGTGTCCTCTCTTGCCATCCTGATGTGACATGCCTGTGTTCCCACGTGATTTACAGGCTCCCTTTGACTTGTCACAGGGATATGCTGAAGCACCTGAATCTCAAGGAATCAGGTTGCTACAAATTGCAGTCCCTGATCTCTCTTGTACTCCCTGTTGTTGGCTCAGGTTTTTCCTTTTTACTGGTTCCAGACATTGTATCACAGTAACTTGCTGGAATAAGCTTACATGTCTGGGTTATGTTCCACGTTGTTAATCCACTTCCACTTCTTCTCTCTCTTCGAGAATATGAGACCAAGTAAGTAGTAATAACTTCTTGTTTGTGAAAAAAGATAACCCTAGAAAGGAAACAAACAATGATAATACATTAAAATTACATTTTCTTCACCAGAGGTGCACAGAAATCTTAGTGCTAAATAGCCAACAGAACTGTGTGCACACCATCTCCTTCCACAGCTTCAGAGGCTAAACTTTTCCATTTTTAATCTCATCTCTCTTCCTGGGGCTTTTAGGAATAGACTAAACAGAATAATACACTTGTGATACCATTAAAGCTATACATTGTAGTTAGCCAGATGAGACGTGTTACCTGGAGACACTTTTCTATTCTGATTGTGATGGGAAAGCCTTTGCAGTTTTTGTCAGAGCAATGGCTCTCACAAATAAGTGTCTGTTCAACTTGTTGGTCTTGATTTGTGTGCTAAATCCCTTTAAAACATAAGTCAGCTAGGCAGAGAGTTTGCTCTTTCCCATGGGAGCATGCTTGGAGACAGAAGCTTCTGGATGCGAGACTTCAAGCACCAAGATGCACCTTACTGTGAAGGTGTTTGCTACCGTACAGAGGTGCTTGCTGTATGTGGCTAGCAGTAGATTATAGGTCCGCAAAGACCTCTAACATGAGAAGACACAAGTGTAACCCATCAGCCCTTTGGCATACAGGTCAAACAACCCTAGGAGCAGCCCCATGAATTTAGATCTCACCAGTTCTTCCTTGCTGTCAATGATCACCAGGTCTGAATTTTTGTCAATACATTCTTTACGGGAGGTGTTCCAGTCAAGTGTTTTCTGCACTGGAGAAAAGAAGTAGCATTTTTCCCCATTTTGTTTCCAGTCTTGGGGGCAGCCTGCAGGAGGGAAGAACAGGTGTGGAAAAATTAATGTTAACACTAACGAAAGGATCCTATTACAAAAGAAAGGTAAGAGAGTAAGTTACAACCAGAAAAGTACCTGTATGGTCCTACTTAAAATTTCCACCAGACTACTGAGGATCCCTGCCAGTCTAAGATCCCTGTAGCTAATCCCAGCCCAAGAGTCACTAGGCATGAGTCAGAGAAGTAGAATGATGGATAACATTATCCAGCCTTTTAAATCTTTGCTCAGGAGATAAAGAGAAATGGTCAGGGCAAGAAGCAGCTTTCAGTTTTCAAATGTCTTATTTGCCTGCTGCAAAACACAGCACTAGTGATGCAACTGAAAGACAGAACATTTCTCTCCATTGCCAGGCTGGGTACCGGGAGGAACAGAGAATGGGACCTGGAAACGGTGATAGGATTCAGGGAGACAGGGACTGCCTGATAGAGTTTAGTTGGTTATCCAGCAGCTTGTAAACAGCAAAGGGGAATTGCACTTCGGTAAAATGCTAAGAATGGAGGGGTATTTGAAAAGCAATAGACGCACATTGATCTATCATGTTCGCTACAATGCTGTGATACCAAAGGGATTTTATATTCATGTCCGTTCACCTAGCCACGGGCTTTTCTGTACTAGCATGAGAGCAATCAGTTCTTCCCTCTGAAACAGTAATGCAGCGCTGACCAAGCACTACTTTTAAAGATGATTAAAATGTGAAATGTCTCTGGCCTTGGCAGCTCATCCTATGAGTGTACAGGATAAGGTTGTTTATTCCTGAGATGTCAGGGGTTTTGTCTGTTCGGTTTTCTTCTGAACAAAATCTAGACACTGCCCCCGTCCCCCCCTAAAAAGGCAATCTAACAGGCTTCTGGAAACTGTCTTTTGAATGATAGAAGATTACCTACCTAGTGCCTCTTCAGAGGTGGTGGAGGATGGTTTTGAGTCAGGCGGGCTGCTTGCAGTTGGACGGTCTGGAAATAAGAATACAATTTCTGCTTTGCATGGCTGACCATTTTGCCATATGTTGTCAGAGCTCTTCTGTACCTCCTTGACTCCCACCATCACCCCACACAGAATGCCTACTCCTCACCTTTTGGCTTCTCCATTGAAAAAAACCCAAACCTGTCGTACCATACTATGGAGCAGATTTCCAAAGAGCCTAACTCTGGAACTTGACAAAAAATGCTCTGCACATTTTCAGTGCAGCGGTACATGTGGTGTACAGTATACACACAACTATAGCAGTAAGAAGTAAGAGCTGTCTTTGAGAGATGAGTGCTCAAGCCAATCTGTTCTTGGTTAAGCGTGCTTGGAGCTGCAGTCACTGTCTGCTCCTACCCCAAACAACTGGCGTGAGATATTCAGGCAGAGCATACTTGTGCCCCAGCTGGAAGCTGGTCTAACAGTGTTTCCCCCCCAGACCAAAATGAGACGATAGTGTTCATTTTAGGTTTTAAAGCAGATACCCAGGCTGAAATAGCATTGATTTTCCTCTTTCTTCTGACACAGTGGTTGTGAGGGATTTGTGCTCCACAGGAGGCTTCTGACTCTGACTCGTGGAGGGAGGCTTACAAATTTATTTTTATTATCTGATGACTAGCTAGACTGCATGAATTTATCACAGAGAATAAGAAAAAAAAGAGTTTTGAGAGGGTGAAGAAAGTAGCTGAGGCCTTAGATGAACTAAACTTATGCTTAGTTTACTAGAGAAGCTCATGTGATTTTCATGTCTTTGGTTTTATCTGTTTACAAACTCCCTCAAGAGTTTAGATCCTGTTGAAAGTATGGAGTTCAGGGATCACTCACAGTTAACAAGCTGAAGGAGGATTATGTTGTTCCAGCTGGCTCTGTGTAGCAGTAAGAAAATCTTGATATTCTCCCAGCTTCTCTGCTTAGGAAACCTCAGCTTTAAAGACACAATTGTTCATGACATGAATGGGTATTATTAGCTCAACTAACTGGGAGTTGTCTATATCAAAGTTTAAAGAGGCATTTTTGAGGTTATTTGGAGTTGAACAATGAAGGGATGAACAATAACAGTGAAGAAGTATTAAACTAAAAATTGTACGGATAGAATTCTTATACTTGAAACCAAAATTGATAAATTCCTTTAAAAAATATATATATAAAATGAGAAAAAAGACTGAATTAAAGAAAGTTCTAAGAAACTTGTACCAGAATGGCATGGAGCGTGAAAGAACTGACATCTCTGTAGATTTCATACTAGAGGCAAACGATGAAAGAAACAGAATATTGAAGGAAGAACTTTGTTTACAAGCAGTAAGCTCAAAAATAAGATGAGGGAAAAGAAGTGGAGTGGCCTTTAGATTCAGTGACATCTAATCTCTTCCAGACACTGAAAATTGGTAGTGAAAGGATGGATCCAAAGTATCCAAACTGCAACTAACCACAAGGAAGGTGGCAATCCTGAGCTCTTACTTTCCTTGGGATAAAACCACTTCCCTAGTACCTATGCGTCTTGACAGATCCAAGACCCTGTAGTGCAGTGGGAATGATATCTTGGAAGGGGTTCAGCCCACCAGAATGTAGTCATAACTATGCTGACAAGAAGTAACTATTGAGTTTGAGAGACGAGCACCTCTGTTACAGAGAATCCGGGTTTGCCTTGTACCCACCTCTGGCAAAAATAGGTTATTTTATCATAAATGTAGCATTTCTTCTTCCAATACATTTTCTGTAGCCAATTTTTTACTGACAAAAATCCTGAGAAGTATTTGTGCCCTTGTTCCAATAAGATATTCATTTTCAGAGAATGCTGCAGAAGTTAATTATTTCCTCAAGGAACAAAAAATACTGTCAAGGCAAACTTTTTCAGGAAAGGGAACCCCTTTCACTAAGCACACTTTTGCCTGTTGTGAGAAACAACCTGACCAGCCCTTAACGTGGGGATTTTTTCTACCAACTCCATCTCAGAGAGTTCTTCGTAGCCAAAATGAAGCAACTTTTAGCTCTATGACGATCATAAAGAGAATATAAAATTTTTTTGTCTGGCAACTACAAATACTCGTAATGGCTGAAATATCCCCTCAACTACTACATTAAATGATTTAGTAGAATACTCAACATTGAAATAATTAACGAATATACACTTATCTTATACAACATATCATTTATCTCCACATATATTGTTTCAGTTTTATCTATAGACCGTCAAGGTTTCAGAAACCCCACTGCCAAAAATGTCCAGAAGGATTTCAAGGACCACCAGAGACTCAAAACAGCAGTGACATAAATGAATCTCAATTTTAGTACAAAGGATTAATCAGCTCCTTCCATAAGCCTAGACCCAGACAGTAAGCGATAAAAGGAAATAAGTATGAAATAACAGTATTCTTTTGGGAAATGACTATACTTGCTTTCCCAGAAAACAGCCACTGCACCAAGTTCCTCAGTTCTGTAATTTTGCTCAGGGTTCCCAGCACCCGAAGGGATCTAGGATTTTCTGTACTGTCCTTTCTTGCTTTATAGCATTAGCTCTAATAAGTAGCATTTTAAATAATACCTTACAGAGTCTGAGTACCTTTTTTTTACTGGGATCATAATGAGCTGGTGCAAAACAGTTGCTGAACTACTCTTTTACAAATTGTTGAAGTATGAATTGTAAAAGCCACTATAAACTTCAAAAACACACTGCCTAGGAAGTCCTACTAATCTACATTTCTTTCCTGATAACAAGCAAGAACTAGACTTTTGGAGTTGTGAGAAAAAAGTTTCACTGTAGCATGTAAAAATCAAAGTAGATCAATAAAAGTCTAATTTTGCGGAGACTAAATTGTATGATTTGCCCTGTTCCTTTTAGGGATTAGCTTCCAATATATTGGTGTAGGAGAAGTTGAGTCTTAGATATCACTATTAAAAAAAACCAAACAAGGAAAGATGTATGGCTGAACATTTGAAAACAAAGGTTCTGAAAGCTCTGGTATATAGAATTACATCCAAACCTGTATACAGAGATACACATGATAAAGTATGCATTCTATTTTACAGATTTTTAAAACGGATAACTGTGGCAGAAATAATGAAGGTAAAGCTGAGGACTGAGAACTTGAAGGAGCAACCAAATGTTTGGAAGATGGCGAAACAGAATTTACTCTTCAGGAAAAGTTCCCCAAACCATGATATGAGCAGATTTCAGAATAATTTCATTTTAGAAAATGAAGAAGCTGGGTTTTGCATATAGCCTGGGCCTGTGGGTGGAAGCTTGAAGTACTGCTTACAAAGATACCCTGAAGTCCTTTGTACATAATAGTACCAAATACTGGTATTAAAACTACCTAATATAATTTTAAAGCACATTTCTGTGAAAAATTAGAACGAATGCATACTGGTATGCGTTACAAAAATGAACATCACCCTACTGATTCTCCTACTAGATGGAAATTAATTTATAACACATAAATGGTGGGTCAAGATTTTCTCCTGGAATATTGTCACCTTAAACTCTGAAATCTGCCTGAGAGATTGAGACAGCAGCATTACTGAAAATGGTTCAAAGGCACTGAAACCTAACAAAGCAACAATGTGTTATTTTCTAATTGGAGCAACATAACACTGAATTTTATCGTGCTTTAGTCATATGCTAATTGAGAACATCAAGTCTTTCTTTGCCTTCTACTGAATCCCTACAGCAACAAGGAAAAATAAAACAAATATCAGTTTGAAATCATATGTTTTCCATGCATATATGCATTTATACACATATATCTTGAGGCTGGATATCAGCTCCTGGTTTCAGAAAACAGCAAAATTTAATTCATATGAAGGAACATTTGAAAACAAAGTCAGACTGCCTTTTCTTGGAAGACCAGCTCATGAACTGCAGGGCCAATTTTTTACTTACTAACAGATAAATTTTCTCTCAAGAAAAAAGAAAATAATATGACACTACTATAAAAATCATCAAATATCTAGTCAGATTCCACTGAGTAATATTGTTGTCATTTTCATGAACAGAAATGCAAAATGTTTTCTGGCCTGCAGAGCTCTTGTATGATGGACCAATATTAAGCGGTTACAGTTTAGTTCATTTCAACAAGCTGTTTGTCAACAACGGTATATTTGGCAAAACAAAACTGTATGGAAAACTCATATAAAATTAAACTTAGAAATAAAGCAGTCAAAATTACAACAGTTTTCATTTGGAGTACAAGTGAAAACTGTATGCTATTGAAATTAAAAACTAATTTGATTTAGTTTCTCAAGTTTGATCTAGATGTCAAGTTTCTTAGGAGCATTTTTTCAGTTCACTGAGGCAGTACTGAACCCAACAAAGCCCAGCAAAGTAACTGCAACTGAAGCCAGACCTGAATCAAAGCCTAATGACTCCTCATTCAACTCCTGATTTAAAGCTCTATCAAATGCTGGTAATCTCACCTGTTATGTTGTATTGTTTCGTTGTTTGTTTTTTTTTAAATTTTGCCCTTCCTGTGGTATTTTATATTTTATAAAGGTCAGAACACTGTCAGACATCTGTCCTTTACTCTTTGCCTTGAAAAAGAAAAAAACAATTACCTCCCCCAACCCTGTTTTTTAAGTTCGATGGATCAAAAGTTTTGGCATGTCTTCACAAAGGGTTTCTCCATGTGCATCTCTGAGTAGGTGGCAAACTCTGGGACTTGACTGTGATTGATTGTGCAAACCTCTTAAGCTTGCTCAACTGTCAAAGGATGAAAAGAAACAAGCAACCACATCTGAAATTTAAAAATGATTCCTTGAAAATATTCAAAAAGGAAAGTACTACATGGCTCTATTAAAATTTGGGTTTTTTTCTGATGGAGATAAGAATGCATTCTTTCTTAAAAAAAATAGTGTATCTTTTTATGTAGTTCAAAGATTGTTATGAACTCAGTGAAACACATGCAGAGAGACCTAGTACTGGGCTTTTATTCAAGTAAGGTGCAAACAAATTCCTTTAAGTTGTGACTTAGCTACCTCTTTCAAATGAGCTTTTATTCATATTTATTTAAAGATGTTTGGTCTTATGGACATCTTGGTGACATGATCATCACCTTGAAATATTCTCATGGATAGCAGTCCTAATACTAATAGGCATTATCTAATCTTGGCTTGTTTCTTCAAAACATTTGTATAATAAATTTTTTATTGTTTGAACATTGTCAGTTTTTTAATTGGGTTTTTGCTCTTTTTTTTTGAATTTTAAACTTTCAAACCACTTGACTCTTTTACGGATTTTCTGTTACAGGCACAGTTGGTTAAAAACTGCTGTCCTGTGCCTTCAAATTAGCCTTCTGTTGCTACTGATTTTGGATGTTATGACCTAGATGTCAGTCAGTGGGTGAGAGTCACAAATTTATTGTAGTTATTACATTTTTAGCAGGACTTACACATGAGTATCAGACACACCACTAAGACCAGTAGGAGGATTATCACAGCAACCAATACAGCGACACGTGTTCTGGAGCAACAGCTTTTACCTACAGATAGACATTAAAAATAAAGATTAGGGAAACGATGAAAAGGAACCCTTCATCTTCCTTCAGAAACGCCCTTTTCACGCTCACACTGAGACAACTCTTTCAAGTTAGGCAAAGCCCTTCAGTGCTGTTCCTTCAGATATTTGGTTTTTGTGATTGATACGCTGTGGGCACATTTTTTTTCCATCACAGACCTTTAGTCTGAACCCTTCTGCCATTGCCTAGAATACTTTGTTAAATTCTGCTGCACTTGATACTAGAGTTAAGTGCTCACTGGGATCCTTACCTACCCTCTCAAAATACTCTTAAAGCAAAACCCAATCAACTTACCAGATAAAGGTCCTGCCATGTTATACTCCTCAACAAAACAAATTTTTCAGAGGAGTTAACCATCTCCTCTATCTGTTTTGACTGGTGTTTATGGACTTTTGTTCAGGATTTACTTCAAGGGGATCCTCGCGGTATTCATTAGTCTGCCAACTCAGTGGTTACTGGCCAGATGCTATAGAGCACAAGCAGGTCCAAGAGGGGACAAATAATATATTCGGTGGCTGACTGGACTTATCAGGCACTGAATTAAAAGACAAAGGAGAGCTTTCCATCTCTTCTTGCTTCACATATCTGCTGGTATTTACTTATCCCTTCTGCTATCTTTAAAGTTTACAGTGTCTGTGTGACAACTAGGATCTGAAAACCAAACTGAAGTTGTTGCTATTACCCCTGCTCTGTAAAGAAAACAGTTTTAGATAAATGAGGAAGCCACCCTGAATCTTCATCCTAACTAAGTCAATATGTGGTCTGTTCTGTCTGGTAACCTCATTTTCACACCTGCTTGTGCATTACTATTTGAATTATTGAAATGCTAGGAAGCTGTCATACTTAGTATAGTATTAAACTAGACTGATTTTAAACCAGTCTTTGAAAGAAGGTGGCACTCAAGAAGAACTCTGTGCTGTCAGGTTTTCTGCCTGAGGAGGTTTGGTCAGCAAATAGTTGCACCCTGAAAACATGTTGATTGCACTAATCAACAAATCTATTTGACAGGTGCAAACTATCTACTGATACACTAGTCCATGTGGTTACCAACATGATTGGGAAGGGTGAGGAGAAGTTTCAGTGGCAAAATGGAAGCTTGTAGGAAGGAAGTTGGTGACCAGGAATCCTAAGGTGACCATTCCAGAAATGGTCCCAGTACCCTATGCAGGACTGGAGGGAGAAGAGGAAAGGCAGCGTTTTAGCACCTGGCTGAGAGGATGGAGTAAGGATCCAGATTTCTGATTCTTCAAGAATTTGGGACACATCTGGTGCAGAGTGTCCAAACGCTCTGGAGGAACAGATTTCACCTTAACTATAAGGGAGTCAAGCTGCAGGACATGACATCTAGAAGGTTTTAAGTAACATTAAAAATTTATAAGAGCAAGCTGGCAGGGGCTGAAGGTTGTAAGTAACTCTTAAAATGAGGAAAGGGAAGCTGACATGGGCTAAAGAGCCGTTTAGGGTGATATTACCATTACGTGTGACTTCAAAACCACTGTGTCCTCAGGAAAAGGAAAGGTCAGTGTGTAGACAGAGTCAAGCAGAAAATGCAAAACTGACTGTCATTTAAATAAAGAGTTGAGAAGCAAACAACAGCTGTTGCACACCTGCTTCTACACATATACTAGAAGTCTGAAAAATAAGATGGGAAGATCTGGAATGTCCCACCCTAGACTAGAGTACTCAGATGTCAGGTACCTGAAAATGGGTGGCTTCTGCCACCTGAGATACCCTCAGGTATCAGATAACTGCACAGACCTGGAAGATGTTACACAGGACCTCCAAGAATCTGTGGCCTTCCAGATTTGCATACTGAAGCCAGACCAAACGTTCTGATGCTTCCCAGATGGCTCCGAACACCTGTGATTAGGTAACTGAACAGCTTCCCAATATGTGGTGAATATGAGGAAGTGATTAAAAGGAAGAGAGTCATCATAGTGCTAGACTACCTAAGGAAAAATAGAGTGCTAATGGGTAAAAGAGGGTAACTACAGGAAGGAGAGGGTGCTTATCAAAAAGAAGCTGAAAAAGACTGCTAAGAGAGAATGAAATCCATACAGGCACACCATATATTATTGAAGGATAGCATCCTGGCAACACATGGCCAATACAAGGCACCTACTAAGAATGATCTGGGAACAGGCAAAAGGAAGTTGACACAGGTATTAGAAGCAGATTGTGAACTTTCCATAGCTGTAGACATTAAATGAAGGAAATAAATAGAAAATATCACAAACTCTGGGAGATCAAAGATTATGTATAAGAAAAGCCAATTAGGCAGAAAAGAACTTGAAAAGGGAAAGACTTCAACAGAAAAGTACTTGTAAAGGAAAAGACTTCAAACGTGTTTTTGAACACATATGTTTCAAACACACCGTGTCTTCAAACACACCAAGAAAAGGTACCTTGCTGGAGATCTGTAGGTCAGTGGATGGCAGGCTACCCAGGAAGCATTCAGAAATTAAGGTCATAGTAGAGAAGCTATATTAATCCCTCGTATCAGGGTTGACTGAGTAAAAACTGGGTAGGTCTTCCAGTTCGGGGCAGTTCCTTGTGAGGAGCCACACGAACTGGAAGACATATAGCCCAAATAAAAAAATGGATATACTAACAAATTCCAAGAGGCATTAAGTGTGAGATAGCTGGATTACTGATGCCATTTTGTAATCTTACTCTTAAAGCTATCTTTGCACCCAGGGACTAGAAGGTAACAGATCTAATATGAATTAAAAATAAAAAAGAAAAAAGTTCTAGAGGAGATCTGTGAACTTCAGGTCTGCTGTCCTGACCACACAGTCACAGAATCACTTAGGTTGGAAGCGACCTTTTCAGATCATCTAGTCCAAGTTCTCTGCTCAAGTGGGATCAGCTAGAGCAGGTTGTCCAGGACCATGCACAGTCAAGTTTTGAATATCTCCTAGGATGAAGGCTGTACAACCTCATGCATTAGGAATTATTCAGAAGGAAAATGAACAAAAATCAGGGATGTTTTGTCTGCCACGTGGTTTTATAAATCCATGATTTGCCTCTACCTTCGATCATGCATGCAATTCTACTACTCCTGTTTCAAAAAGCATAGTGGAAAATGTTCAGAGAAGGGAAGCAGTAAATGATGGTATAGACTAGGGTTCTGCAGTATGGAAAAGAGATGACTAAGAAGACATATAAAATCCTGAGTGTCATGGAGACCTTGGATAGGGTTTGGCTGCTTACTGTCTCTTTCAGGGAACATTAGCTGAAACTAATAGGAGGCCAGTTCAGAGTAAAAAAAATGAAGCTGGTTCTTCGTGTGATGTTAAAAAGAACTGTGGATCCCCTCATCAAAGGACATGATAGAAATCAGGTCTGTGTATAGAACCAAGGGGAGATTAGACAAGTCTGTAGAAAAGAAATCCACTGAGCGTACATAAATAGAAACACATGTGTCTCAGGAAGTCCCTGGGTAGATGCATGCACGTGAAAGTATTACAGGAAGGTATCATACATGCCTACCCTCTTCTTATTCATCTCTGGTTATTCACTTACGGCTGCTGCTGGAGATAGGAGGCCTGGTTAGGTGGTTCCTTGTTCTGGCCCAAAATAGCCTTGTGTTCCTACACCAGTGACGCCAACACGTGGTTAGTTGCATATAATGCAACACATTGACTGCCCCCCGCTCTGGCTGTGTAAAGCAGACAACTGTATCTTCCTGTCACCCATATGGGTTTATATCACTGCATTTTTGGAAAAGATGGAACAGCCTCCTCTCCTCTCATTGTTTAAATCCATACCAATTTAGCAGACAGCTAAAAACTCACCGGACAATGTGTAGCTATCTGCAGCATTTGTGTCTAGGGATTGTACTTTCAGTTCTGCATATGTAGTATCTAAAACCAGGCAAAAAAACAGAGAACAGAGAAAGATGAGAAACAACTTAAATGGAACAAAAATGACTGAAATGATGAGAAATACTAAACACATGACAGCAACTGATTTGTGTGACTGTGTTTAAGTATACCTGAATGATATTTTTGTCCATTGCATTTACACCTTAGAGGACTTGCTATAGGCAGAAACAGATCTGGGTTATCTTCAGTGCAGACAATAACAGAGGACACATGGGCACATGCACATGCATTTCAAATCTAAACAGAAGTGGAGAAAAATGTCTAAGGCTGTCTGACTGTCTTATTCAATTCATATCCATATGCGAGTGGTGAGAATGGCTACAACATTGAAGCAAACCTGAAAACTGCAGATCATGCTAAATTTGAAGTAGTGACTAGTTAATGATAAGATGGTGAGAAAAGTGAAAATTATTCTAAAAGATCTTCAGATAATAAATACAAACAAATATGGAAGACAGCATGTGGGGAAGGAAGGAAGGGGAGGGACACATAGAAAGGGGGTAGAAAGTAAGAAAGAAATACAATGTTGCAATTTTATAAAACATTCAAAGTCATCCTGATACACAGCACTGAGCCCCTTTGTTTCTATCACCATACAGTGTTAACATCTTCTATGAGTTTAAGTGCATTCTTCTGGCTAATGGAATTAATTGCATTCCTTTGTGAACACTGTATTTGATCCAGGGAATCCATTAT
The DNA here is from genome assembly GCF_947461875.1 of Haliaeetus albicilla. Lineage (NCBI taxonomy): Eukaryota > Metazoa > Chordata > Aves > Accipitriformes > Accipitridae > Haliaeetus > Haliaeetus albicilla. The sequence goes on from NC_091501.1 coordinate 22,069,654, forward strand.
CAAAGAGAAAATAGAAAACTGGAGGAAAAAGAAAAGAAGACAGAAGCCAGTGTCTGAACTCTTTTCTGTAAGATATGTGTAATCACTGGGAAATACTATGCATAAATTAGAGGTACACATGGAAGAAAAGAGTTGATAAGGGTTTTCCAGAAAGGCACAAGCAGAGAAACATAAAAAAGCTGTTAAAACCATATAAAAACTGTAAGTAGGAGTACATGGATTAAATCATAAGGAAAATGGAATTTTCAGTCAGGTCCATCTACTGTGGGTGCCTGTCAATTCAGCTGTGAAGTAACTTGTTGAAAGAGGTAGTAGAAACACTGTTTCTTGCGGCATTAGAAACTCCAGCCATTTGAAAATAGATGCCAAGGGATCACACTTTATGCAATAGACCAGCACAGGATGGCAAGAAATAGAAACTACTGTTTCTGTCAAACAGATAAAAAGGGAAGAAAAAAGAATATGAAACGCACAAAGTGTATGAAGTCTGTTATTTTAGGATGTAATTTTATGCAGATGTAGCAAAAACAGTGCAAAACTTTGTGCAATAATTCTTAGTGCATTAAAGAACCATAAATTTTAGGTTAGAATTTTGCCAAGTCATTTATACTAAATCAAACTAAATCTGTCCATGAAACATTTTATGCTTGATTTATTAAACAAGTAGTTTGTACAGACAAAGCCAGGAGGAAAACACCCCAAAGCAATGCCCACTATGCTCAGCAAGAAGAAACAGGCTATTTGCGAGATTGCTTCAAACAACAGAAACATCAGGCACTCAGTCTCCCGGTCGATTTGCTGCAGGAATCAGTCTGATGCATGAGAACACTCCTGGTTCAGGATCAATTGATGTTCGGCTGTGGAATAATCTCCTCAAATGATAGAAACTACTCTTAATAATCACACAAGAAAACTCTCCCTCACACCTGCACCTTAACAAATGAAAAGTAGACCTTATAACAATCCCCCCCCCCTTTTTTTTTTTGTAAAAAACACTACATGGACTCCCCACCATCTGTTTTTTTCACAGCACTGGCCCTCACATTTCCTTTGGCCTCTTTGGGGCTTTGGTGCTCCACGGCACTCTTTCAAAATACATGTTTGGGAGGCTGAAGAATACAAAGAAAGCTCAGTGCAGACCGACTGACCTACCTGGGATGTCAGTGACCTTCTGTAGTCTGGGCCTGGTTGAATCAGTCAAGTTCAAGTCAGCATAAATGAGATTTTCTGACATTCTTGCTCCCCCTTCTCCTTTTTTCCTCTCACTGCTGTTTCTAAGGTGGTACTCTGGACTGAGGACGACTCACCGCTCCTTCCCCTCTCGAACCTTCAGGCGGAAGTTCTTTCCTCTTTCTGTCATACGGAAACTGGCAATGAGAAGGAAAGCCTACCTCTAATTGCTCTTTTGATAGTAGCATGTTAAATGTAAGCTTGTGGCCTTGATGTGGTCGCCTTTGTCGGGAAGTGGTTCTGGCATTGGTAGTATTTTGAATTTCCAAATCTTGACATCCTGCCCTCCCCCACTCCCCACCCCCGCCTCTTGTGTTTTGAAAAGACAAGTGTTATTGCATGAAATGGAACAGAAAGCAGAGTGAAGCTCTCAGGGTGGACCCACGGCACATGACAGGGAGCAGCCCTACAGAGTCTCAGAAGCAGACATCCGAAAACATGATACATTTACCCCTGATCCATAGGGAAACGTACTCGACGCTGCTGAAACAGGACCCTGCCGCACTTCGGGGCTCTGTCGTGTGTCTGCAGCTCTTCTAAACCACAGCCAAGCTGACTTGCTCTGTCCTGAGGAATGTGGGGTTTGTGCAGCTCAGAAACATGTTCTTCCCCCGTGTAGGTAACTTCTGATGCCAAATGGGGATTAATAAAGTGGAACTGATCCAGCCAGTTTTGGGAAGGGCGGAGGGTGCTTAGTATGCAAAGGCAGCAACTAGAATAGGGTAGTCTAAGCAAGACAAGTCCTAATGCTTCCCAGGTTTTTAATTCCTGCATGGCTAATGCTTTCATAGAGCAGGAGGTGGCAGCTATGTGGACATTGTGTTGTGAATCATAGTTAGGGGAAATATCCTAGCTCATAGCAGCATTTACCAATTGAAAATGCCATTTTTAGTTTTTGCGCTGACGGCAGATGTAATCTAACAAGAGAAGCCTGATCTGCTGGTCGGCAGCAGGCTCAGTGTGAGCCAGCGGTGCGTGCCCTGGCAGCCGAGAGGGCAAACCCCATCCTGGGGGGATCCAACACAGCCTGACCAGCCGGTCAAAAGAGGGGATGGATGATCCCGCTGTATTCAGCGTCGGTGCGGCCCCACCTGGAGTACTGTGCGCAGTTCTGGGCCTGTCGTGGTTTTCAGCCCCACACAGCCACTCGCTCACACCCTCACCCCAGTGGGACGGGGGAGAGAATCAGAAGGTTAAAAGTGAGAAAACTTGTGGGCTGAGACAAAGACAGTTTAACAGGTAAAGCAAAAGCTGCGCATGCACAAGCAAAGCAAAACAAGAAATTCATGCAGCACTTCCCATGGGCAGGCAGGTGTTCAGCCATCTCCAGGACAGCAGGGCTCCAGCACACCTAACAGTGACTTCAGAAGACAAATGCCATCACTCTGAAGATCCCCCCCTTCCTTCTTCTTCCCCCAGCTTTATATGCTGAGCGTGATGTCATATGGAATGGTCTGGAATATCCCTTGGGTCAGTCGGGGTCAGCTGTCCCGGCTGTGTCCCCTCCCAACCCCTTGTGCCCCCCCAGCCTGCTCGCTGGTGGGGTGAGAAGCAGAAAAGCCCTTGGCTATGGGTAAGCCCTGCTCAGCAGGAACGAAAACACCTCTGTGTTATCAAAACTGTTTTCATCACAAATCTAAAACATAGCCCCATACCAGCTACTATGAAGAAAAGTAATTCTATCCCAGCCACAACCAGCCCAGGGCTCCACCATTTAAGAAGGATGTGAAGGTCCTTGTATACATCCAGAGGAGGGCAACAAAGGTGGTGAAAGGGCTGGAAGTTTGGTGAAAAGGAGGCTGAGGGGCAACTTCATTACTCCCTACAGTTTCCTGAGGAGGGGATGTGGAGAGGGAGGTGCTGAGCTCTTCTCCCTGGGATCCAGTGAGAGGACGCATGGGAATGGTTCAGAGCTGCACCAGGGGAGGTTTAGACTGGACATCAGGAAGCATTTCTTTACCGAGAGGGTGGTCAAACACTGGAACGGGCTTCCTAGAGAGGTGGTCAATGCCCCAAGCCTGTCAGTGTCTAAGAGGCATTTGGACAATGCCTTTAATAACATGCTTTAACTTTTGGTCAGTCCTGAAGTGCTCAGGCAGTTGGACTAAGTGATTGTTGTAGGTCCCTTCCAACTGGAACTATGCTATTCTATTCTATAGCCCTTTGCCCTAATTAAATACAAGGGAGGATGAATGTCTCACTCAGTACTACCAGCCTTACTGTGACTTGGCTACACTGTGAGTGAGAAGGTATGTCATATATTCCCATAGGAATTTGAAGGGGAAAATATTTTGTGAGAATTAAGATCATGTTACTAAGCACAGCATAGTGATCTCAGTAATGTATGTATTCTTTGGGACACAGCTCTGAGTGTCTGGATGATTCTCTTAGAATTTCATGGATTCTCTTAATGAGCTTTCCTTCAAGGTGAATTTTATTTTTTTCTGTACATGCTTCAGTTTTAGCCAAGATAATTACTAGCTAATAAATGTTCATCAGCCCCATGAGGAAGGAATCCACTCTGCATGGTTAGTTACCCTCCTAATCACTCTGTTTTGTGATGCTTGCTTTTAAAGTCCGAGGGTGTCTTTACCTGGTGTACCAATTATTGCCAAAATAACCAGAGACTCTGCCTTGGGCAGTGTGGAGAGACAATTTGTTGAAAAGTACCAGTATGAATTTTGAAATTTGGAAGAGTCATTATGGTGACAAAGAACATAACTATCATCAGATTTGCTCTTCTAATTGTCATGCATGCACTGGAGGGAAACATAAGAAAATAGAACAGCAAATGATTTAGCTTTTGTAAAATTAGAATTCATAGGTTTGCTATATGACAGTGTATAAGGTCTATTTTTCAGTAAGCACCAAGCCATTGTCTCATTATTACCTGGCAATCAGCAGGTAAATTTCCTGCCATGCAGTCATTGATGGATATGGCAGGACTAGTTTTAGAATCAATTTAATAACTAAGGAGCAGACTGACCTAAGTACAGGGAGTATGTAGATAGCTTGAGACTAGATAATGATTACTGAAATGCCAGTGAGCTCTGGATTTAATAATTAAGCAGCAGCTATTGAAGAGATGACTGTATTCCTGTCTTTACTGCATTATAGTACATTGCTTTTCTGATTTAGAACAAACTGTACTAGAAAGTATTTTTAATGAAAACAGAGTAAATGCCAATGCCCGTTGAACCTATTTCTTCCAAAGGGAGACAATTTTCTATTATGTAAGTATCCTCTCATGTTCAGGGCCATCAGATCTGGAATACCGCGCTACCAGGTGGTAATTACAGAGACTTCTTCAACAGGCCAGTGATCCGTTTTGGTATTCTGCCCCTCATTTCCCATACTCGGAGGCCAAGATCAGCCAAGAAAACACCAGCTGTGTGAGAGAAAGAAGAGGAAGTATAGCAGTTTCTTTGGTGGTTGGTGACTCAGAAGTGCATACTGCGGTCAAACGGAGGTTTGCAGTGGCCCTCCGACCTGACAGTGAGAGGTGTCCAGAAATATTGTGACAGGCAGCCCGCTCTGGCATACTAATGTCTCTGATTAGACCACTCTCATTTCTCTGGAGTTCCTGGGGATGGAAGGAAAGAGGGAAAAATAAAATTACATGATCTGTTTCTAACTTGGGAGCCACAAGACTGGCATTACACTGCAAGTTTTGGATGTGTTTTAGTCTTCTTGCTGTTTGGATGCATAACTAGCCATCTCAGAGAAAGTCACAACATGGGTCTCCCCTCTGACAGCAGAGAAGCTCTCTGAGAGAGGAGAAGAAGATGGAATTTTGATCCTTTCTCAATTTAAGAGATTTTTTTCCCCTAATTCACCTCTAAGATGAGTAGTTGCCAGACTGATGCACTGAAATGCAGTCAGATAAGTAAGAGCGAGGAAGCTATGTTCCATGTATGTGGATTTTCTGGATCATCGTAACTCCCTTTGTATCCTCGTTGTCTGAGGGACCTTCAGCACTATTTTATTGCTCATTCTGTCAAAAATGCCCTGCCATGGCATCACCCCCTAGGCACTGTTATATTACCAAGATGCAAGACTGTTTTTTCTCTTTGGAGAAGAATTTTTAGCTTTTTTAGTTCAAAGTTAAGTGATGACTAAATATATCTTGGACAGTTACTTGCAACTGCAGCCTAAAAGACAGGACTTCATAATTCAAGTAATCCCTTTCAGTTCCTATAGCCATGGATAAGCTGTGAAGAGCTGGTGTTACCCAAGTTGTTATGTGTTGGCTCTATCTCTCAGCTGTGCTTTACTCTTGGACCATCAGAGCCAAGTCCATTTCCCCACCCACAAATTGCTCAGAAAGGGGGACTTACATCAATGGTTTTAATCATGACTACTTGATCTGCCTCCTTGGCTGCCTTCTCTGCAATTTTGACAGTATCATTGTCCCAGTCAACAAACTCCATGGCCATCATTCCTTCCACTGCACTGGGGAAAGAGTAAGGGGCAATGGGGAGTTGAGGACAAATGATGAGAAGATAAGGAAGGAAGGGAAAAATAAAACAGGAAGGGGGGAAAAAAGGTAAAGGAGAAGAGATTGTTAAAGTATCACAGTTGATAGATTCCTGCAGCAAGGGAGTTCAACTTGACAGGTCCAGGTACATGGCTCTTTCTTCCCTACCAGCAACATTTCATTTTCATTATCTTTTCCATTTGCCATTCTTTATAGCCACATTTTGCTATGCTACTTCCAGAAACATGTTGACTCAGGACTCACTCTGAAGCCTCCTGTTTGAGTGCATGAGCAACGTACAGTATGTCAGGGAAGCCCATACAACTGGAGATGTTGTTACGAGGGTAGTAGAAGAGGAATGTCAGACACATCTCATCCATGGTGCTTGGCCCACCCTGCAAAGACACAAGGATGACTCAGAGGTCTGCTGAGACACAACGAGGAGACTATTTCTCTTCAGGAAAGCACTCTTGTTCACAGCTCATGCAGATCTTGTCTGGTGAAAAAAAAAGGGTTTTTTTTTTTTTTTCCTGAAAGTTAGAAACAGAGGATCAAAGTATCCTCACAGGAGTCTGATAAATAGGTTGCTCTGTGGTTTTATAACTGAAATCTACTTATTCTCTCCTTCAGGAAAACTACCATATTTTTATTTCAATCTACAAGATCCCAAAATCTGAACCTTTGGGATTCAGGGAACTAACTGAGTGTGACATCCAGAGCAGAATTTTTCAGTTGATCCCTACTTTTGGAATGGGCCCAACGAAATCAAACAGTGTTGCTCTCTGTGAATATAAGCTCTGTAATCCTCTTTAGGTTTCACAAAACCTCTCAGTTTCTTGTGCACATTTCTAAATGCAATAATGTCATTAACTACTCTGCATGGCATATGCTCTAAAATAAGTTATGAAGCTTGAGCATGACAATAACTGTTTATGTGAGAAGTTCTGCAAAACTGGTGTCTGGTCTGAATAAGAAGAACTAAAAAGAATGTCTTTATGTTTTGAGAAGTGCAGATCAGATCCAGCTGCCAGATTATGTCAGTTCCTGTATTTGACTCCTGCCTGTCCACTAAATCCAAGTGTTCAATGATTGAAAATCAACTTAGCTGCAAGTTTTGCTACTTGCACTTGACATTTTGGGCAAGAGTTAGCTTGCATGGTATTAGATGCAAGATAGCTTTGGGATCTGTTCATAAGCCTGTATTAGGAGGGTCTTGCTGGAGAGCTACTATCCAGCTATGAAGCAACCGTGCAAGGCATGCCTCAGTATGTCTGTGATATTGTGTCTGACACAAGTTTTTACTAGGACTGTATTTGCTTGGGGAAGAGATATGTCTGCCAAAAAGATTTTAATGGTGATAAACTAATTATAAAAGCAATGGAAGATTTGTAGGTAGAAAAACAAACTTACAAAAGTAATCCCTGATCGATCCAGCGTCTGAAAATTGCATTCGACCAGGATCTCATCGCCCTAGGGAACACAGTAGGGCATACCATCAGGGCGGTACGGGCAAAGCACGCAAAACAACCGCTCACAACATGGGGAACCGGGGAACTGTGTGAAAACAATGGGCCACAGCCTGAGGTGGAAGGAAGGACAGAATATGTCGGTGTGCTCTGACACCTCTGGTACTTGCCACCTCCCCAGCCTGCCCACCCACGGCTACATCCCAGGGGAGGATCGTACTGGTTTGATTATGAGGATTTCTTTCATGTCCCGAATCTCCTGCAGTCTGAAGTCGTACTTATTGTCCTCACAGATGATCCTCAGCTGCTCACCATTCCTGGGGAAGACAAACAAGGGGAGAAAGTTGTAATGTTTCCAGGGAGGGCTGTGGAATAACCGATTCGTGGATGAAACAAACAGAGCCAAGAAGAATCCCCTCCAGAAATCATGCCTGATCATTTTTGTACCTAAATTCACAGAATGTATTTTCAGCAACAGTCAGTCCCAAACATAAACTTGAAATTTTTCACCCAACCCTCTTTGGTCTGGAGTCCAAATATAGACTTTTAAAATGTCAGTAATTGTTGTGCCTTGAAACTTTCGCCTTTCAGATGACAGTCTGGGATCCCAGAAGTAAGAACCCCAACACTTGCATTACAAAACACTGTCCTAAATAAAAAACCTCTCTGACCCTAGCAGAGTAGAGTTGGCAGGCCGTTTAGGACCTCTCTTGCAGATGCAGAAATATCACATGTGAATTCTTCCTTGCTATTTCTACAGTGCTTTGTGATATTTCTGCTTAGGTGGTCTCTGCTCTGCTTGAGCGCTGCTTCTCCATCCACGTTATGGGTCCTTAGATCTTGCTGAGTACATCCTCTGTGCACACTGCAAAGTGCATCAAGGCATCCAGCCCACAAATCCTTGTGGTGCTCAGGGCCAGGCTGTCCCAGCGGCTCTCACGCACCCTGCTTGCTTGTTGTAGGCTGGCCAGAGAGGGGAAAATACCCATCAGACAGTTGTTGGTCCCACTTTTTTGAGGTTTCCTTTGACAGAGCTTCTAGTCACTCTGCCCCACTCCTTGACATGCTGAGGAGTGGGTAGAGAGGTGCAGGGCCAGGGTGTTTAAACTGTGTTTGATTGTAGGGTGCCATTGGTGTTTAAGGATAACTAAGGAAGGCCATCTTCAAGGGCAGATGTCCCATTTTGGAACAACCTAGATTCTGCTGAATGATTTTTCGTATGTGTGCTTAGAAGCCAAACAAGACAACACCTGCCCTGCTCATAACTCAGCTTTGTATTGGTTGGGGGGTGGGGGGCAGGCACTCTCCTGACTTCCACAGCTTGCCTACAGTGTAGTTCAGATTCCCTGCATACCTACATGATCAACTCAGTATGTGTGGAGTTTCTGCAGAGTGAATCATCGTGTGAGGCAGTATGTGAGACAGTGCAGGGGTCTAGGGATTTGGTGTGAGAGCACAGCCATCTAAGGACCTGGCAATGCCAAAGTTTCCCCTTGCCATTCCGGATGGAACGCAGATCACACCCCAGAGTGTGCACCAGCTATGCCATGTAGACAGGCAGGGAACTTGATCTTGAAGGTGTCACAGTGAGCACTCTAAGATTAGAGTGTCGCTGTGACATCTTGGGCTGCACCCATATTGCTAAATATCATAGGATAGTGGCTTGTTCTCTGGCTCGCTGGCACGGACTAGGTGTCTGCCTCCCTATAACTGTCTGCAGCATGATGCTTGGCTCATGTTGGGTTATTCTGAAATTAGAAACCTAAGGAGGAGATAGGCATTATACCTATACTACCAAGCACTTAGTCCTCTGTGATACCTCTTTGGCCTAAAGCACAATTAATTTTTAATTCTGGGATTTGTTTTGTTTTCGAATTCCAAGTGGCTGAAGTAATGTTCAAATGCTATGCTGCGGACCATGACTGGCTATTTTAATAGCTTGAAACTGAGAATACATGCTTCACGGACTGGGGTGTGATCAGAGAGCACATAGAGGTGCTAAAGTTTTTACTGGGGGAGGATGGTGGAGGAAACTAAACCCAGTGTAGTTTTGCCCATGCAGCCCGTGGGAACTGGTAGATGCAATCCCCAGAGCTGTGCCTGCGTAGCCTTGGGTGAGTGTGGGTGGCAGGACCAAGCTATGCAAGGGAACCGTCTAGCAGGGGACTAGTGGGGATGAGCAGCAGTCCAGTGCTTGATCTCACCGCTTAGACCTGTTTTATTTAACAGGAAGCACAGTCGTGGTCTCTTACTTTCTCCTGAGCTGATCCTTCTTTCCCTAAGAGCTGGTTCTCTGTACTACAATTCAGACACTGCAGAGTCTCCTGCACTGGCAGACGGAAGGCAACTCACCTGGGAACGTCATTCTCATCTACTCTAGCCAAGAGGCAGGGACTGATCCTGCGGCATGGGCAGCAATACTGAGTTTCCTTCTCTTACCGGTATTGAGCAGCTTTCACTCCTCTGCCAGACAGGTGGGTGTGAAGCAAGTAGGCAAATACATGCAAATCTGGAACCAACATCCCATTCATCTGCAGTTCAAAATGAAGTGGGTCAGAGCCTGGCAATCAGAGCATAACACTATGTTTCAGGCCTGCCCATCAAGTCAAAAGCTTGATGGAACTCATATAAATGTCAGCTTAATTTTTTTTTTTTTTTAAAGGAGGTTTAAGACCATTTCCTTATGTAGGTCACTACTAACTGAAAGGTTGCTCTGGTGAGCCTTTCTGAAAATTGCTCTTCTGGCTTTAGGTACTCTGGCATAGTTGTCTGAGTCTGTGATATCTCATGCTGGGTACTGTAAGCATATCTTGCTATCAGCTACGTAAAAAGCAAAGGCAAGATATAGGAGAGGTAATAAGTTAAACATGCAGATACATGAACTCTAAGAAAGAGCAGATAACAGAAAGAGTAAAAGGAGAAAGTGTACGACACTGATCAATGGACCATTAAAAGAACCATCAAAATGTAAACCTTAAAAGGTTCAAAGAAAATCTTTGAAAATTGGTGAAAAGAAGAAAAACAAGATTACTACAGGTCTCATAAGAGGGGGCAAACCTATGGGTTGTTCATGGGGGATTGTGGGACTCTGTAAAATTTATGGGATATTCTAAGTGGATTGTGGGACTGTGCAAAATTTATTATCTTAGGGACACTTAGGGAAGAGGTCAAAGTTAGGGAAAGAGAGAAACAAACATGGGAAATGGAGAGAAGACGTGGAGACTCCAGTTGTACTTAAGCAGACTGCTGGTCAGTATGTTTGTCTGACCAAACCTAGCACCTGACTGCTCCAATCTAGACTATCTTATTAAACTCTGTTCCTAACTATTTTCTGGATGAGTGTGCTCTCTATACTGTGTATATATGTGTGCCTGTGGTTTTGGAGTGGGATCCTCCACTAGGCAACTTCAAGCTGGAAAGACCCAAGGTCCCGGGCACAGATGCTTGAGAGGACTTATGGTCTGGACCAGAAATTGGAGCAACCCCCGCAATGTGATCACATACAGGAGCTTGAGTGAGTGAGCGTATGGTGATGTTCCTCTAGTGAACTTTAAGCCTGATTAACCAGAGAGGAGGAGGAGGATTGGGTCATTTTTGTTCTCCATGCTCGTGCGGGTGTTGTTCGTGGTGCCTGTAAAGGTACAGTCCTCCTGTCCGTGTTGATCTGCTTGTGGCCAGCTGAGTCTGCTCTGTGTGTGTGTGTGTTTGGGTGGGATACGGGGTGTCTGTATCTTTGGAGTTTGCCCCCAGCCTCCGCACCAGCTGGGCCTGGGAAAGGGGAAAGTGGCAACCTCACATCTAGCCATCCTGGAGGGACCTGTGAATCCCCCTGGATCCCACAGTCCACCAGAGCTGATTATTGTTAGCAGCCTCTTGGCTGTGTTTTGAGGGATGTTAGATCTCCACTCTGGAGGTACCTTCTTGACCTGAAAGAGACCACCACATCCTTCCAGCCTAGTACCTGCCTTCCTGCACCAGTACCACACACCTGTGGTAGGACAAAGGCCTCCTGCATGTGGTGGAGAGGACCCCCTTGGGACTCTTGGGAAGTCACTACGTCCTTTGGGTTTTGTTTCCCTTTCACTTAGATGGGGTGGATGGGTATTCAAGCCACGGTTCTGACATGCTTACACAGCTCTCCTTATGCTCTTGGGCCAAATCTTGGGTATCTGCTGAGCAGTATTATTGGAAAGGATACTCATTTTGCAACATGCAAAAATGGAGGTTAAGATAGCACCCTGCACCAAACAGCTTTTGGACAAACCTAGAGCAAGATGAAAACCCAAAGTGAGAAAGATCAAGAAGGATTTCGTACAGCTTTCCCCACACTCACTTCATCAAACTGGCTGGAATTGCAAAGGCCATAAGATCTGTAGGATTCTGCCCCGGGAGGAATGAAATGCACAGGGAAAATGAAGACGCCTGTTTGCAGAACCCCCACATCATACTGCCGTAGCTCCGGAGTATAGTAGATTCGTACCCCTGAGCTGTCGATCAAGCCTGTAAAAGAAAAATAACCATTCCTTCAGCAATGACTCTGGAAACATTAGAAGTGGGGCCTGAAGCAACAGGACATAGCGTGTCCCTTTCCCAATCAGAGGCTGGGAGCAGGCACAGATTAAGAGGAGGACCTAAGCCCTCCACCCTACCCCCAGTGCTGTGGTCCACTGGAGTGTACAGCCTCGCAGTCGTGCAAGGCGCACGGCTGCACAGACCTTCGCTCATAGTGAAGATTCATCTGGATCCAGCCCTGCTCATAGTCTTAGACAATTCCCATAAAACCACTCCGTGCTTTTGTTTCCCCTTCTGTAAAATGATAGCAAATACCGTGGTGGCAATTCTTCATCACCTGCTATAGGGATTGAGTGCTGGAGGTCACAGTGGAAGCCTGAGGTGGTCTCATTAGGGTCTCAGGACTTCATCCTGACCCTTGGTACCCGTATTCCTCCCACAGCCACTCTGTCCCTTCCCACCCTGCTCCTTTTTCCCATGATGTCCACATTTCCCTGACATTTTCCCTAACACTCCTGCTAGTATCACAGCAGGAAGATGTGCTCAGCTTTTTCTATAGTAAGATGTGTCTAATCTAAGCAGATATAACTGTCTATGTTTCTAAAGTTAAAGTTCTTTAACCTAGTCCAGTCTCTTCTTACTGTCCTGAGGGTTGTACCAAGCAACATATGGAAGTGTTTCGTGCAGAAGCTGGTTTCTAGAAGGCTTGTAGGTGAGGTCTGAGGCCTCCATCCTGAGGCTGTTCTTTGTCAGACAACTGCTCAGCGTTACTCACCTGGTAACAAGTCAAAATTGCTGTAATGGATTTCTAGTCGGACGTACTGAGGGTCCCAAGGTGTCCCTATGGAAACCGCAGCTTCATCTGGAAATTGATAAGACTTGTGGAAAGAGGAAGACGAGGAATAAACTTATATGAAGTAGTTAGTTTTTAACTCTTCTTTGGTGTTTCTTGATTGATAACTTACAAAAAGAAAGTTTTTATTTTCTTGCGTCTCTGAATATTTGCTTAGACATTGTTAGGAATCAAAATGTTGTGGGAAATCCTGCCAGTTCCATTTCTTTTCCTTCTGAATTGGAACAAGGAAGAATTTTCAAAATCTATTTTTCATTTATCTTTTTGATTGGTTTCATTTTTATTTTTATACTATATTTAATAGGAAATTATTATAGTATGTGTACACTCTTGCAGCACATTTCATATCAGTATGGGCACTGCATAACATAAAATCTGAATAAAACTCGTATAAGGGTTTTGTCTAAAACTTATCTCCTTTCTCTCTCCGTCCCCAGGTACGTGCATGCTATAGAAATACAAAATACATTTTGATCTGAAGGGCACAAGATAGATGCTAAAATTTGTGCAGCACTGACTTCTAACTAGGCCACTCAGTCAGAAGGACCAATTTCACTGAACTTTTAATTTTACTCTGCTGAAAAAGAGGCAGAGCCAGTAGAAAAAAAAACCCCAGAAAATAGGTACACTTCTAGCTGTTATGCAAGATCAGTGTGAGGAGAATTTTGTGAAATTAATGGCAATGTTATTATTAAAAGGTCAGAATGAAAGCCTTAGTATGTGACATGTGATACTTGTTTAATGTAGATGTGATAATAAAATACACACATACGCAGAGTATCGACAACTACGTAGAAATCGCCAGCATCACCAGATGCAGCAGAAGTAGTAGTTGAGTGGGGACAGTATGAGGAAACTTCCCCGGTCTGGTTGGCCCTGTTCTATGGGGTCTTACTGGACAAGCTGCCAACAAGGGTACTACTGTTCATAACAAGAAATGGGGAAGGGAATGGGCCCTGCAGACTCACCTCCCCTCCGACAGCCCAGCCCACAAGCACCTGAGAGCACAGGGCAAAATCTGGATTGGCTCCATAGCAATCGTCTATGCCACTGGGTAACACGCTGGCGTTGCCACAGGCATAAACAAGAATATGATGAACCAAGGTTATGTTGTGGGGTGTTATTACAGGTTCGAACTGTAACCAAGAGAAAGAGCCAAAAAAAGTTATTGTAAACCCTAAAATATTTCTTTCCCAAGCAACCAGAAAGAGCAGTTAACCATATCTTAGGTAAACAGAGAGAATCTGATTCGCAAAATGGATGGTAAACTGGATGATGGTTTATCTACTCATTTTGGTATGCACCCAGCAGAGTCCATTTTTCCAGAAAGGATTTGCATCTTCCTTTAAAGCGCCTCCCCTTAATCAGAATCACAGGGGTGTCTATTTGACCTGTTATGCTGGGCAGTGTGGTTCCAGATTAGAAATGTAAATAGTTTACCTCATACACCATTTTCTTGCCTGCAAAGCAAGATAAGGGACTGTATTGGTTTTATGTGGCAAGGTTTTGGTAGCGGGGGGGGTTACAGGGGTGGCTCCTGTAAGAAGTTGCTGGAAACTTCCCCTGTGTTCGAGAGAGAGCGAGCCCACACCAGCCAGCTCTAAGACGGACCCGCCGCCGGCCAAGGCCGAGCCCATCAGCGATAGTGGTAACGCCTCTGTGATAACATTTTTAAGACGGAAAAAAAGTTGGGACAGTGAAAAAACAGCTGCCAGAGAGAGGAGTGAGAACATGTAAGAGAAACAACCCTGCGGACACCAAGGTCAGTGCAGAAGGAGGGGGAGGAGGTGCTCCAGGCGCCGGAGCAGAGATTCCCCTGCAGCCCGTGGTGAAGACCCTGGTGAGGCAGGCTGTCCCCCTGCAGTCCAGGGAGGTCCACGGTGGAGCAGATCTCCACCTGCAGCCCGTGGAGGACCCCACGCCGGAGCAGGTGGGTTCCCGAAGGAAGCTGTGACCCCGTGGGAACCCTGCGCCGGAGCAGGCTCCTGGCAGGACCTGCGGATCTGTGGAGAAAGGAGCCCACGGAGCAGGTTTTCTGGCAGGACTTGTGACCCCGTGGGGGACCCGCGCTGGAGCAGTCTGTGCCTGAAGGACTGCAGCCCATAGAAGGGACCCCACGCTGGAGCAGTTCGTGAAGAACTGCAGCCCGTGGGAATGGCCCACGTTGGAGAAAGTTCGTGGAGGACTGTCTCCCGTGGGTGGGACCCCACGCTGGAGCAGGGGAAGAGTGTGATGAGCCCTCCCCCTGAGGAGGTGAAGCGGCAGAAAATAACGTGTGATGACCGTAAACCCCATCCCTGTCCCCCTTGTGCCGCTGGGGGGGCTTGGTGGAGAAATCTGGGAATGAAGTTGTGCCCGGGAAGAAGGGAGGGGTGGAGGGAAGGTGTTCTGAGATTTCGTTTTATTTCTCATTTACCTTACTCTGGTTGATTTGTAATAAATTGAGCTAATTTTCCCTAAGCTGAGTCTGTTTTGCCTGTAACGGTAATTAGTGAATGATCTCTCCTGTCCTTATCTCGACCTGCAAGCTTTTTGTTATATTTTCCTCTCCCCTGTCCAGCTGAGGATGGGGGAGTGATAGAACGGCTTTGGTGGGCACCTGGCATCCAGCCAGGGTCAACCCATCACAGGGACCTTGATCTCAGGTTCACTATAATTCACTGCTCCCTCAGCTGTACCAAAAGTACTATAATCGAGATAGTTTAAAATAAACCCCGCAAATAACTTGTATCTGTTCATTAATCACCAAACTTTTTACCAGCACTGGTGAGATCAGGCATCAGAATCCTGATGTTACAAGAACTGACTAAAACTCCTGAGTTTGTTCTGTAGAATTACCTGTTAAATGCTTTTTTCCAGTCCATGCAAAGTCTTTCTTATGAAATTTTGCCTTATGCTGTTGCAGCGAAACATCTGTTTTTAAACATTCAAAACTCACAAAACTAAGAAGGGTTGCTTGACCTTGAAGCAAAGTCTTCTTAATTTGAGAAGTAAGCTAGGCTTGCTTTGGAAAGTTCCTGTTTCTTTCCTTTTCTCTTCATTTTTGCATATTCAATCTTGAAAACAGGACGGCAAAAATGTTAGTTTTGCCTTTTATACAAATATTCTTAGCAATCTCCAAGGACAAAAAGTCCTTTCAATATAGAAAATCCTGGAGGATCCCTTTGCTCTCAAAGATACCAACAGGTAACATGGCCTGAGCTCACTACACTGAGACATTAGACTTGTAGCAAGGTTTCTTCAGGTGTGATGTACATAAAGACAAAGGTACTTCCAAAGCTAGAAACAAGACAGAGCTTATCTCCACACGAGCCAGACAAATTAGCCAGCTCATCCTAATGGCAGTGAAGGACAGACGGAATGCTCCCAAATTTATATTAAAATTCTGTAAAAGACAGATTTGTACACATGATTGAAGGAGCAAGTCTGTCCTGTCCTGCTTTTCCCCAGTAAGGCAGCGTGCAAGTTTACCTTGTAGATATGGTGTTTCTGCTTGACCATGGGCAGTGGGATAAAGGTACAGGCATACATGGTTTCTTCAACTGGGACAGCAAACTGGAAAAGAAACACGCAGGAGTCACCTGAAGGTTCTCCTGGCAACTCACTAATGTGCACAGGGAACTGGAGAAGCCAAAGGGAGGCAGTGCAAGGAGAAGGAGACCCAGAACTGGAGGGAGCAGGAAGGATGATGCATTCAGCAAGCAAGTGCTTGGATTTTGGTTGCAATAAGTGAGAGGATTAAAGGGTCAGGAAGAGGAAACTGTATTCTGGTGAAGGGCAAACACATTTGTCAGCTCCAGCAGGTCTTAAATTCTTTTTCTTTCAGATTTTTTCTGGGTTTTTTTCCCAAAAGGGAATTGTATTACTAATTTGCCTCTTGTAACATGAACCGAGCGTGGGAAACATCCATCCAGTTCAATCAACAGTTTTAATTGCTGGTTTTCTGGAGTCACAAGCACAACACATGATAGCACTAATCCCACAAATCTTTACATAAAAATAGTGCCCCTCTTTACTATGGAATATTGCCCAAGCTGATCAGCAGATTCTGCTGCATCTTGAGTGAGTGCTGTGTGGGCTGGTGCTGTTTAAAGAAGGAAGGTGTTAATGCAATACCACACTAAGCTGACACTTTTGAACTCCATTTGACAAGGATGGCACATGTACCACGAGGCAATGCTAAAGGGGGCTCCAGCTTTGCTGGTAAATCCTTATATCTGACACTGAGATGCTGCATAAGTTAATAGTGGAGGCAGTGCACACAGTAGTATGTATTGCATTTTCTGAGCTCTTAGCCAGAATTCTCTCAGAGCATTTAAATGTATACCCATCATTTCTCTTCTCTGTGATATTGTGTAGTTCCTATGAAACTAACATGGGAAGCAGTAAATATCTTCAGTATATTATAGATATTTTTATACGGTCTATATGGATGGGACAATAGACCTGTATACGTATATGCCTAAGTTAATAATTAACTGCAATTCAGTCTGTGTTTGGCTCTAGTCAGGGGAACTCTATAGTCAAGGGAACAGGCAACACCTTATAGCATTTTCCTAACAAATAAGCCCTTTACCCTCCACACATCAAGCCTTCCATTCCCACTTCATTCCCACCCTTGCTGGCTCTATTTGCATGTTTCCAAGATCAGACATGTCCATCTTTTGACCTGTGCAATGCAAACTTCCAGCATGGGCATGATCAACTTTGCAAAGAAAGGCAGAAGAAGGGGAAATTTTTGACATGCTAAGTAAAGGTCGTGTCCAATACTTACATTGTCCAGCCTCAGGTCATAGGTGAAGAATATTTTGGGGTCAGTTAAGTCAGATGGGCCTCTGTACCTCATCAAGAAAACAGATTTGGAAAATCTTTGGCCTTCAAAGAATTGGACTGTGTCATCAGTGCCAAATGCAGTAATGAGGCGTGCTGTGTCCATCTGTAATGGGAGTGTTTCACTGGAAAATCTCCATCATTCCTTCCCATCAACCACACACATGTGTATTCACCCTACATCACATGACTGACACAACTGCACACATATTAAAACTCAATTCACATACTAACCATGTGCAATTAGAAGTCACCTAAAATAACATAACTGGGCATATTTGGTACACACCCAGACACTCAAGACAACATGTCAGAACACACAACAGAAAGTAAGCAGTGTAACACACAAGATTTGTCTTGTCCAGACAGACACATAATGTTTTTTTTCCCAAAGAGAGAGTGCTGGCTGGAAAAGACACAAGCAAAACTGTACTCACTGTCATTTCACACACATTATTAAAGTATGCATGGATTTAAAGTGCTGGTATGTGAAATGAAAGAAAGCTGAAAAAAAGACTGTGAGGGATTCGATAAAGATTTTAGAACTTGCATCACTTTGGTTTTAAACGTTCAGATACTGAGTGTCTGGATACTGTTCTCGCTGTGAGAGCTGTACAATAGAGCTAAAGATCAGATTTTCAGATCTTTGCATTTTCTGGAGCAAGCAGATGCAGTTCATTTATTTGTATATACTGTTAATGCACTTTGGGCAATTTTTACAAAGAATTACTAAGGGACTTTTACACAAAAAGCTGACAAAACTGTAGTCCCTTGATTCCCCATCAGCAGCTACTGTTGAGCACGAATGCGCTCAATGATCCGCCTGGACCTGCCCCATCATGTAAGGACAGCAGCAACCATGGAAATCTGTAGCTTCTTCCCATTCAGAATGGGATTATATTTCTTTCAATTAGTAAAGGTCATTAAGGTTTGTGACTACAAAGACATCTAGCCAGTCATTTGCACATGTATTTGAACTGCAGAAAAATGGTGAATATGCACTGAATTCTGGACAAACATTTCTGAGTGGGCTAAGCCTTGGATAATGCCGATTTACCCAGAGCTCCCTCAAGTAAAGATGAAACTGTGTAAACAGTGTCTATATATGCAGAGTTCTGAAATTGTGTGCGTTCATATGCTTGTGAACCTTGGTAAAGCATATTTTTGAAAAATCTCTGACTTAAAATACCAGTTTGGTTCGCTAAACTTTTAATGTCAGTCAATACCAATACCTTCTCTCTTCCAAGACAGAAGGACTGAGATTATAAAAACTTTCTGAACTTGCTAAACACAATTCTTACCAAAACACTGCCTTATATTAGGCAAGCAAAAATTTTATCTCCCACACTAGATTGGTTTTTTTTGTCTGGCAAACAAAAGATGGACAGAGAAATGAGCAGGATTTTCAAGAGCTGTGTTCAAGCTTAAGAAAATGTTGAGATTTTTATCTTCCCAATTCTTTGATGGAAAACATTATAAAAAAACCACCAATGACATCAAAATAGTGCCCTTGAAATTGGCATTATAAATGTGGCTATATGGTTCCGTGTATTTCTTTATATTCCGGTTAGTGTACTGTTGTGAGAAAAACCTGTCATTCTCAGATCTGATCTGGGGGATCTGGGAATACAGTGGGATGCGAGAGCAGGTTTGTTTGGGATGTTGCTTGAGCAACCCCCTTCCTTACTGTGATATCCTGGTCATTGGGGTCACACGTCCTTAGGTGGCGTTTGAACAGCACGGTGGTGGAGGTCTCATTCTCTGTCATTGACAGCAGTTGGTAGTCCTGGCTCCCATCTTCCTCAAGGGTTGCCTCATCTACTATATGACAATCCTGGAAAAGGAATAGTGGTCAAAGCAAGAGAGAGAAGACAAGAGCTTCCTACGCTCCAAGAAGTCGTGTTTCCAAGTTCCACTGGTGGGACCTCAGCAATGACCAAAGCATGTCATTCTCCAAAAAGCTCCTCTGCTTTCACTGGTGATTTCGACAAACCAATGGAAGAGAACTAGCATCCAGTCCTTGCTATATCCACCTGCTCAAGGAAAGAGCAGCCCCTGGGTCCCATCGCCCAGAGGATGACCTGGATAGGATGGAAACTAGAGGATCTCCCCTGCTTCCCGAGAGAGTGACTGCTGAACGCTGGGACATCTTAGTGCGTCTGGCTCAACCACACAGGGTGGGAAGTAAAATAAGCAGGGGTAGTTCAGAAGTAAAATATTTTAGGCATACCAAAGCTTCCACTTGAACTTTTAGGCTTTCTATACCACCTGGAACCTGGGCCTGGTTGTGGATGCAAAGCTAAGCTCTCCTAGGAACTACGAGCTAACCAATGGTTTTAGCAGCACAGACATAGTGAAAAAGACAAATACTGCATGACTGAGAGCATCAAATGCATTTGTTACCTGGTAAAAAGGCACAGAAACATGAGGCAGTTTGAAAAGCATCTAAATGTCTAGTTCCTATAGAAATCTCACTGGGAACAGAATGGGCCACAATAACTGCTGCTTTGAAAATATGAGGTGAAAAGGTGGGACTGTACACACAGCTGCAGGAGGGGAAGACTGACTGAGATCGCATCATATTTTTGTGGCAAATGAGTTCAGACGACCAGAAATGAGAAGGCAGCGGCTGCAGACAGGATGAAAATCTCTCCAAGAGAAACCTGAAACATAATAAAGCAAATGTCTCCCTAATATACAGCTGTTAAGTGCTACATTGAAAAGTTTTGCTACAGTACTCAACTTTGGGGAGATAAAAGAGAAAAATTTTACCAGACAACAGTCTGGTCAAGAAAGAATATTTTTATGTGAAACTTTCTGGTATTTTTTCCTCCCATCTCTGTTCCTTTAAGTGATTATTTCAAAACCTGCTTACAGCTTTTGCCAGATTTCCCAGTATCTCCTCTAATAGTCTTTCTTCTTCTTGAATTTATCTATGGATTTGGACTTTCAGAATACTCTAAGCAATTTTCCTCTAAACCCAAATGCTCAGTTTACATAGGGACACATCATAGTTTGAAAATACAGCTTAAATTTTCCTACTGTTTTGAAATACCTGTTGCACTCTTTCATTAAAAGATCCAAACTCAAAGACAAGTAGTCTGCAAATGAGCTACTTTGAAATAAATAAAATATTTAACATTAAATATACCTTATGAAAGAGGAAGGCAGTAAACAACTGATAAAAACCCCTGCCTTTGTGAAACCAAGCCTTTTTCGCTAGTTTCTCATCCGTTGGACATTACTCAGATAATGACTTTGTTATGGTTGTAGTAAAGAGGAAAACTAAAACAAAAACCAAGGATGCAAGACAGAGAGGGTTAGAAGGAAGAATGCAAATGGAAACCCCCACTTAAACTCCATTTACAGTAACTAGCATATTTTTTCTTCAAACTGTCTCTTCCATGGGTTCAGTTGATGTGCTTTACAGCCTACTGAGCAAATGTGGATTTTTGTAGTCATTAATGTGCTTGCTTACTGGAATGTCTCCAGACCTAAATAATTGGGAGATATTTTCTGACACGTAAAAGAGTTGAAAAAACCTAAAACTTGTATGGGACCAAAATTGTTTTCTAATATAAACAGAGAGTTTCGGCTACCAATGCAGAAAAACATTGAAAATGTTAAATATCTCTTCTGAAAATAATGAAATATTTAATATTTTTGAAACCAAACACTTCAATTTTTCATTTCAGGATGTTATTTTAGGAGAAATTAAATTCTTTGGTTTTACCCAAAATCACTTTTTAAAAAAATCATTATTAAAAAATAAAGAACAAGTGTTTCTTCTAAATTTACCATTTTTTTTCCTGTAGTCATTCACAGCCAAAAATTTCCTGCCTGTGTCACAGTCATAAAAAAGATTTCAAAACTGGGTGTTACAAGAATGGTTTTGCAACCAACGACCACAAGTAAGGCTGGCTACCTCGCCCTCTCCAAAGTTCACCCATTTTAGACAGGCACCCAGACATATTTCATGCAAAACACATTTTACTGTTGTGTGAAAGGGGAACTGAAAACAGCTGAACAAAATAAAACCACTGTGACTGGTAAACACTTCATCAGTGTAAACTCTTTCTTTCTGTATCTGAATAACATTAAACTGCCTTTTTCTCTTTCACAATTAAAACAAAATAAAATAAAACAAGACCCTAGGTTTTTTTATTTAGCACCCTCAGTGGCATTTTGTTCCTCTAAACTCCAGTTGTTTTAACATCAGGCATCTATCATTAGAGGTTGCCTTTACAGACAATGGAAAAACCAGCAAGTCCCAAGGATGTCCTATCCTATTCCTAAGGGAGACATTTAAGATCATCAGGAAGAAGCAACCTTTGGAGGTGAACACGTCTCCGCTTACTACAGAGGAAAACAAGTAAATCAACCTTTGAAGAGCTTCAGTGAGGGAAAACATGGGAGTTTCACATCTGACTCCTGTCTGAACTGACATCTGGTTTGGGTGAATCAGAAGTTACACTCCCAGTGGCCTCTTCTAGCTTCATGGTGGGTGATTGCTTCAGTCATATCTAATTAATTCTAGTTGTGGTTTTCACTTGCAGGTGGGATAAGCTTATTTGCCTAAACATCATCTAGTGCCAGCTGGGATACCATAGGGTATCTCAGGTAGCTGCATGGGGCTAGCAGGCATGACACAGGACCTGCAGAAGACCTGGGTTCTTCTGGACTGTCAGTCAGAGGCCAACTAAGGATCTCAAATGGCCTCGGACATCTATCTTTAGCCAGTTGAGCCCATATGCTTTCAAACCAATATACTTGGAGCATGACCCTTGTCAAAGGGGGATGCAGAGGATGTCTTTTCAACTTACGGAGAAGTAGATGCTGCCATTTGGGAAGACACCTCCTATCACAATGTCAGATCCAGGCAACTCTCCGTGAGGGCTGAATCCAAATGCCACCCAGCCAGTTGTACGGACCTGCAGCTCAAATGTCATCAGCTCCTGTTCGTCATGGTCCCAGCGGAGGTAGACCATGTTTGAAGGATCCAGGAAGATGGAGAAACGCAGCAGTGGAGGTGCAGGCTGACAAGAACAAAAGCATGAGAGGAACAAGAAGAAGAGCATCCCCTTGATTCCTGAGAAGAGAACTGCCATCATCAACAGGACCGCTGCAGTTTCTGAGTCTTGCTGATACCTTAGGCAGCTATTCTGCTATGAGGGGCCCAGTTTATATGGAAGTGCACGAGGCTGGGCCTGTTGCCAGAGAGGAGGAGTGGAAACTGAGTGTTCTATATCCAATTTAACATGTAAAGTTCAACACTTTACATAATATGCCCTGGCACCCTGCCTCAGTGAAACGTACTGGGTGCTAGGCCATCCCATATACATCTTAAAACATTTTTAATAGTTGCTTTGTACTACAGAACCAAAAAAAAGCAACAAAGTGTTTACCTCCTACCCAGTACTCCTCAGGATGGGTGAATGCCGGCTCTTCTCGCCAAGGAAAAGGGGCTCTACTGACTAACTTGCCTTTCTCTTGCAAATGCTGAAATGAACCCTGGCTACGCCACCCTATTGTCTGGTGTGGTGACTATTGGCAAGCTTGTTGGAAATGGGCTGAGGAGTCTTAGTGCCATGGCTTATCAGAGGGAGCTGCTGTGGCACATAACAGGGGCTCCTGTGGTAGCAGCCTGGACTGTAGTGGAATAGTAGAATAAGAAAACCACCTTTGCTCCATGCACTGCACCTTGGTGGGAGTGAGTGGAAGGAGAAAAGGGCATCATCTGTTGCCCTGCCTAAGACCTTTCAGCATAATGACATGAAAAACAAAGAACCCCAGCTGGTTTCCAACCGGTTCTGCCAGAATTGCCTTGTGCAACTTACCTCCAATTTGCCCACTTGCATAATCCACTACAAAACATAGCCCGGGTCTGTGGATTTTGAAGGATGTGGTAGTTTATTCTTATTTACTTGCTAGGAAAGCCTAGAAAAGCCCATTTGTATTAATCTGCTGAGACAAGTGCTCACAGAACAGGAACAGAGAAGGAGAGATATCTAATCTGATCTTCAGGGACAGAGCTTAAACAGATCAAACTGCATACAGAGTGCTTAAATCCCAGGTTATGTTGCTGACAGTCTTGCTGTAGGCAGCAAGTTATGTGGTTTCTTTTGTGACTTATGTAATACAGTGCCAACAAGTTAAATTTTTCTCTGCTCCAGAGAGGCTCTCGACACTGTTTTGGGGGAACTAGGCAGGGCTGAGGGATAGGGTAATGCAAAGTGAGTATTGCAAGGCTAGGACAGCACAGGGATATGAAAACTGAGGGACTTCAGCTCCTATGTGGGGAGAACCAAAGACAGAGATAATGGTGACGTGGGGAGGGAAAAAGGTAAGGGAATCTGCACGGCTGCATTAGTGTGCTTTGCAGAGCTGCTGGTGTGAGAAAATTTCACCGTTGCTGGTTCTCCTTTTTTTTTTAAGCAGAAAATCCCTTTCTCACATGGCCGGGAGCGTGAGATTAGGAGATGCAATTGAGACACTGCTGGAAGACATGACTATTCCAGGATTACAAGGAGGGATGGTTTAGCTGTGTGACAAAGATCAGAATTGCATGGTTTCTTTGATGGAGCAGGATGTGGTGGTTGCATGCCACTGCTGAGGGGCGTGGGAGAGATACCCAGGGACAGGAGGATACCACAGATTGGCAGTGAGCAACGTGCCAAAGAAGATTATAAAATTATAGACGACCTGAGTAGAGGAAAGAAGATAAAAACTGCTTCCTTAAAAAACTAAGTGCTCGTACAGGAGCCAAGTGTGAGAAGAAAGAGGAGAGTCAGAACCACAGGTTGTAATGGCACCTCTGAGGACCTGCCTCAGGCAGCAGACAGAGACACAGAGAGAGAAGAGGAAAGCGGTGATGTTTCACTGAGTTTTCTCTCTGGGGATTACAATGATGTACAACAAACTCAGGAGATGAAGAATGATAAATGCTATGCCCAGCACTCTTTTGAAATGACCCTGAAGGCTCCTCTGCAGAAATCCTTCGCTGGCAGCACACACGTCCCTGACACCCAGCCAACTCCAACCCCGTGTCTCCCCAGCTCAACAGCTCCCTGTTGCAGTGCAGGGTAGGAAGCATAGGATTCCTGTTATAACCAGTTGAAGTAATGTCAGTATTTCATTTCACAAAATTTGACCTTCTGTTGAGGTTATTTAACACCTTTACTTGTTCTTTTAGGCCAATTTTTAACAAAATAGTCAATTTTACAACAAAAAAAAGTCACAGAGTCTTGTTTTGGAGATGTGGAAAGCCATGCAACCTTCACCTCAAAGACTGCAAGCTGTCAGAATTGGATATCCAGTCAAAGGGATTTATTTAGGTTGCCTTCATGATCAGTGGCAGAGGGAGCCTAGACTAACTTAGATCAAACATATATTTTTTAAATGACTTAAGTGACATGGAATGAATCCAAAATGCAGCATTTCTTAAACCCTTTAAATTTCTTCTCATTTTTTTAGTATAAAGCTAATCACTGATTTCAATACATTTAGTTCTAATCCCCCCAAACTCAAATGTAGTGTGAAAAACCTCAAAATCTTGCTGAAGATTAGCTATGACACTTTTAGGGAAGGATTTAATAGGAGAGTAACATGCCTAGATATATAGAGGTCTAAACATACACAGGTGCCTCCATATTTGTAAGCTCTCAGTGGGGCCCTGAATTAGGAGACCTAATCCAGTTGCCCACACATAGATGTCTAGTGCCCTTTGAGATGCCCACTTGTATTTCACGTGGCCTCACCTGCTGCTCCAGGAGGGCACAGGTTTCCTGCCATACCTGTCTCATCTCTCTCAGCTCTGTGTGGATATCTTCAGTCACCAGGCCATCTAAAATAGCTAATTATGCACATATTAAGACAAGAGATTCATGCCTGCAGTGACAATAAAAAGCCTGGACAACAGATTGGTATCTCCTCAAAATGAAGGATTCATGAGGGAGAAAGGTAGCATTTTAAAACCAGCTACTTCTGCCAGTGTTCATGTGTAAGGATAGTCAACGAAGCCTACCTCTAATAATGTTGACTCTTCTCCTGTGATGGGTGATAGGAACAAAACTAAATATTGCTCTTTAAAATGGTTTAACTTACCATTTTCTAACTTTATCCTTCATTTTATCAAGGTGTTAAGAACTACTGCTCTGCAGCTATGCTCAGACTAAGATGAAAATCTACTTTTTCTACTTTTTTGGGGGGGCGGGAAATATGAAAATTATGAACAAATGTTATATTTTGGTTTAGAGCAAAATGGTGGGAAGATCACTGCCAGTTAGACAGTAAAGGGAACAACAGTAAAAGCAGTAGAGTTGGTTACTTATTTTTCAAATGAAGTATTTTTCTCCAAAAATGTGGACTTACTGAAACCACAGGTTTTTACATAGACATACCACACTGCCAACAGTTTGTCAGGGAAGGCTTTCAGTTCCAAGTGGAATTAGGGACTGAAAAAAAGAGAAAAAGAAAAAAACTGCCCAAATGAGCTAATAAGAAAGGACGTTTGGTAGGTTGGTATCCAGCTTCTGCCATGTGTTGTGGTATTTGGAGGAAGGCTTGAAGCTGAATCCTGTATCTCAAGTCAATACACAGTCAACAGAATATCCACTATTTTGGCATCAGTTCATTACCCCTCTTTAAAAAGTCTTAGCTATATTACCCAAGGAAACATAAAAGGAGGATGTTAATGAAAGGCAAGTGAAAGGACAGTGGCAAAGGGAATGCCCTGGGTGAAAACGAATGGGTTGTAAGCATCAGCAAGAAGCAGGGCATGTCAGTGGGGGAATCAAGGTTTTCAAGACTAGAATAAGCGCAGGTAGCTCAACTCTGTGTCTCATGCCCAGAACAAGGTTTGCTTGATAGAACTTTTTGCAGTGCTTGCAATAATTATAACATTTCCTGTTCCCTGAACAAGGCATATGGGTACCCTGCAAGTGTGTAGCTTAGCATGTGTATTAGCTTATCTGCTGAAAAGGGAAGTAGCAAGGCTGCATTAGAGAACTAATTATGTTTCCCGGTTCTCAGCAGTTCAGATTTCAAGTATGCCAGATACTTCTTGTCCCTGCCCATCTTCATCCTTCTCAATGACTGTGTCCTCTAGAAAGCCTGAAGACAGTGCACGACTACTTTCATTTGGGAAATGTATTATGATGCATTATATTGCTCTATGAACTGCTGCAGTTTAGCTAGCTATGCTTTGCAATGTGGTGCACAGTACCGTATCATACTGAGATGGGTGCTACCTTCTTATACGACATTGTATATGTTATTAAATTATGCTCGCTATTTGGAGTAAAATTAACCAGCAGGTTTAAAAATGGCTGGAGACTGATACCCAGACAGATACTCTAATGGAGTGATAACTTGAACCTTTGGTAACTAGGCTAAAAGTATCCCTGCATTCAGCACTATGCATTGCTGCACTTCTTTGACAGCCCTCCTTTTCCACGTTTAGATCCACCCCAGATCCTCTAAGTTTCAAAAAGCTGTAGACTTAGTGAAAGATGGTGCCACGCTGACTTACCTTTTGCCACACATCTGCAGGACTGCTTCTACCAAATCACACGGGGAGCCTGTAGCAAGAAGTGGAGGAGATATAGGCTGCTTATTGAGTAAAGCATGCAATCCCGAAGGAAAAGTGCTGGCATAGGGGAGGGTTTTTCATGAGCTGCCTTGTTTAAAGACTTCACCTTTGCTTAACATAATTTCTCAGCTCTTTCACCGCTATTGACTTGTTTTTCCATTGCAGTGTTGCACAAACACTCCTGTTCCTGCAGTTGTCCAACTCCAGCTGTGAGAAGCCCTCCCCTTCTTCACATGCTGAAAATCCTGGATGCCCTGAACAAAACTCTGAGGATAGAGAGGTGATCGTTCTCTTTATCTTAAGTGATTTGCAAAGTGGGCTAGGAGGGAAAGAAGCAGTACAACAGCATGTGAGGGATATTTAGGGAAGGGGGACTTGTAGGACTGTAGTTCTTTTGTCCCCTTTCCCTTCCAAGACTTCAGAGGGGTGACAAAAGCAAGGTTGAAGGCAGGGGCATCATAGGTTATGGATAAAGGCCTTTTGGAACAGGTATAAACAACACAGTGCCTACATAGTCATTTTGCTGACAGACTTGTCATTTGAAAGCTAAATGCACTTGAAAAGGTAGAGGGTTAAAGACAACCAGTTCCCAGGCTGACAAATTGGCTTTTGCTATCTCACAGAACACATAGGAGGGCACATGCACACCTACAGCCACAAAAATTTATGTCTGCTGATAAACCCTTGCACTGTAGACCAGGAGTAATCAGCAGGGTCTCTACTTGTGCAGGTCACCTGGACAGGCAGCAAAACCAGAGATTCCTTTCTAGTGGGAGGATCATGAGAAGAAGCAAAGAGTTTGTCTGAGCAGTGCGTTGTCTGGAAATAGGCATGGAATGGTGAGAATGAGAAGTGTCCCCTGCTGCGTGACTCCGGCCATGCCCCAGGAAGCAGGAGCCCAGCTACCACCCATACGAACACACAGGATCCCACTAAAGAAACTCTCAATTATTACTGCTTGTTTCTTCCTAGCAGAAGCAACAATTCAGTCAATGGCCAATCTTTTGGATGTGAAGAACTAGCAGTTTTAATGTGCTTAAATGATAAAGAACGACTGTAACACTTTTTTATTGTGCAACCTAGTTCCCTGTGTATAATCTGCATTATGTCCATCCCATACAGTGCAGCACCATGCGGATACTGGTGCTGATACAAAGAAACTCCAATCAAGTAAAAGACAAGACTGGGTGTTTTGTTGGAAATAATTCTTAGTGCTTTGTCTATTCGATGCTCCTGTTAAACAAGTGATTGGTTCTCACAGCGTGCAAGTAGTATCCTTGGAGCACAAGGTCACAGATCTGACAACTGGGAAAAATTTAATTCTAAGAGCTTAAATCTTCCTAGGTTTTCCCTATTGCAAATTACTGTAATTCTTCAGTTTGTTTGGCCTACCAATGACTTTACTATGACAATTCTGCTTTAGAATAAAATACGTGGAAATAATGTGACCACTCTCAGTTTCTCTGTCAAGTCTCTCTGCAGACCGAAAAATTCAAATGGCTTTTATCCACCCAGTCCAACAAACATTAAAGGTTTGATAAATAGATAAAAGCCAGCATTACAAATAATTTTTACTGCTAGTTGGCACCTTGCCCCAGGGTAGAAGATCCCCGCTTATTCACACAGATGTTACAAGAGTCACAGCATGTTATGTGTACATCATGCATCGTGAAACCAAAACAACGCAAAACAAGGGCAAGGGGGAGCAAGGTGCAAAATCTCTGCTTTAGATTTCTTGTACTTTTTTCCGAGAGCTTCTTAGCTGCATTTATTCAGTGAAGTAATTGCTAAACTCATTCTTTTTTTCAGCGTAGTACAGACATACTGCTGCACTCTCACAGCTCGAGTCTACCCTTATATAAAATGGGGGGGGGGGGGTTTGTGTGTGTGTGATTTGGGTTGGGGTATAACCCTGAAGCACTCTGTTCCCAGGCAGAGATACAACGTTCTGGGTATAAACAGGCACCTCGCCACTGTCACACACTGTTCTATGAGATGTATTTGGTGGATGTATTACTCTTCGGGGGAGGAGGGGGGGTTAAAGAAGAGCCATTAGCAATGCATTCGAAATTGAATACAGGCAACCTGTAGTGACACTAGATGGCACTGAAACATTAGCAAAGGATCCAAACCCAGCCTTCAGGCAACACCTCATGACCAGCTGCACTTCTGCATTACAGGACTTGGGATTGTGGTGTTTCAAGGTGGTTGCAGATGATATCTTTATTGATCCTGAATAAAAGAACTAACTTACGGACCCAGCACGAGGAAGACTTGGAGACTTAGAGTTAGGATCCCCATGGTCTGGTCTGGGGTCTGGCAATGACTGTGCGTCTGACTTACACCAATTATACTTAGGCAGCCTCCTAGGAGGGGTGGTGAAATGCAATTATTGCAAAATGCCTTCAATTCTAGAAAGGCAGCAGGGCTAGGAGCATGTATAATCATTATTTTTTTACAGATAACATTTTCTTAATGAGGTTTCAAAGACAAAGGCGGTATAACAGCTTGTTTACTGAGCCTTTGTGTTTGCACAGCTTCGATTTCCTAAAGATTTGTGTCCGACTTCCTTTAAATATCCCCTGTTGCAACAGTGCTGGTTCCTGGAACTTCTCTTCAACACAATGACAGGATTTCCCAGCACTTCTCCCTACCATGATGCCCCTTCTAGCCTTACACCCCAAATCAGTTATCTCCGCTGCAAAATGCCCAGCTCTTTGTATGTCCCATATTCCCTAATGGCTTTTATTTGGCCCAGCTCCGGGTCAAGGAGCAGCATATCCTTACAGCGATGCAGAAACAGGCGTGTGCTCCCTGCACGGTCAGCACGCTCATGCTGCTCAGTGGGCCAGTAGAACTGACCAAAATCACATTCTCCTGCTTTTCCCTCACTGGCAACACCAAGAGGGTCTCACTCGAACTGTAGCATGCAGAAGCAAATACTTTTGAGAACCTTGTTCCTCTGCCTACCTCAGCTAATATCTGTTAATAAGTTGAAGAGCTAACAAACAGGGGAAGAGGACACCAGCTGGAAGACTGGCAGACCAATGTGCAGAGACAGACAAGGAAGCGGCCACCTCGTTGTCTTGTCAAATGTGGTTAAAAAATGACGCTACATCATACAGAAACAAAACATGATGCATGGTTTGGGCTTTTCAAATAAGTAAATTGATCACTCAGCCTTTCTTTTCTCTATGAGTTTGTGCCGTTACCAGTCTGCGGGTGGCTCAAGCAGAGCGGGAGTCAGAGGATTCTTCTCAACATTTTGAAGGTTGTCCTCCTGCAGCACAGAGACGAGGAAGCTACCTGTATGTGATGGATATACTTGTTTCTGCAGAGGAATGTGAAAGCAGTGATAATATCTGAGGGCTAGATCTTTCTGCCAAGGCATTTCTATTTATTTCTGTCATCTCTGGAAAAAAAAAACCCAACAATTACCTAAAATAGCCCTTATTAGGAAAGATTTTGAAGATGGGAATCACCGCGGAGGCTGAAGGAATTAAAAAGGAACAGCAGGTCAGCAAGGAAGGGAAGACAGGAAACACATTGCAGCCAGCTAGCTCCGGTGA